>NC_046357.1:3499190-3808891 GCF_000738735.6 Corvus cornix cornix | reverse complement strand
AAACTTCTGGCAATAATTTCTGTGTGAGTAACAGACTGAAAATCCTCAAATACAAAACAATATTTTCCTAAAAACAGCAATTATAAAATGTTTACCAGTTGTCCTGGTTACAGGACAGTAGGGTGCCAGTTTAGGACTATGTGAGTGTACCACACTGTGTATTCTACTCCCCTCTGTCATTTCTGATGAGCTCCTAATGATGGGTCATTTTCAGGAGCTGTCCTGTGCACACCAGACACCTCAGGCTACAGGCTGGGTAGGCAGGGTAGTGCAAGGCAGGGTAGTGTTTCTTCTTCTTCACACCTACGACTCAGCTGTGGTAACTCCCTCCAGGAAGCACCAGCACAGTTACACCAATCCTGAGGGGTCATTTCTGCTGATGGGCTGTAAGGGACTCAATGGCACCAGCAGAATAGGCAACAACTCAGAGCATCAAGGACTTCCAAGTATCCCATGACTCACAGGATTACATCATCCAGTGTAAAACTCCCTGCCCCAGGGGAGGTCCTGAGCATTCCCACCTGAACCTAGCATATATAATCTTTGGGGTTTTGGGGTCTTGGGACAACACCACTTGACAGATCCAGAGGAGGACCAGAACTTCCACAGGACCACTGCTTTTGACAAGACTGTGACCATCACTTCAACAGGATGCAACCGCTTGACAGGACTGTGACCATCACTGACCAACAGCATGCCAGTTTGACTTTGTGGGTTTAAGCCAGTTCTCTGTGTATCATTGCATTTATTGTAATCTTTCTATTAAATTGTAACTCTGACCTGAAATCTCTCTTAAGGTAAACGAATGGGGTTCATTTCTCCAACCAGTTTACTTCTAAACCAGCACACCAGTTCTTCTCCAACTCTCTCAACAAGCAGGCTCTGGTTCACAAACGGCCTTTTAACTTACATCAATTATATTGTTTCTATACATTGGTGTTATGTCTTGATTAACTATTTCATATTCTGAACAACTGAAATGCTATAAAAACCTTTACACTTTAAAGCTAGAAGAATTAATCCGTAACGTGCACAATTCTTAACTGTGCCAAGCTGAAGTCAAGTTTGAGCTGAAGGTGTTTGGAAATACTCCCAAGTGATATTTCTGTCATCACACTTTCCAATTTATCTTTCATTTCTGTTGTGGTTTGCTGCTGCTCAGCTTTATATATAAATCTTTCAAAATAGGAATTTATAATTACACAGTTTCTTAAATTAAAGCACTGAGGCACTAACAAGTAAGCACCACTATAATCAAGCTAATTAAAAGGCCACGTTAAGGATAGGAATCTGCATATGAAAAGGAACATAATTTTCCTGATGGTAGTTTTACTATCCTCTTATATTTGCATGCACCCTGTAGAGTCTCACCATCATTTGAAGCTAAGCTACTTAAAGAAAAATCAGGTTTTTACCCTTAATCTCTTTAAACTAAAGCAGTATTTCCAGTTTTGACCAACAGGTTCTGTGTTTTTCAAAGTTCATTCTTTGAAGAATTGAAATACTTTAATTTATCCAGAGCAGCAGATGCACAGCACACTTGGGGACAAATGAGATGAGTGAGCTGTGTACTGAATTTTTAATTATGTTTCCTGGTAGAGACTTCAGAAAGCACTTTTGAAGACTACAATCTAACTCGGTAATGAGCAGTTTTCTTCATCTGAAAACTATGTGGAAAGATTACTATGGCCTTTCATATTCAGAAGCTACTGCAGGACATTTTGGTGATAGCATTTTTTTTCGTTGCCAGAAGGGTAAAAAGGTGGGACAGGGGAGACACTAACAAAAACCAACATAAGTTGCACACACACCCTCTTTCTATATCCGACAAAAATCCTTTCTGTGACTAAGTTTTACTTAGTAAAATCCCCGTTCTGGTGACAACTAATGTTTTCAAGCAGAAAAGACTATTTAGGATAGGAAACCTTTCAAGGCACTCTCAAGTATGTGATGTAGACATAAATTTAGAAAGAAGGACATTGAGGTCACTTGGAGCTTAGATCTTAAGGAGCATGAGGTTCATACCTTAAGTTACATTCTTTTTTGACTTTATTTTTGCAATATATACTTACAGTCCCAGTGCTAAATAAACACTAAAAACTCAAGAAGTAATTTCATAATATTCTGAAGGATTGCTGTGGACTTGAAAATTTACCATATACAGTGTCTGTCAATCATCCCAGTCTCTTAACTTTCCATACAATGTCCTAGAGTTGTTAATAATTCTGTGACTCAGAGAGTGCATGCACTGGTGAGAACTGGTTAGTTAGCTGTGGTGTACTTTATAGTGTTTCTGTGACCACAGTCTGGTTTTTTGCTGGTTGCTTTAATAGGAAATCTGAACCAAAGTTTTTCTGGAAGTTGACTACTACCTTTTATATTGTGCAGATCTGCAAGTATTTCCAACCGTGTCATTTCACTGCTCAACAAAAGACTTCCATGAGTAAGTCAGCACATCCTGTCACATCCCTGCACTTATTTTGTGGTTTAAGTTCCCTTTAGTTGATTTCCAGCAAAATCAGGCTTGGAGAACCTTTTGTTGATGACAGTTAACCAATGAAGTTTATAATAACCATCCAGTCCTTCAACTGGATTAAAGCAGTTGTTTCTATACCAGGAAACCTTCCTCAAATGGCAATAAATAATTCATCAAGAAAATACTGTGCTGGCTTCCTGATGTGGAAAAGAAGAAAATTTTCACTTATGTTTTCCAGATAATAATTTCCTATCCATCTGCATTATCCTAGAGCAACTTAAAGCTACCATAGAGCAAGCATAACATCCTGTAGAGGAAAATGTGTGGGTCGGCCCCAAGCCTGTACAGTTGCATTGGGTTATTCCTTCCCAGGTGCAGGACCCTGCACTTGCCTTTGTTGAGTTTCAGACAGTTCCTCTCTGCCCATCTCTCCAGCCTGTTGAGGTCCTTCTGAAGACCTCCTGAAGGTCCTTCTGAAACACAGCACTCTGGGGTATCAGCCACTGCTCCCAGCTTTGTGTCCTCAGCAAGTAAGTTAAACTATACTGGGCCTAATATCAAACCTTGAGGGATGCTGCTAGTGACAGGCCTCCAACTAAACCCTGTGCCACTGTTTACAGTCTTCTGGGATCTTCCATTCAGCCAGTTGTCAATCCATCCCATTAGCCACTCATCCAGTCCACACCTCCTGAGTTTGCCTATGAAGATGATGTGACAGTGTCAAAAGCCTTGCTGAAGTTGAGGTAGACAATATCCACTGCTGTCCTCCCATCCATCCAGACAGCTGTTTCATTGGAGAAGGCAATCAGGTTGGCCAAACACCTGATTACCTTTAGTGAATCCATGCTGACTACTCCTGATCACCTTCTTGTCTTCCACATGGACAGAGATGGCATCCAGAATGAGGTGCTGCATCACCTTCCCAGGGATCAAAATGAAGCTGACTGGCCCATAGTTCTCTGGCTCCTCTTTCTTGCCCATTTTGAAAACTGGGGTGACATTTGCTTTCTTCCAGTTGTCAGCACCTCTCCTGATCTTCATGACCTTTCAAAGGTGACATGAGCAGCCTCGCTATGGTGTGCACCAGCTCTCTCAGCACTCATGGGCTCAGCACTCATCCCATCAGGGCTACTGGACTTGAGAATGTTAAGTTTTCCCAGGTGTTTTCAGACCCAATCCTCCCTGACCAAGGGAATTATGCCGTCCTCGGTACAACAGCAACATGGGAAAGTCTTCTTTTTGTTTTTTCACCCTGGTCACCTGGCTCAGGGATCCTTGAGGCCTGGTCTTGTCAGTGAAGATTGATGCAAAGGCTTCTCTGCTTCCTCTCTTACGTGAGTCCCCTCTTCATTTACTAATGAGCCCATATTATCCTTTGTTTTCCTTTGGTTATCAATTTGAAGAAACCCTTCTTGGTGTCCTTGGCATCGTTGGCCAGATTTAATTCTAGATGGATCTTGGCTTTTCTTGTCTTATTTCTACTTACTCACAATCTCTCAATATTCATTCCAAGTGGCCTGACTCTGCCTCCATCTTCTGTGTAATTCCTGCCTACACCTGAATAATGACAGTTCTTTATTTGTCCTTGCCCCCTTTTGCCTAATTCTTTCTTTTTTGGAATGCACTGTTTTTGAGCCTAGAGGAAGGATCCTTGAATACCCAAGCAACTCTCTTGGACCCCTCTTCTCTGCAGAGATGTTCCCATGGGATTCTTTCAAGAAGATCCCTAAGAGGCTGAAGTAAGCTCTCCTTAAGTCCACGGTTGCAGTCTTATTTGCTAGCCTACTTCCTCCTATCTGATACTGAACTCTGCAAATCTCATGGTCACTGCAGCCACGGCTGCCCCCCAACTTCTACATTTCCAACAAGGTCTTCCCTGTTTGTTAGTGTAAAGACAATCAGAACACCATTCCTTGTGGATCCTCCACTACCTGTGACAGGAAGTTGTCATCAATCCTTTCCAAGAACCTCCTGGATTCTTTGTCCTTTGCTGTGTTTGCTTCTCTTGCAGATGTCAGGGTAAAGGCCCCCACAAGAACCAGGTCCTGTGACTGTGAGGCTGCTTCCAGCTGCCTGTTTAAGACCTCATCCACTTCCTCCTCCTGATCAGGTGTCCTGTAGCAAACACCACAGCAGTGGTCACCCTTATTAGTTGTCCTTTCATCCTAACACGTGAGCTTCTCAAACTCGCTCATCATCCTCACCAAGAGAGAGCTCAATGCAATCTGAGTGTTGTCTCACAGAAAGGTCAACTCCATTGCAGCGCCTTGGCATCCTGGTCTGTCTTTCCTAAGCAGCAGGTAGTCCTTCTTGACAATCTTCCAGTCATTTGAGCTATCCCACATCTCTGTAAGGGCACTGAGATCAAAATCCTGTGACTGCACGTAGATCTATAGTTCCTCCTGTTTGTTCCCCATACTGCATGTGTTGGCTTACATTTGATTGTGTCAATATCCCAGTAGGATTGCAAAAGGATTCCCCCATAGTTCTGTTGTGTTACATCTTTGGCTGCTTGTGCTTGAATGAGGTATTTCGTCTTAAGACTCCTTTTGCTACTGGGGTGGTAACTGTAGTTCTCCCCTTCCCACACCTCATCTCTTTGAGCCTGGCTATGTCCTGATCCCATTTCAAATCTGGTTTAAAGGTCTCTCAGCAAGCCCTGCTAACCCCCCAGCTAAGATCCATTTTCCCCTTTCAGATGGATGGACCCCATTTGGTTGCCAGCAGGCTCGGTATCGCATAAACTGGTCCAAAAACCCCATATGACTGAGTATATTTCCTACAAATAAGTGGTATGACATTACTAAGTAGCCATTACTATTAATGATTTTAAAAGGAACATTATTATTGAGATGATGATGATCGTGATGATGATGAGTATGACAATGATGATGATGATGTTGTTAGTGGGAATAGAATGGACTGAATATCTCACCCTTCATATGATATACCATGATCAGGTAAAGATCAGGGTATACTACACTACTCATATCATTAAGAAAGAAGTTATGTAGGTATGTATAAATGAAAGAAAAAACCCCCAACCACTTACTTTAGAAGAACTGGACTGTTCTAAAAAAAAACTATGTAGATTTCAATTAAGGAAATATTTTAGTACCTAATGTTTTGGCTAAAATTTGGACTGGCTACAGATATCAATTATTCAAGCAACATAAGTCCAGTAATCTCTTTTGACAATACATTAGTGTTGCTGTGTCACGATCCGCTAATGCAAGCGGGGGTCGTGATGGTTCGTTTATCGATCTCAGAGTGTAAAAGGACACAAGAGATTTCAGTTTTAATCAAAGCAGTGCACCTTTATTAAGTGCCCGCAACACAGTAATGCGATAGAAGAGAGTAAGAGAGAGAGAGAGAGAGAGGGAAAAGAGGGGCAATAGCTACCAACGGATGAGACGAAGTCCTCGTGGTCTTCCGCCAATAGATTCGTCTTCTTTCCGTGGGGAGATCTCGGACTCGGTTATTTTAGAAGGTCCCTTTATAGTCCTTTTCAGAAGCGAGGGGCAACTGGCCAAGAGGTTGGGGAATCTACAGCCATTGTTATGGGGTTCGTTGCTTTGGGAAACAGGTACAGGACAGACGTACAAGACAGGTGTACCGGAGAGGTGTACAGGACAGGTCATTCCTTTCCGCTTCAGCGCAGTCCTTCCCGCCTGGGCAGCAAGAACGGCACAGTCCATTGTGACCTGCACTAATTTTCCTCAGGAATGCGTACCAGTTCCCAGTGGGCACACCCGTAGGCAACACTTGGCAGACAATCCCACCTCAGCCAGGCCAGGACTGCTGTGTTCAGTCTCTGTCTTCGGCGATGATCGTGAGGCAGATGAGGGATTTTCGGACCGTCTCTTACATGCTGGCATTAATGAACAGCAGAAGCAAGGTTCTTGCAAGTCCTGATAAATACACTATAACCAGAGCTTCAAAGCTGTTTCCAGAAATGTGTGCTGCTCTTCCTCTCCTCACTCAATGGCATCTTTGAAGCAAATCCTATGACTAGATATGTATGCATCAGAAGGACCAAATTCTACCTTTGTTATTCACATAAAGAATCATACGGAACAATCACAGACCGCATGTAATTTTCAGCTGAGCTGTGTGAAGAATGATAGCAGTAAAAAAATCCCATGCTTGCAAATGAAACCATATAAAATCCACATGATATAAAGTCTTCTAAGTATTTCAGAATTCCTTACAGTGTTTGACAAGGCCTGTCAAACAATTATCATCCTGTATCGAATCTCTCTTTTGCAGAGAAAGACTAAGAATATTATAGTAGGGCAGTTCTGGTTTCATGCTGAAATCCTTGTTTGTCTGTTCCTTTCAATCAAGCTATAAATGTGAGGATGATACAGAGACTGAGTTGGCCTTATACACCAACTCATTTTTTACCAGCATAAAGTTGCCCAGTGCCCACATGGATTTCCTTGCATCTGTCAGCAGCTTTTTAAATGATTGGTCACAGTCCTTCATGGTAACTGTCCTTCACAATGAGTGAATGAGACACAGGAAGAACTGTTGAAAGGATTTCAGTCAAGATGTTTCCACTGTACAACATTTATAAACAGGCCAGTACCTTTTCCCATCAAATGCTGAGGGTTAGATAAGGTGGAGGTGTCTGAGACATAACCCTCTCATGATGAAGTTGATGTCAGCATGGCAAGGTAAGTCAGCAATGTTCCAGTTGTTTGTTGCTTGATCTCACTGATCTTGCATGTCACCAAGTACTGTTGATCCTTGGTTTTGCCTGTGCTCAATGCATCACTGCATCCCTACTCTATTTTGTGCTTCCCATGGCTCATCAATTTTATCTTCCATCTGTTCAGTGACCTGGGCTACAAAGCCTCAAACATTGCTGCAAAGTCCAGGCAGGGAGCTCAGTAAACATTTCCATTCCTTGGGCACAGAAGAAAGTTCATCCATGCAGGAGCAAAAGTTTCCTCCTGGGCTGGTTAAAGTGGATCTTTTACCACAAATGTTCTCCACCTTTTATCGCAGTGTCTCCAGGCTTATGAGTTTGCTTGATGTAGCACACACACTGTTTTCATGCCTCATGTCCCACCATTTCTCCTCTTGCTGCAGAATGATAGACTGTCTGCAAAAATCATATCAGAGGGCTCTTTTGGGTAGCTTACCCACAGAAAAGTGTTGCATAGTTTGGCATGCAATGCAACACCAGCAATCTGGAAGCCTGATGTTAAAAGAGACAGTTATTGCAAAGCGGTCTGGTCAGCACTCTCGTACCCTAAAGCATCAAAGTGAGATGCTTATTCTGTAAAAATGCAGCAATGCTATCAAATAAGTGGAATTAATCTGTACTTTTGTCTTTATGAGATATATGGATTGAAAAATCAGTATACGTATTTCCTGAACCCTTTTTTATGGGCACTGACCAGTCAGAACCCAAAAGACTTTATCAAGGAATTACTTTTTTTCTTTCAGTGATTTGGAGGGAGTGATTATATTAGGTGGGTTCTACAAAGAGTTTCAGTTTTATATTCAACCCAGATGCCTAAACCTGCTTTTTTCACTGCTATCCTGAAGATAACAAGAAGAAAATATTTTTTTTGCTCTTCCTAAGGCCCTTGTTTTGGGGTGGAGAAAAGGAGAGAAACTGCACATGGAGGCAGTGACTGCTATAGGAAATGCATTTTTAGGTACCAAGATATAGTTATGTAGCTCTTTGAAATGGTATTGTGGTAGGTAATGTTGTGCATGAGAAAACTGAGGCCAGATGATGTCAAGTTCACATGCACATGCAGTTTGTATGCCTTTTAATAATACGTCTTCTTGCACCCAGTCCTCCCTTTCCTAGTATAGCAAAATCTGCTCGCTTCCAGTTGGGTAACTAACAGCTACAACTTTCTTGGCAAGAAGCAAATGGCTCTAAGAGATGTTCCTTTGAGCTTCCTCATGGCACTCACACTGCTCAGCTCTGGCAAACATTATGAAAAATCCTTCACAGATTATTCATCAGTGCCCAGCTCACATTCTACAGTAATCCTACTAAGAAAAAAATCCTTAAATGGAAGCTTCTGTAATATTATTAATGAAGAAATGTTAGCTGTCAAGCATGGTTAAAAATGGAAAACACTCACAAGGGCTGATGGGTGTTGGGTCTATGTAGCTGTTGGTCAACAGAGGCAGTGCAAGTCACAGTGCTCTGCCCTGAAAAGAAGCCTTACACAGCTCATGGAATGGTAACTCCTCTCATTAAATTTGAGGGGTCTTTGACATTTCTGAAATTGCTACTTCCCTTTTCCAGCTTTATTTCACTTTCCTTAATTTATATGCCTTTGAAAATCTTCTCTTTCTTCTATACACACCATATTGACATAATTCAGATTTCTTTTTAAAAAATGCTCTCCACATGAGAGAGAATTCCTGCCTTTAATAGCAAGTACAGCTCAAAATTTAGAAATTAAATAAAAATAAAAAATTGCAAAGCAGCAATTCAGGGAGGTGACAAAAATTCAAGAACTACTTTTCAGAAGAAGATGAGTAGCTTGTTTTTATTTGTGCTGGGAATCTAGAATTTATATAAAAAACAAGACATCTCGTGTTGTGACAGATTCTATCCTCACTAATGTTAAAAAATTGCATTTTTAAAATTATTTAACCTCCATAAAAAGTAACTGTGGAATGACATGGTGATCTCACCATGTATGGGAGGCCTGTTGGAGAAATTCCAATAGCAGTGGGACTTTTCTAGAAACCAGAACACAACAAGCAGAGGACCCTCCCTCCCTCCCTCCCTCCCTCCCTTCCTTCCTCCCTCCCTTCCTTCCTCCTTCCTTCCCTTCCTTCCTTCCTTCCTTCCGAATTCCTTCCGAATTCCTTCCGAATTCCTTCCTTCCTTCCTTCCTTCCTTCCTTCCTTCCTTCTGAATTCCTTCCTTCCTTCCGAATTCCTTCCGAATTCCTTCCTTCCTTCTGAATTCCTTCCTTCCTTCCTTCCTTCCTTCCTTCTGAATTCCTTCCTTCCTTCCGAATTCCTTCCGAATTCCTTCCTTCCTTCTGAATTCCTTCCTTCCTTCCTTCCTTCCTTCCTTCTGAATTCCTTCCGAATTCCTTCCTTCCGAATTCCTTCCTTCCTTCCTAAATCCATCCTTCCTTCCTTTCCTTCCTTCCTTCCTTCCTAAATCCTTCCTTCCTTCCTTCCTTCCGAATTCCTTCCTTCTGAATTCCTTCCTTCCTTCCGAATTCCTTCCTTCCTTCCGAATTCCTTCCGAATTCCTTCCTTCCGAATTCCTTCCTTCCTTCCTAAATCCACCCTTCCTTCCTTCCTTCCTTCCTTCCTTCCTTCCTTCCTTCCTAAATCCTTCCTTCCTTCCTTCCGAATTCCTTCCGAATTCCTTCCTTCCTTCTGAATTCCTTCCGAATTCCTTCCTTCCTTCTGAATTCCTTCCTTCCTTCTGAATTCCTTCCGAATTCCTTCCTTCCTTCCTTCCTTCCTTCCTAAACCCTTCCTTCCTTCCTTCCTTCCTTCCGAATTCCTTCCGAATTCCTTCCTTCCTTCCGAATTCCTTCCTTCCTTCCTCCCTTCCTCCCTCCCTTCCTTCCTTCCCTTCCTTCCTTCCGAATTCCTTCCGAATTCCTTCCGAATTCCTTCCTTCCGAATTCCTTCCGAATTCCTTCCTTCCTTCCTCCCTTCCTCCCTTCCTTCCTTCCTTCCTCCCTTCCTCCCTCCCTCCCTCCCTCCCTTCCTTCCTTCCTTCCTCCCTTCCTTCCTCCCTTCCTCCCTCCCTCCCTCCCTTCCTTCCTTCCTTCCTTCCGAATTCCTTCCGAATTCCTTCCTTCCGAATTCCTTCCGAATTCCTTCCTTCCTTCTGAATTCCTTCCTTCCTCCCTTCCTCCCTCCCTCCCTTCCCTCCCTCCCTCCCTCCCTCTCTTCCTCCCTCCCTCCCTTCCTTCCTTCCTTCCTTCCTTCCTTTCCTTCCTCCCTTCCTTCCTTCCTTCCTTCCTTCCTTCCTCCCTCCCTCCCTCCCTCCTTCCCTTCCTTCCCTTCCTTCCTTCCCTTCCTTCCCTTCCCTCCTTCCTTCCTTCCTTCCGAATTCCTTCCTTCCCTTCCTTCCCTTCCCTCCTTCCTTCCTTCCTTCCTTCCTTCCTTCCTTCCTCCCTCCCTCCCTTCCTCCCTCCCTTCCTTCCCTTCCTTCCTTCCCTTCCTTCCCTTCCTTCCCTTCCTTCCTTTCCTTCCTTCCCTTCCTTCCCTTCTTCCTTCTTTCCTTCCTTCCTTCCTTCCTTCCTTCCTTCCTTCCTTCCTTCCTTCCTTCCTTCCTTCCTTCCTTCCTTCCTTCCTTCCTTCCTTCCTTCCTTCCTTCCTTCCTTCCTTCCTTCCTTCCCTTCCCTCCCTCCCTCCCTCTCTTCCTCATTCCCTTCCTTCCCTTCCTTCCCTTCCTTCCTTTCCTTCCTTTCCTTCCTTCCTTCCTTCCTCCCTCTCCCCCATCACACAGTCCCATGTAAAATGGGTAGGACAGCTGGCTAGTAGCTACAAGAAGTGCTAAGTTTGAAAGTGACATCTGGAACATCAGATGCAAAGGTGAAACGGAATTCAGAAATGGTTGCAAAATACATCCCTTCTGTTTTCTTGGAAAGCAAGAAGTTGGCAACCAACACATTTTTCAGATTTTTGTTTTTCAGTTGCACGTTCTGATCAGGTGTGTTTAAACAGGAAATTAATTAGTCAGTGTTTAGAAAATATCCAAACGAAACTGGTGAAGTACATCTGCATACTGATGAGACGGTATCTTAAATCTTTGTAGTCAGAGGCAGGATTTAGAAAAGCAATGACAAGAATTTCCAGATGAAAGTCTGCCAGGCAGTTGGCCTGGGAGAAGAAGAGTCCAGAGGGAGTAATGTAATCTTGTATTTGACTGAGCAAGCACCTGATTCAAAATCCTTGAGGAAACATCGCTAGCACAGCTTTGTGAAAGACAGAACGGCAGTCTGGCAGTGGTAATTATGTTCTGTACCTCTACTTAAGGAATGTTTGGAAAAGCCACAATCAGGAAAAGATGCTTGCAAATTATATTGATCAGATCAAAATCAGAATTTAAGAATTTAAGAAATTTAAGAAAGCCTGTGACAATACTGGGGAAAATATCCATTTGTGTTCTTAGGGGATTTTTCAGATTTTATCAAAAGGTATTGCTGCTTGTTCTACATTTGGCATGGATCAAAGAGGACTGAACTATGCTTCCTCATTAATGTCACAACATGATCCTACAGGGATCACCAAAAAGAATGCATCAAAACAACTCCTGGTCCTCACTAGCCTAAGTGCTAGGGAAATTTGACAACAAATACTTCACATAACAGGCAGTGTAATGGTTTCTGGTCAGAAAACACATTCGGTCATCTTTAAAGAGCATTAAAGAAATATTGATGTTGTTTTGAATTTTTTAAAACCAAATATTCTAGGGACTTAGTGCTGAAAGCTCAAAATGTAAGCAGGTAGTGGTAGTGCTGCATGTTAATTTGGACTGGAAAAAAAAAGACAACAGCTAGAAATTAAATTATACTCACAAAATCAGTCCAAAACAGTCTTATAAAACTGAATCTGGATGAAGCCCAAGGGTTTCCACGAACATTACCCTTTAAGTCTGTGCACAACTTGTGAGGAATAATATTAGTTCTGTAAAGCCCTTCATTGCACTGCCTAATTCTAAAAATGACATAGTACTCTATCCCACATAAATATAGCTCAAAAAATCTAAGTCAAAGATCTTTTTTTTGATGTACATACAGATCATACATTCACTTAGCAGGGGAGTGTGCAGTACTGTTTTGGGGTGAGAATTACTGTAACCAAGGGGCTGATCTGACCCTGTACAGGCTCCTTTCACCTTATGTCTTTTAAAACACCATCCTGTCTTCTAAGCTTTGCTCAGTGAGTATAATGAAAAAAAAAATAAGACCAGATATAACACAGGATACCAGAAAATGTTAGAAAACTGGTGCCTTCCCTAGTAAATCACACCAACATATTTATCACTATTTAAAGCCTTTCCCAGCAGCTGATCACTGTCACCAACAATCTTCAACATTATCCCATTCCTGAAGCTCTTTATCACCATTAGGCAGAATCACATGATGCAATTTGAAACGGTGGAGCTTGATTGCAAATCAGTGTTGGATGTTAAGATTTTTTTCTTCTTCTTCTCAGAGCACTACAGGAGACAAGAAGAATGATTTATATTACCAGCTTAAACATTTATGAAAAATTTATGATAAAAGTAACACAAGACTGACTAGATAGACACAAATAAGACTAATAGCACTGTATATGTAATCCCAGATTTCATGCTGCCACAAGAACTAGTTCATTAATAAATATTTCTGTATCCTTGGTGTACTTTTTATGACAACAGGGGTTTGTATTCAAGTGAGTGAGCACAGAGGGGAGCACTTGCAGAACTTCTTTTTGTTCTGATTGCTTTGGTTATAAAAAAGATTTTGTCAAATTAATTCCAACTGAAAAGCTATTGCAAGCCTGGTAGAAGCGACTGTCTCATGCTCTATATGTAGGCAAAACTCCAACTGGCTCATTACTTTAAAAATCTTTGCTTCTGTTCAGCATCTGGCCTGAATATACTGGGTTTGACTGAAAAACACAGAGACAGTCTGTTTCTTTTTTTTTTTTTTCTATTTACTTCTACATCTAACTGAATTTAAATGGAAGAAAAAGCACCAAGACCTAGCTAATGCCTAGCTATGGATAACATGGAATAATGTCTTCATACCCTGTGAAAGATAAGGAGCTAAGGCAGCTAAGAACTCAGCCTACTTCATGTTAGTTCCTGCTATGATCTTAATACTTGCTTTGGTTATTTGACTTTGGACCACATTTTGTGTAATAGAGAGAGGATAAACTAATCTATGCTTACAAAGCACTTTGAGAACTATAATGAAAACTACAGTATAAATTCTATGTGTTGTTCTGGTTTGGTTTGATAAGTTTTGGTGACTCACTCTCTACTCAAAAGCTCCGTGTATCTGTAATGCAATGATTGGCAGAACATCACAGGGGATATCTGTAATAGGAAAAAGTCACTATCTTACAAATAGCATCTTATCTTCTTTCCCCTGAAGTATGTGGGAGTTTTGCCAGTAATTTAAGAGGAAATGTGTCCACTCACATAATATGCTTTGAAAATTCCATGCAGAAGGGAAGACAAGAATGATCTAAATACAGAGGGAAGGGCTCTTAGAACAGCATTTGGTGGTGTGGCAGCGTCAACACTGGAAACTTGTTTTGTTCTTTCATTACTAAAGAAATATAATCCCTTAGACTTAACATCACAGTCATACTCATTTGTATGTGCACTAACATACTATCAGGAGCCCTTACAGAAATATGTGGCATAGATTGCTTGAAATGGTTTGAATGAGCTATTATTTTCTAATATCTGAGCTATACTGTAGAACTAGTTCTCATAGTTCCATTCACTTTGCTTCAATAAAGCCAGACTCATACTTTGTCCAGCAATTACCGAGTGGGATTCTGGACAGGTAACCATGTATCTCAGAGAGTACTTCTGCAGGTTCACCCCCCATTTCTTTTCCATGACAATATATGCAGGCCATTTCTGTTGGAAAGGAGAGGTAAGGCAGCTGAAAATGGATGTAATGAATGTAGTAAAAGCCTTCTGAGGACACCCCTCTTACAAATCCCTGTAACAAAAGTCACCTGAAACATCTTCACTGCAAAGCAAAAACAGTGCAAAGAGTCTGAGTCAGCTTGCACTTCAAGTTTGTCGTAATCTACAGTTACAGCAGCAGTAACTTTCCCCTGTGAACAGGACAGAAAGAGGTGTTATGATCAAAGGGGTGCCCAAGACATGTGGACATTTCAATTGCAAGATGTCAGAAGTACCAAGGTGCTTTTTAAAAAGAAACAGAGATCATAAAATTATGTGCTCCCACTCTTCGACTATAAGAGCAAGAAGAACAAGGGCCCAGGAACAAAGGAAAGACTGACCTTCTATCGTCATGAAGGGAAAGTGCAAACCACTTGTCCTAAATCCACCAGCATTTTAATGCCATCAAGATCTCTCTATTTATGCATATTACTGGCCAGTAATAAATATGCTTCTTCTTATAAGACAGCTGTAGAAAATAGGAAGTATTTAGCAAGTCGTCTTGCACAACCAAGACAGTAAAACCAGGAAAGGAAACTTAATTTTGCCAGCAATCAAAAGGACACGAGTGTTACAGAGAAAAAGTCTGTATTGCGTTTGAAGTGTGTCAAAGCTTGGCAGAGCTCAGAACATAAATTTAGTCTGGGTTTGTAATTGTTATCAACACAGGATTTAGATTCCTAACCTCTTACTGATGAAGGGCATCAGAGGTGAAACACATCAGGGATGTCACTTCTCTCATAGATGCCTTCATAGTAATTTGATCTGAATCGTTTAAATGCAGTTGATTCTCCATATTTTTGCATGCAGAGCACTTGGTTTGAAATCACTGAGAGCTAGGGTGCAGCAATGACACCACACTTTCCCTGGGAGCAAAGCCAGTTCAGGCACCAGGGAGATGATTAGCTGAGGCAAATAGAAACATCCAGCCAGCCCAAAAATACGTGAACCTGCATTTGCCTGAGTGATTCTGCATAGACATTTTCAGCTCTTGGCCATGGTCCCTTTTTCCAAGGGCTCCCCTGATGTCTAACAACTTTGTGAGCATCTCTGGTGCACTCCTGATCTCATTTGTCTTGCTCGAAGCACAGCACCATTTAACTTGAGCTGGCTTTGCAAACATAACTCACAGTCAACACAGAAATCCCTGTGCCCAAAAAATAAGCCCTGCTGGTTATTAGCAGACGCTATGGGCATCTGTGTCGTGGTAGCTGCCATAAGAAGGAACAGAACCAAAGAGATCCTGTAATTTCCTGATATCCTACAATTTCCTGATTTTCATATTTTCCAAAGCATTCTGGCCCCACATTTTCCATGGAACAGAGGTCTGATCTGAACTAATTCATTCATTATTATGGCATACTCAAATTTATGTTGAAAAGCTCAGTGGTTAAAGGGCATGGATTGGAATTTAGCAATCCAGCTTCCCAGGGGTGGGTGACTGGCGTCATCTGGGCCCCGTGCCAAGGGAACTGAAGAAGCAGCTTAAACAAACAGGATTAAAAGAAGGCCTCAACTTTTTCTTTTTCCTTTGTCTTTGCATACAGGATAAAAGACAGACTGCAAGTTGCAGCATTCAAAAAATAAAGATACCCTAAATTTGCCATTGTAGGCCATAATTTTGTGATCTCCAGTTTGAATTCTCAAACTGAAATATGATAATTTATCTTTGAATGGTATTTCACCTGTCCGCTAGTTGAAAGCATGGATTATAAATGAGCAGACTATTTTTTGTCTTTGATTTAAAGGATGAGACTGAGAAATTCTGTCCATTTCAATGGTGATCAAGTAGGTGGAAATAAATACAATCATAAATTCCATCTTTCAGAAACAAACACAGCCATATACTTACATGTGAAAACCTTTTTGGTTTGCAACAATGGCAGTCTTAGCTCAAGAAAAATAATGCCACCTGACCATGTGTGAGAGACTGGACTGGCTAATGACTCAAACAATGACCACTTAATTGATAAGGGAAGAGGATGATAAGAGGCAAATCATAGGAAGTGGGATAGTGCTTTTTTACCATGCCAATGCCTTCCTTTTATGTAATGGCTCAGGTGTGAAAACTCCCCTCCGGTTTGGGGATATTCACACATAGCCTGAAGGTATTCATCCCTTCTGATGGGCTATAATTGACTAAACTGCTCTTACCTGAGAGGCAGCTGCAGCATTTTGAGAGGTGTCCTGGACCATCAGAGACTCCTGAAGTGTCCTGTGATCTACAGCATTACATCATTCAATGTAAAACTCCCCACTCCTGGAGAGATACCTGGGCCTTCCCACCTGAACCTGACCATCTATAACTCATGGAACTTCGGTGCTTTATGGGCTTCCCCCATCCCTGATGGATCAAGACAGTGACCACCACTTCAACGAACAGACAGTGGAATTGCAACGATGAAGTCTTGTCACAAGATCCCCTGGGTGGTGACTCTTCTTCCTTCTACTGTTATTCCTTCTCTTCCTTTTCCCTATTTCGTTCTCTCTCTCATCACATTTACTGTAACTAATAATCTGTACTATTGACTTCAGCATATGGTCTTGTTTGCATCTTAATTCAGGCAGAGGTATCTCTCTAGTAATTTTAACAATTTAATCTTAACACCATGATTTGGAAGCAGGGAGAGGTAGGCCAAACAGTGCCACTTCCTGTAAACTGATGTTTTCAGTAACAAGAGCTGCTTTTGCAGTTATTTTAATCAGAAGAAATACTGAGGAAGAAAAGACTTCGGTTAAATCACAACAACTTCAGTTTTATTTTCTTTCATCTTGCATATGTACAACAGGAGATTTTCTTTCTTTTATAGTTTTGGGATCACGATTTTTATGTGCATACTTTAAGGCACAGTATCACCATGGAGTAGCATTATGTAGGGTGTGGGAAAATATGCAAACTAGATTCCTTCATTTTTCTGTCCCTGGGTAATAGGCACATGGATGCACAAATTTTGAAGATCTCATGTGCCTTGGATGGCAAAGGAAATAATAAGCTTGGTGCAGATGGTCTCTACTAACCATTACCAAAAATTTACTTTCACCTCTTGTTTCTGGGAAAGACAAATGAAAGACCCAGATAATGCTTTTTTGAACCACAGTTTGCATTACAAACTTTTTTAGTTGGGAAAAGACATAAATAAATAATGTTTTGGCTTAAAGACACTGGTTTGGAACTACTTCAATCAGTGTTCTAGCCAGAGGTCTGTGAGTGAAAGCATTGCGGTAAGAAGATACAGTTAAGTCAGCCATATTAACATAATACAGAAATAGGTGTCCAACATCTAGCTCAACCCTCAATTTCTCTAGGAAATCAAGGTACAAAAAGCCTACAGCACACATTTAAAGAAGCTAAATTGTGCAGCTTGCTGATAGCCACAGTAAAAATTCAGAAAAGAATTTATCCACACAGGAAGACTGAAGAAAAATTCAAGCTCTAGGCAATCATCTGGATGTTATGGTTGCATCAGGAAAGAGTGTCCATCAGATCAATGGTGCATACATACTAATTTTATACAAATAGAAGCAAAATATATTGAATTTAACAAGATGCATATGGTCACCAGAAACCTTTCTTTTCCTATTTTATGTTCTGGTGTCAAATAGTATAAGCCAACTTTGAGGTCAGCATTCAAAGTTATAAAAAATATTGTACATCCCCATTATGTGTAATGCTACATGGAAGGTAATGAACTCATAATTTAAACATCTTACTGACCAGTGACTGGATTTGGTGGTTAAAGTTGATATCTTGTGACTAACATATATACTATGGCCAAAAGTTTCTCACCCTGCGCATAGTGGCGTTCACAAAAATATCTACTTTGTGAGTGAATAAAATAGAACTGGATTATCATATGAAATGAAATCATAACTCCCCAGAGCAGGGGCCAACTACAGAATTCATTAATTGTTCTCAAATTATGAAGCAAGTAGTTTCTTGGCATTCTATGCAGCAATTGACAACCATCCAGTGACAATTAAATACAAACAGTAGCTGAATGTCTGGTGCAGCACAGATGGATATAATGTGGAGTGACTTACCTTAACTCAAACCTCTTGATCTTTCTACATCATTCTAGAAAACAAAGGGTAATAACTGTTCTGTTGTTATGCATTGTTGTATCTTCTAGACATATGCAGAACTGATTCAACTCAGCAACTATGCACCTTTCACATGTGTAAATCTGAGTATTCACAAATTCACCTAAGGCTCAAGAGGCAGCCTGCTAAAGCAAATTGCAGCACTTGTGCACATAATGGCAACAGAAAGCTCAATAACAAAGAGGAAGCAGACCCATTTGAAAGGCAATGAGAGATCCCAGCCAACCAGCCTTTTAAACAAAATGCTCATAGATGACTCTGGAGGCTTGTGTTTTGGGATCCACTGAGGTCAATACAAACAAAAGGAGGATTTTTATAAGCTGTAAAACTTTCTGCCTCAAGGAAAAAAAAATAATTTCGTTGCAATCCTGTACAATGTAGCACTTATCTATATCCACAGTAACACAGTATGAACTGGTTTGCTATATCCACGGTAACACAGTATGAGCTGGTTGTTTTTACAAGCATCAAAATGAAAGCAGTGAATTTTGCTCTACAAAAGGAACTGGATATAAGCTGAACAGCCGTAGAAACACCAAGTATCTGGAATATGTGATAAATGAAACATCTTGCTGGCTCTGCAGGACATCTTGAAACCCTAGTGTTATGGAATGGTCTTCTATCATACACCAGAATAAACCAGAAATTGGAGCCCTTTAATAGTTCCCCAGACAGGAGAGCTTGCTGCCTTACACTGTTTCATTAACAACTTCCTCTCCATGCCAAGAAGCAGATCAGGAGGTCCCTGGCTCTCTGTCTGCTTTAGGTGACTTCTGCAGTTTTTTTACTGCTAACTCCATGAGGAGTTCATCACGAACGGCGCTGAATCTTTGATAATACAAGACACTGGGGTACTGGAGAGTGTCCAGAGAAGAGCAAAGAAGGTGGTGAAGGGTCTGGAGAGTGAGTCATGGGGAGCAGATGAGGGAGCTGCTGAGGGAGGGCTTGCTTAGACTGGACAAAAGGAGAGGCAGAGGAGATCTTATCATTCTCTACAACTGCTGAAAGGAGGTTGCAGTCAAGTGGGGTTGGCTTCTTCTCCCAGGTAACAAGTGATAGGACAAGAGGAAACAGCCTCCAGTTGTGCCAGGGGAGGCTTAGATTGAGTATTAGGAAAAATTTATTCACTGAAAAGGTTGTCAAGCATTGTAACAGGCTGCCCAGGGAAGTGCTACAGTCCCCATCACTGGAGTTATTTAAAAGATATGTAGACATGGTGACGCCTTTTCCTGGTCTTAAATCATGAGTCAAACACGGTGGGAAGGGGAAAAGGGATTTTACCTTGGTATTTATTTTAAGGATCTTTAGGTGCACACGTCCAGGTCAAGTGCACCGAAATGCACACTGCAATGCACAGTACCAAAAGATCTGGTATAACACTACAGGTTTTACTAATTAGCATATCTATCCAAGATTCCCCAGTGAGAGGGTTGAGTGAGCCCCCCTCCCTAAGGAGCCTTCCCCTGGATGGTTCTATCTTAGTTTACAGAACATGTTCTGGAGAGGACCTTGGGGTCTGGGGCACACTGATCCCTAGCTACGAAGCTTCTAAAATGTTTAGTCTCTTAGCTTGACAGACAAGTCCAAGAATGTAGGCAAAAAGCAGTAGGAATACAGAAGTTGTAAAAAAGGTATAACAGGGGTATAAAAGAAAAGGCAAAAAATCTTCATGGCATCAATGGCACCATGGACATGGTTTAGTCGTGGAATTGGCAGCAGGTTTACAGTGTCACTCAATGATCTTAAGGGTTTTTTCCAATTGAAGAAATTCTATGATTCTGTTATTTTTAACTTCTAAATTTTTTCTCTCACAGTTAAAGACGCCACATTTTGCCCGTGAGACACTTGAAAGCATCCTGTGTTGTCACTATTTATTCTTGTAAGCATTTGTTGTGTAATCTCTCTTATTTAGTGTGTGTATCCCTGTATGGTTACTAAAGCATGTTCATAAATGATTCTTGATAAATTACAAGGTGACTCTTAACTGGAAAGCATTGCAGGATACTTACCTCTTAATACAGCTTAGCATTTTCTGGTATATTTTCATCCTACTGAATCACAGGAAAAAAAAAAGGATTTGCATTCATTTATAAATTAAGCTTAAGAAACAGTAGATTTAAGAATGGCCTTTATAAAACCTTTTTTAAAAGGGCCCTACCAGCAATATTTTTGCATAGACTAGTGCACTGTGCGGCATTTATAAATCAGTGAATGCCAAGCGAATTGTCAAGGACTTTACTGTCTTCCCCTGAGGAGAGGTAACTAATGTTTCTGTTACCTGTTTTGAATAACACTTAAAAGCAAGAAGCAAACACACAGGCAGTGAAAGCCTGTATCCTGGGAAGAGTATATGGATGCTACCTCGTTCGGTAGGGATGGGGTCAGGAAGTCCAAGATGTGGCTGCAGATGAAGCTGGCAAGGGACACAGAGAATAAGAAGGGCTTCTACAGATGTGTCATCCAGAAAAGGAAGGTTAAAAAAGAATGAAGTTCCTCTCATGAGCACAACAGGAAAACTGATAAAAGAGTGCAGGAGAAGGTGGAGGTACTCAACAACTTTTTTGTCTTAATCTTCTCTGTCAGCCACTTTCCACACCTCTCAATAGGATAGACCACAAGAGACAGAATGAGGGAGCAAAGTCCCTTCCACTGTAAGAAATGCTTAGGTTTGAGATCCCCTGAGGAAAGTGAATGTATGTAAGTCTATGGGAACTGGCAAGATTCATCCCACAGTCCTGAGGGAACCAGCTGATGTAGCTGCCAAGCCACTCTTCATGATATTTGAAAAGACATGACAGTCAAAAGTCCCTGATGTCTAGAAAAGGGGAAACACTACAACCATTTCTTAAAAGGATAACCTTGGAAACTACCAACTTGTC
Organism: Corvus cornix cornix; assembly: GCF_000738735.6. Classification (NCBI taxonomy): domain Eukaryota; kingdom Metazoa; phylum Chordata; class Aves; order Passeriformes; family Corvidae; genus Corvus; species Corvus cornix. The sequence goes on along the minus strand of NC_046357.1, from coordinate 3,787,782 downwards.
AGCCTCAGCTCTGTGCCTGGGAAGATGATGAAAGAGATCCTTCAAGAAGCTGTGCTAAGGCACATGGAGAACAGGGATGTGGTTTGAGACAGCCACCATGGCTTCACCAAGGGCAAGTCCTGCCTTGACCAATCTAGTGGGCTTCTGTGGTGCAGCAACTCCATGAGAGGACAAAAGAAGACTGACTGAAAACGAGGTATAAGGAAAAGAGTTTTATGATCAGTGTGGTGAAACACCAGAACAGATTGCCCAGAAAGGTGTTAGATGCCCGTCCCTGAAAACCTTCAAGGTGAGGACAGGACTGAGAAACATGACGTAGTTGAAGATGCCCCTGCACATTTCAGGAGGGTTGAGATAGATGACCTTTAAAGGTCCTTTCTAAACCAAAACCATTCTGTGATGTTACAATTCTATAATTCAATGATTTTTTCCGCCCATGTGGATAGATGTCATAGAAGAGGTGACAGTGACAGTGTCTAATTACATTTACCCTCATATGAAAAATGATTAATGTATGTTGGATACTCCAGAGATTATTAGCAATCAGCCTTCAAAACAAGAAATCTAAGGAAGACAAAAGTAATTAAAATTCAGGTTCCAAAAGCAAAAAATACAAAAACTCCAGAAAAATTACTCTTAAGATTATCACCCTGTTTCTATAGCTTTAAAGCCATTAAGGCATTTCGACTTCTTAAATACATATGAATATTTATTGCCTAAAACAAAAGGAACAACCTTGACTCGTTCCCCATTATTCTCTATGTTGTTTATGAATATGCTTTCAAAGAATGAAGATGGGGGACAGTGATTTAATTTCATAGATGAATAATGCCAGGTTACATGTTTTGTATTTTATGATAGTTATGAATTATATAATGATATGCCATTACCATGGGTTGTTCACCCTTCATCTACCATGCAAATCAATTAACAAATAGGGTGAGGTTTTATGTAGCTTTTTCTAACTCTGGACCAAATTGTTATCATTGTTGTAGTGGTGTACATCTGGATGACCTACACTGAAATCAACTGTATTACTTCAGAATTACACCAATTTAACTAGAATAAAATTGTTGCTGCACAAAGAAATTGTTTGACGGGTTTTCCAGCAAGACAAAATCTACAGTAAAAGAAGCAGGGCTCATATAAAGCAAACTGAACATGGTCTGTAGATGAGATCCACATCTCAGGCTACACTAAGAGAGCAGGGGTGCAAAATTAATTTATGGGCTGGATTTTCCAACACAGTATAACTCTTGCAAACACACTGCCATTCTTCCCCAAAAGGCAGCCCTAACAACATCATGCTAAGGAAAAGGGCATCTTGGTGGCAGGGTGCCAGACAAGAACTCTCCCATGGCAGCACAGCAGGCGAAAGGGATTGCTAAAATAAGAGAGAATGTCTCTGCCCCAGTTCCCTAAAAAATACATCTGGTCAGCCACATGGGGCTAACATCTACCTTAAGGCTGCCCTAACTCAGCACAGAGAGAGCTGCCGTGAACAGAACTGTAGCAGGGCTAGGCAAATGAAATGGGGTTATTTGCCTTGTATGAAATTGCTTCCTGCTCCTTTAAAAGGTTCATCTTTCCTAGAATATCCTGTATCTTTCTTTTCTTCATGATTTCTAGAAAGAACACAATGGAAATGACGGCTTGCTTGTTTTTCTTTTTTTTTTCCTGGTATATTCCCAGAAATGTGGCCACCTCTTTTCAATACAGCTTGAAGAAATGGGGAATAAATCCCGTGGAAGTAATTTCAGGAGGTGTAACAGTAAAAGGTTTTATTGTTAGTCATATAATAACAGGGGGCAAAATAAGGAATGTAGTTCTGACATGAAAATATACTTTCTCTGAACAATGTTGTAGGGGTCTAGTTTAAATTTTAAGCGCAGCTTTTGGTTTTAATGGGCTAAGCATTAAGACATTATTTTTTCCTTTTGCTGACAGTCCTTTATGTCAATGATCAAATCACCCTTCCATCCCTCTTGGTACTAGTGTCATTCATGCTTTTCAAACTCTTCTGCCTGTAATACCAACTCTAATGAACTAGATTGGAGTGTAATAAATGGATCCACCAGGGACTAAATAGCGAGAAGGTGACATTTTCAAAGAGAAAACACATTTTGAGAGTGCACATCTCTTTTAGTTAGGTAGTCCCTCCCTTCTAAGCTCTCTTTGCTTTTTGTAGCCTACACACATACAAATCACAGCAGTTCCTCCTAGCTCAGTAATGTCTCTGGAAACATGCAAGGGAAATCCAGAACTACCACTGACTCACCACTAAATTGGAACTACCACGTAAGGGGGCACTTTTCAGAGGACTAGAGCTAGGACACCCATCACTTTCTGTGATTCACTTGTTCCCTGAAACAGCAGGTAGTTGGGCCTAAACACTGCATAAACTGCTTTAAGGTATTAGGTAAAAAAAGTCTCAAATCTGAGTTCTTTCTGACAAAACCCACTAATGTCACAGCAAATATATTTGGTCCAACATTTTCTCTGCATGCTTACTTTTCAATATTTCCAGTCATTCAGAATAAACATCAGTATAGATGTTTCTGCTTCTGTCTAATCAAAGACTTTAAATAAAATTTTCATTGTCTGAGAAATCAATGCAGGTGAAACTCTGAAAGGCACAGTTCATGCTTAATAAATCTATTAACTGTGATTGGCAAATGAGATAGGGTTTAAATCTCCCTGATATCCATCCCAAGATTTTTATGGCACTCAATTTTTGGTTAATGCAATCAGGAACCTTTGAAGACTTAGTTAGCAAAAGCATTTAGGATGTTTGAACTAGCAATTGAATACTGAAAAAAGAGTTGAAGAGAGACAAGGTAATTTGAAGAATGATCAAAAGGTCTGTTGCGGCATATCCACATATACTTGTGGATAAACAAGGAATTATCCCTAGCAATAATGCAGTGTTTGACATTTATAAAAGAGTTGGAATGAGATTGCAGAAATGTGGTTTTTTCTCTCAATTAACTGGAGGCAATGTAACTTCTTGCATTAGCTACCATAGAAAATTCAGTAGTTAATATAGACTTTGTATTTTAATTAACTTGAACAGGAAGTCTTTCAAAGTATAGAGGCCCAATCTGCCTTGCCTGAGGACTGAATGCACACATCTACCCATTATTGTGAGAGGTTATGGTATTAGTAAATTCAGTGATTCCACATGCAGCCAGCAGTTCAATTTTTATCTGTGAACATGAATGCACTGCTGTGACACTGCCTTATGGATGAGCCTTTTTAACACACAGGGATTAGATTTGTGAACAGTCATTAGACAGATCTCTTTTTCTATAATAAATGCAAATTTTACTATAACCAGAGAAAATATTTTGTTGTGACTTATAAAGGGCTTCTGTAAATTCAGTGCTCCCTCATTATTAATTTATGTAATCATTTCAACACCTGGTCTTTGACTAACGCAACTGATTCTGCTTGTTCTGTCCACGTAGATTTCTCTCTTGGTAGACATGACATGATCCTTAGCATGGCTGTGGGAAGTCCAGCTCAGAAGATTCAATTTTCAGATCCTTCAAGACTCCGAAATGGTGTAGCAACACTTAATTTGCATAGAAGGTGTAAGGGACAGCATACCCCTATGTCATATATGAAATGGAGTGTTGGCCTTTGCGTATTAAGTGTTTTCAACTATTAATTGTTAATTGTTTAATTATTGCTTATTCAAATTACCCATCAACCTAGTTGAGTTATTAAGTTCCAAAGTTATTCCCCTGATTAGTTGATTAAAGCGTTTTACATAATTCCTCGTTAAAAATCCCTTGTTAATAAAGTTCCACAAGTTTGTTCCCCTCTTTAGTCCCTAAAAAGTGTAAAAACTCACAAGGTCTTAATTCCTGTATGTGTCCAAGTTAATTACCCTGTTTTTAAGAGTTCTCTGAAATACTTACAGCCCAGTTTTAAACCTTTTACCAAGTGTTCTTAACCTTTCTAAGTTTTGAGTGAGTTTTAAGATTTGCCAAAAAGGAGACCTTCTAACTGACAGGGAGCTATTTTTAGAACCTGGCCATTGGCCTGCAACTCAGCACCACGGCAACCTGGAACATTAATGAGAACTTTTCCCGCCTTTGGAGCCAATGACAATTTTTCCCCTAGACAACAGCGAGCCATTGGCAGACTGAGATTACCTCACCTCAGGACACCACCAATCATCCAGGACCATGGAGGCTGGACAGTGGGTGGTCATGGGTGGGACCCAGACTTTATAAAACTGCTGGGCACCAGCTCAGAGGTGCCATTTTCAAGTCAGATGAGGTGCTGGTGAAGCCTGATGCTGGGAGCACAGACCTCTATCTCTTTCAAAAGGCAATTTAATCATTCTGACTTCGGGCTAGCTGAAGTCACCCCAGCATTGTAAGGTCTCTGCTTTGGGACTTTTGAGCCGGTTCGGCCAACAAGGCCTCTAAGCACTACAGACCTGGGGGTTTTTTTGGCTTTATAATTCTTTTGTACTTGCAAATTTTTTTTGCTGATTGTTCTTTCAATATATTGTTCTTAATTATTTTAATTAAGAACCAAGAGTTATCTTATTCCTCACACCCATCAGTGCTCCAACCCGATATCTCCAAGCACAGTCAAAGGTCTTCCTAATACTATCTTTACTGAGAAGGACCCACAGACACATCTCTGTACTGCTCTCCAGGAATATACATGAATTCCCACTGTGTTTCAGCCAGCTGCTCTTTCTTTGTAAGCAATTCCCTGCCTTGCTATGCTTTTATTTGCTTGTGCCTTTGGTGTACACATTTATCTATTAATCAGCTTCAACAAAAGCTGTCCCTAAAACTGTGACAATACCAGAATGTGATTCACAATGCAGGGATCCTCTGAAACCCCTACCAGCATTGTCTGAGCTCTTCCTGTACTATGAACATCTAGGACTCACCATTTCTCAGCTTTCAGCCACGTGTTTTTTGCTGGCATGCTTTCTCTGAGCAAGTTATGTCTCCTTTGACCAGAAACGTACTGCAAAATAGAAGAATAAAACCAGAAATGCCAAGAACTGCCTCCAATCTCAGGCAGCCAAACAGTACTCAAGAATTCATTATGAAGATGCAAAGTAGTTAAGGCTGCTGTAAAAACTTCAGAAACTTAAGAGCTGGAGACAAGCTGCACTAGATACGGGAAGTGTTACTCAAAACACGAAACCATGTTAACCAAGGCTTGTAACTTTGTAAGAGATTTTTTTCCTGTGAAATCCACAGATTTTCAGACACTTGAAAAATCATCTAGATTTCTAGTTGAGCATCTTATTAAATGATTAGACAACATTTTTCAATTTAAGTTCATTAACAGTGAAATCACTTTTTTTCTCTAAACAACAGTCCATATTGGGAATGTTGTATCTGTAAAGTCTTTTAACACAGTAGCAACTGTATAATATGGATGAGCCAAGCCAGCCAATACTTTTTTCAAAGTTCCTGTTCCTGTAATAGACATAAATAACATTGGCTTGTTTCTCCCATCAATAGTACAATGCTAAACACAGCAGACCTCAGTCATCATCTAAAGAGATGTCTGTTGCGGTGGTTGAGACCACCACAGGAGTGACCAAGGAGCCACAGGGCCCCAAGACAGTTGAGATTCACTGGTGAGCCGGCACCAAGGCCTGGGAATACCCCCTTACAGCGAGATCCCACAGTCCTTTCCTCCCCTATGTAAATTATTCTCCTTTGGTTGGCCTGTTGGCCTACCACCCCTTTTACCCCTTGTAAGTCCTGTGTTCTGGAAAGTTCTCCCTTATTCGGTACCCCATGGGTTCTTGGTTCCCTTGTTCCACCGATCGCTTTCCCCATTGGTTACTGTTATGTCACCCCATGTTCTCTCAACCCCTTGGCCCTCAGATGATTGGACCTGATGCTTTGCCTGCCCCTTGTACCACCCCCGTATAAAACCCTGGACCCCTCTGTGTTCTTGGTCCTTTGTCCCCGGATCCCTCCCCTCCGGTGAATAAACCTCTCGGAATTCCATACAAAGGATCCCTCCTGCCTCTTCATCTCCAGCGATGCTAAAGGAGCTATCCTATTTGTGTGTGTGTGTGGCTGCGCACTCCCACCTGCGCTGTGTGTTTGGGTGTGTTCTGTGTGCTTGTGTAGCACCACACGAGCGGATCCGCATTGGGACGCTTTCGGGAAGGACACGGTACTCATTCCATCCACCACATCACCGCGTCAGATGTCCATTTTCCAATGTGATGTTTTAAGCCCTAATGACATATGCATTTAGATATTGCAAAATCTCAGGCACGCATTAAACTTTTGAAAGTACAAATGTAATTAGTGACAGGTTTTGTTCTGGTTGCCTAGTTCACCAGTTCTGATGATACCTAAAACCTGAGGCACACATCCATGTCTTTAGACACCTAGATACCTGTAAAAAGTGTATGTGGCTCTCTACATCAAATACCAGACTAGGGGCATATGACTGGCAACAAAACTGGAGAAAACTGGGAAGCCGTATTCACATTCTAACAGAGGCTATAACAGTATGGAAATTACAGAGTGAAATACAGCTGCTACTTCATGGATGGAATGCAGTTGGCATGCACAGAATCTATTCCATGGTAGTTCCCTGCACAACAGAGCCTGCAACCTTAAGCACCTGCTAAGGGGGATGAAACAGAGGGTGGAGCAAAGACACCATGGCCAGGCGCTGTTGAAATCCTTGCACAGTCAGGAACCCAATGGTACCACGTAGCTGATAAACTGTGTAGCACCTGTCAGCCAGGAGGGATAGGAGATGTCTTATTGCTGAACCAGCAAATGTGGCAAAATACCTTCCCTCAGATAAGCTTGCTTCATTATAATTTCATTGTAATGCTAATGCACCTGAATCCCAAAGTTACAAGGTCTGATTTCACCTCTCTAAGCATATGCTCTGTATTTTATTGACTTCAAGACCGAAGCAAGTGAATTTTACACCAATCAGTAACCAAAGTATGTATGCCTAGAGTCACTCAAGATTCAACTAAATAAAAATAAATAGTATAAAAGTCGGTTAAAAATGGGAAGAAGTTCTGAGAACAGTTGACTGACTGAACCTGTCTTCTCCCTCATAAGGATACCTATGAGATAAGAACCTTACTCTGTGTGAGCTAAATTAGGATCTCAAGCTAGATTTCATTGGTGATTAGAGCTTATCTGTATTTTGCTTGAATTTTTTTTTGCCATCAGTAAACTATCGTTTTGAACTTTAACCTGTCACAATTTTGAATTATCAGTGATTCTATTTAAAAGGTGTGTTATTCCATAAACTGTTCAGTGTGAGTCTTTCAAGGGCACTAACAGTTGCTGGAAGCAGATACCACACTCAATTGTGAGTGGGCAGATCCAAGAGGGAGTCTCTCTTTCTAAATTGCAGTAAGGATTCACCTCCAATAGTGTGTTAGCACAAGTCCCTGAACAAGTCAGTTGAACTGAGCTCTGATAACATGGAGTCACCATAATGGGACACTGACAGAATGGTTGAGTACAAGGGTCTAAAATTTCCTGGGGCATTGACTGACTGATCAAACACAAAGGGTTCAAGGAAGCCCTCATTTCACAGGACACAAACTGACAGTGTCACATGATGAATCATAGACCCTGTTTTCTTTTAAAATGGCAATAATGAATGATCCATATATATGTGTATATATATATATTTACCTGGGGTATTGCCAAATGTTTCTCTGAGTCTAACCTTACATGTCCAATTGCCAACTCACTGACTCACACAGCAAGGGGAAGGCTAACATTCTCCACTATCAAATTCAGCCTTCTTATAAATAATTTTAAAACTTTGTAAAACATTTGATCCTGAAACTACAAATACACCTTCTCAAACATTCCAAGAATTATTTGGGGTTTTTGTTGGACACAAATGAATTGAACCTGATTTGATTCATCAGTGCCTGCTGTCAACTCTAGTTGTATTCAGATGACTAACACTGTAATGAGGTCACTCTTCTGAGCCTTCTCCTCCTACTCATTCATTTCTTCCAAAGCACTGATCAGATTTTTGCAGTACACTGGATACTTACCAGTTTAAATGAGACCCAAAGACACTCACTTGATGAATGCAAATGGAAGTTACATCATCTCTTTGCAAGACCCTTGAAATGAATTGCCTGTTTTGAGCTACTTTCTGTGGTAGAGGTCATGGAAGTAGCATGGTTAGAAATAAAAGATTTTAAAATATCTCAATGAAAATATTTTTATAGAGGGAAGCAAACAATTAATGAATCTTTATGGTTTACTGAAAAGTTATTTTCCCTACCCTCTTCTGGTTAAGAAATGGAGTAGGTATGTCCAAGGCAAAGAGCTAGAAAACTGAGTTTTCTGGAAGGAAAGGGGATGTTCAAGGCTGCAGGGCTGTTTTACAGCTGGGGCTCAAAGCAGCAGGAGCCCGTGGATGTCAAGAAACTGACTTGAAACAGTTCTGTCAAGGAATTAATATACTATGAGATTTTTAAAGTTAAATCTCAACTTTGTTAAGTAGGAAGAAACAGAGGGGTTTGAAAGAGGATCAGCAATGATTAAGCAGCATATGCAACAGAAGGGAGTTAATGCTAAGAAGGCATGAGGGATGTGGGGCTCCTCTGGCTGGGGAGTGCCCTCTGAGCCTCCATCGCTGCCACTGCAGGGAAAGCTGTGGAAGGGACTCAAGATGTGAAGACTTCTCAGATTCAAAGGTCGCCACAAACACAGGCTGAAGCTCAGTCCTCCCTGGCCTCAGGGATATTAAAAGCCCAGACTTTTGCAGGAGAGGTAGGCTGGTTTTCATTCACTGATGGGGGTGATCAGCAGAGGCTATGAGTGCAGATATGCTTCAACAATTTCAATGAGAGGGAACTTGAACACTGGTAGAAACTCCTATGCTGCTAGTGGCTGTAGAGCAGCTCACATTGGTTAAAGGCTGTACTTATGTATCATTAGCATTAATTCCCTAAGTATATAGCTAATATATTCATAACCTAATTCCATAATGCTACAGAGGAATTATATCTATCTTATACTGCATCTATGTAGCACACGCATCTGAAGACTTTAGTGACTGAGGGTTGAGGTATCTTATGACTGATTTTTGAGTTGCTTCCAACACATTTATATAAAGTCAGAGCCCTCTATTAGAGCACTGCAGGAGTTTAGGAAAGAAACCAAAACCAGTCTGTGACTGACAGGACTGAATATGCAACATCCATATTTTTCTATTAATAATTCCAGTTCTGAGATAAGCATTTTACTGTAACTAAAAAATCTAAATGTGGATTTTTAAATAATAGATGAGGATTTCTTTATTAGCAAAGTATAAAGGTATTTGTGTATAGTTTCCAAAAAATAGCTTCCTCAAAGGGAGAATAAGGATGCACACACAACACATCGAGACAGGAAGGATGGTCCAGCCATTAGGCCATCAGCTAAATTAGAGAATTTTTTCTAAGTTCTGCCTCTTTCGCATTTAATGAGTGACTCAAGCACAGTGCTTTCTCCACATACCCCCTTTGCAGAATGTTCTAGCTGGCTTTTCCATTCTGAACACCAGTCCTACACAAAGTAATCTACCGAGTGCCAACCTGTCTTCATTCTCATTGTAGCTGCTTTGAACCTCTTATTTACGACAGGGACTACCTGAGTGTCTCAGTTTTGAGACAAATTTAAGAGAAGACATTCTGGAATTAGTCATTTCCTCTAAAAGGGTTCCAACAATCCCTTTCCACCAATAGGAAACGAATAGGATGAATTAAAATGAGGAAAAAAACCCCAACAGTTGATTAACCAACAGAATGTTCACAAGGCAAGGGGGAAAAAAGTAAATAACTGCTAGATATTAAACTGTCAGACCTTACACCCCCCCACCACACACACGGGAACAAAACCCCAAAATGCCAGGGAAAATACCTGCTCACGACTGACACATGGTACCAGATGGCACCGACATCTCTGTCAGGTAAAAACCCAAACAGGAGCTTCACCCAGCAATTCGGGCAGCATATGAAAACCTGGTGACTCTCTGGCATCAACTTCCTCTCCATGGAAGAGGAAGTAACTGGGCTGGAGACTCCTGGTGTGCTTTCCCTCCCCAGTCCGGCTTTCCGGGGTTTGGGGCCGGAACGGAGCAGCCCCTCTCCCGCAGGTCCCGTTTCTCTGGTCTCGGACTAACAAGCTGGCCAGCTCACCTCAAGAAGTTGCTGGAGGATTGCTGCTGCAACTTCTCCAAGGCCAGGGAAGGGAAAAACTTGCCTGGGTCAACAGAACGAAGCTAGCCAAGCAAAACCAAACTGCACTACACCCCGGACGCCTGGGGAGTGAGGCTTTGAAAAAAGCCTGCCACAGAGCCCAAAGCTCCCCCCTCCCCAGCCACACACCTTAAAGATACAGCAGCCATTTTGGGGCATAGAGCAGAGGATCAGGGAAAAGACCATCATCGTAAATCACTCCAAGACACTGAGAGCATATATTTTTCAGTGCCATTGGAGGTTAGCTCATCTATTCCCGCTTTTTGTCGCAATAAGTCTTTTGTTCCCTGTTCTGCATGAGGTGGTCCTCAAGTGTTTTGGGGTTAGGGCAAGCAGTCCTGAACTCAGTGGCTCTCTTATGGATTCACGAATTGGACTAGCAAATTTATGCAATTAATTTAAAAAGAAAACTAGCCTAGAAGCTTAACCCCAGAACAGCAGTGGCTATCCTGACACAGTAACTACTTCTAACACTTTGTTGTTGTTGTTTTTTAGAAATCGGTGTACAATGTACTTATAAAGAATTTTAGAATTTATAGTAATTGTAGTGCAGTAACATTAGAAAGAAACATACGAAATTGAAAGAGCATTCATTTCATTTGCAGTCCTGGATATCACTACATTCAATTTGATGCCTGAAGTACAACATAATTACACAGGTTTTTCAGATAAATCGTCTTCAGTTTATATGGTTTTGTCAACCCAAATGAATTGATTACACTGCTTCCAGAGCCCTTGAAAACACCAAGGCTCTTGCTGCCAGGTTCTGTGACAAAGGCCAAAAATCTCTAGTCAGGTTTCCTAAGAAGCAAATCCCCAGGAGCATTTTCACACCAGTTTTAATAGCAAGCCATGACTGCTTTCTCAGTTTTTGCAGCTAAAAGATGCTGCAGTTACTTCCATACCAAGTATAAAACATGAGCTGTATTACTTGGTGTAAAAGGAGGTCTAAAGGTCTAAATTTTCTTCTGGACAAGACAAAGACAATAATAGAGTCATAGAATCATAGAATGTTAAGGAGTTCGAAAGGACCTTAAAAATCTTCTATCTCCACCTCATCCTGCCATGGGCCAGGTGCACCTTCCACTAGACCAGGTTGCTCAAAGCCCCATCCAACCTGGCTTTGAACACTGCCAGGAATGGGGTGCCCACAACTGCCCTGGGCAACCTGTGCCACTGTCTTACCACCCTCACAGTAAAAAATTTCTTCCTAATATAGTGCCAGTGCAAGTGGCTCTGGCCACCCTGACCACTGAAGCTGACACCAATAATAAGCTGTGGTGGTCAGAATCCCATGTTTCCAAGTTACAGCGAGAACCCATAATCCCCCTGTTTTGTTATTTACGTGTTCTTCTACAATTGGTTAGTGTTTTCACCTCCTAGTTTTATGTCTGAGGTTGTTACGTATTTGTTCCCCTTCATTAATATGTGCAAGTTCTAAAAAGTTCTATGTTACTCGACACAGCATTGGTCCCTTCCCTAAGCCCCTTCTTTGTATAATCCCCATTGGTTCCCTTTCCCTGGACTCCACCCAGTACCCTTATTCCCATTGGCTATGATCCCTTTCCCCGCCTTTCCAGTCCCCAGGATAAAACCCCTGGTAACCCTCAGATGTTTGTCACTCTGTCCCTGGACTTCCACCTTTAATAGACTGCTGGTTTTGGACCTACACCGAGTGTCCTCTCCTGCTTCTTCATTGCCGCAGATGCTGCTTTTCACCTGAGCCTTGGGTGTGCTTCCCCAAGTGAGGAGCCAGCTATTAAGCAAACATGACCCAGAGCCCTGCCAGGGGATGTCACTTGTGTGACACTGCACCTTCCTTCTGAGCTATCCCAGAGGCTCGGCGTCGCAAATACCTAACCTAAATTACCCCTCTTTCAATTTGTACCCATTACTCCTTGACCTATCACTACAATTCCTGATGAACAGTTCCTCTCTGGCTTCCCTGTAGGTCCTTTCAGATACTGGAAAGTTGCTGTGAGGTCCCCACACAACCTTCTCTTCTCTAGGCTGAAGAGCCCAAAACTTCTCAGCCTGTTTTCATACCGGAGATGTTCCAGTCCTCTTACCAACTTTATTTATTCTATTGGCCCTCAATGGTGTGAGAACCAGACTGTCTTCCTGCCCTTTGCCTCAGTTGACACAGAAGCTCTGTCTGACACAGTTAACAAGAAGTCAACTCTGCAGTCATCATGTATGTGTGGAAGAGACTTGGCCATTAACTTTCCTCCTCTACCTAGCTACTGTAAAAAACATAAATTAACAGAAAGCTTTTTGAGACTGACATGCTTTTAGTGGCTGGATTTTTTTGTTGTCAGCAGAAGACCACTGAGGTGATGTCTGCCAGCATCAGTGTAAGCTGGAGCACTGCCAAAAATTCTGACATAAACTTCAGAGGTACATTCACCCTTATTTAATAAAACTGATCATAAAGGATCCCAAAGTGCTTTGAAACTGCACAGGATATATTTCAGGGAGTAATTTATCACTAGGGCTTCTCCAGGGCACAACCATCCCCACACATCTTGTCAGCTTCTGGGGTCTTTAATAGTAGCATCTTCCGTTTAGCTTTCTAAAGCATAGGGTGGGTGGTGTTGGCGGAGAGCTGCGTGCTAGCTAGAAAGGGGCCCAGAGGTCTAGCCACTGTTCTGTCCACACTACGGCAGTCACACACCCACAAGTTAAGCAGGTAGACAGAGTTGAGCTCCTCACCCAAAGGGGCTTCCCTCTAAGCCGGTTGAGGCGCGCAGTAGCAGAGGCAAAGAAGGAAAGAGAGGGGACTCTCTGAATGTGTTCCACACAGGTTCTTCCAGTGAAAAAGCTGGGACGAAGAACCAAATTGGTAGGAGGTTCCAGGGATCTTATACTGGCTACAAGATAGGCTGGGAAAGGGATCACAGCCAATGGGATAGGGGCAAGTAGGTGGGGTTGACAGCAAGGGAAACCGTGGGAACAACACATAGGAGGGATTTAGGGAAGGATCCAATGGGGCATCAAGGAACGAAGAACTTTCTAGAACTGATACATATTAAAGAAGAGAAATGAATATACATAACTTATACATAAAAGAGGGAGGGGAAAACATTAACCAATTGGGAGAAAACATGCAAAAGGCAGAACAAGGGAATCATGGGTTCTCACCATGACTGAAAAGTTATATGCTAAACTTGGGTTGCTGACCACCACAGCTGGTTGTCCGAGGTCTTTGCAGGAGACAGAGTGGCTGGCGTCACTTGCACCAGCACACAGTGTGTATACTCAAATAATTTTTGCCTGTGGGGTTTGTCCACTTAAAATAGAAAGAGAGAACAGTAATATTGAGCAGCATTATGGCTCAATTGCTTGTAAGTTCTTCTTTACAGCACAGACATAAATGTTTGCCACTGATTTGAGACAACCTGGTAAAATCTGCTCAGTTGCTGAAATCTGATGAAACCATCACAACTTCTGAGCTGCTAAAATTCTCATAGATTGAAGATAACTCAAATTACTGCCACTTTCAGAGTGTTTTTATGACAATTTTTGGTTGCACTATACATACATATCTCTGAATGTTACCTTAACACCTTGTGTTATGTTTAACCCCAGCCAGCCACCAGGTCCCCCACAACGGCTCGCTCACTGCCGTATCTGTAGGATCTCAGAGAGAATCAGAAGGGTAAAAGCTGGAAAACTTGCAGGTTGAGATACACGCAGTTTAACAGGGAAAGCAAAAGACACACATATAAACAAAGCAAAACAAGGAATGAATTCACTGCTTCCTATGGGCAGGCAGGTGTTCAGCCATCTCCAGGGCCCCATCATGTGTGACAGTGACTTGGGAAGACCAACACCATCACTCCAAATGTCTCCCCCCCCTTCCTTCTTCTTCCCCCCACTTTGTATACTGAGCATGATGCCATATGGTCTGGAATATCCCTTTGGTCAGTTGGGATCACCTGTCCTGGTTGTGTCTCCTCTCAACCTCCCAGGCACTCCCATCTCCCCTGCCAGTGCAGCAGTATGAAAAGCAGAAAAGGCCTTGGCTCTGTGTAAGATCTGCTCAGCAATAAAAAAAAAGTACCTCTATTATCAACCCTGTGTTCAGCACAAATCCCAAACACAGCCCCATGCCAGCCACTGGGAAAAATTTTAAGTCTACCCCAGCCAAAACCAGCACACCTTAAAACAGCTTTTATGAACACTACCTCCCTCCTTCCCTTCTGCTGCAAATGGTTAAACTGTATCAAGCATTTTGGAAATTATTTCTCACTGGTGCTTGGAATGAGTGATAACAACTATCTTCATTATGGGTTGCTTTGTAATAGGAGAAAAGAGATCACACAATTGCAAGGTTGGGAGAAGCTTCATTAAAACTAGTATCCATAAATGCTCATTACAGTGAAACAAGATTATAAAATTGCTGGATAACATTAAGATTGGGGGTTTTTTTCACTCAGAACAGAAATTGGCTGCTGTAAAAATTACCAAACTAACTAGCAACCTGATGTATTTTAAAATAAATGTGACTCATGAAAAAAAGCCAAACGTACTAATAACAATCCAGTAGGACATGCCTCCTAGGACTGAGGGAATATCTTGGCACAAATAACAAGGCAAAGAGAGTTCCAGTCTCAACACATAATTTCATTTCATTCTAGAAAGAAACCAGAAATACCTGAAGGATAAAAATCAGTAAAAATTATAATTTAGAATTGCTAATTAAAGTAGTTACAGAAAGACCAAAAGCCACAGGCATTCTGATGGAATTCTAGTCAGCTTGATGGATGACCTCAGGGTCTCAGGTTCTTAAAATGACAAAATCATGATACCACAGCAAAACCTGAAACAAAAAGAGAAAGTTGTAATCTTCCACTGCATAATAGCAACAAACAGTTCAAGGTTCCTCATTAAAAGAAGAATAAATCCAATATGTCATCTGAAGGGAAGTTCTGTCCTGTGAGCTCTGACGTTGGTGTTTGATGAACAGTCATTTGTATTTGGCTAGAATGAGGGAAACTCCATTACCAGGCATCCAGATCTAAATTTATGACAATCAATGAAACAACAAGGAGAAAACTCTGTTAAGTGAACAAATTCTTGTACAATATACAATTTCAAATCATGTAACCTGAGAGCAGAAAAGGTGGTATTAAAGCCAGTATAAGAATTAGCACAGAACAGAAATTCTTGGTGGTTTCTCCTACAGGTAGCTTAAGAAAAAACTGTACCAGTCCAAGATGATTTGAGACTTACGATTTTATTGTCTTTCAGAATTACATGAAGACAATCACAACCTTAAAAATGCTCTAGCAAGTTATCTCAAAAAAAAAAAAATTGAAATGTTTGAAGCTTTCTATTTTCAGAAAATTTATGGAAATGACATATGATGTGTTGTTTAAATTTTGGAACAAAGTCAATTAAAAACTAGTACACTGACTTTTTTTGAACCTTGCTTTCCCAAGAAGTGATATTTATGTTCTTGTGCTATTTGCTCATCTCTGTAGAAAACAGAAGAACAGATTCCTGCTATTTTGTAAAAACAAGATTTTAAAGGTATTGTAAGAGAAAAATTTGTCTTTCCTAAAGGGATTTTTTTAATAAAAAATGTGCAAAACCTGATGCATTAGAGAAAAACTCAACCTGGTGAACCAGTGCCTTCTGATAAAACTGTTTCGACTTATAAATCACTTCCATATGCCAAATGCAATTTCGGCAGTTTGTTGCTAGTTGATATGTTGTAGAATAAAATAAATTTGTTTCATATAAGTGTTCATAACTTACACTGAATAGGATTAGACTCCACTGCCCCAACCCAAGAAATAAAAGATATCTGAAAAAGATGCTATAAACAGAATCACAGAATAATTTAGGTTGGAAAAAACCTCCAAGATGATGAGAACAACCTTTTACCAATCATCACCCTGTCAATTAGACCATGGCAGTATGTTCCACATCCAGTAATTTCTTGAACATTTCTAGGGATGGTGACTCCACACCCTCCCTGGGAAGCCCGTTCCAATGCTTGACACCCTTTACATAAAGAAATTTTTCCTGATGCCCAGCCTAAGCCTCCCCTGACACAGCTTTGAGGCCATGTCCTCTCATCCTCTCACTGGTTGCGTGGGAGAAGAGACTGAATCCCATCTGGCTCCATTCACCGACACCCTCATTCAATAGTGGAAGAGTGACCCACACTGCAGCAGTTTGGGGTGGACTGTTGCCTGTGGGATGGACTCACTTTGTAGCAGTTTGCAGAAAGCTGTTGCTCATGAGATGGATTCACATTGGAGAAGTTCATGGAGAATTGTCTCCCATGGGAGACATTATCCTGCTCTGATTTTGTTAGTAGTAAATTCACTTCATGCCTCTAACTTGAGCCTGTTTTTCCCTTGATGGTATTTGATCTCTTTAGGTCCTTATCTCAACCCATGAACCTTCTGTAAAATTTTCTTTGCACTCTCCATTGCAGAGGGGACTGAGTGAGTGGCTTTTGTGGGTGCCTGGCATGCGGCCTGGGTCAACCCACAACTCCGGGCACATACTGGCTCATGTTCAGCTACTGTCACCATCGCCCCCAGATCATTTTCTACTGGGCCATTGTCCGATCACTTTTCCCCAAGCCTTTACACTGCCTGAGGTTGCTGTGACCAAAGTACAGGACCCAGCACTTGGCCTTGATGCACCTCAAGTGAAAATATTATGAAAAAATACAACAAAACCAAATTAAATATGGACTGTATTGAGCAGTAAAACACCTTGTTAAATATATAGTATATGTAAAGTTTCAAGGGCAAAAATACAGAACACAGAAGTTAGGAAGTGAGCCTGTATGTGGCAGTTGTAGATTTTAAATAGAATACTCCTTTGGCTAAACTTTTTGTAAAGCCCCTACCTTATCATTAGCATTCACATACATAGTTGTGACCATCTAGGAATAATATTCACCAATTCAGTGCCACCTCTGAGACTCTCCAAACCACATGGCCACTCTCTCTCACTCCCCCGATTTTCCCTTTCCCTCCCCAGTACAGCAGGCTGGAGAGGAAAATTGGGGCTCTAAAAGGGATCATGGGTTGAGATAAGAACACTTTCCTGGAAACAGCAATTAGATAAGAAAACAAACAGTAACAGTAACAATACTAATGACACAGGAGATAAGAAAAGAGGTGATTCACACAGAAAATAAGAAAATAATAGACAGTACTAAATGGCTTCCTATGTGATGTTTTGTCAACCAGAAGGAACCCCTTCTACCTGGAAGACACTCCCTTTACCCCAGCCTCAGCAATGACATGAGTTGGTATAGAATAATCTCCATGTCTAGGCATGTCCCCTTCCAGCCACCGCAAAAAATTAACCCTGAACTGGCCAGGAACAGGAAAATAGTAAATGACAACTTGGTGCTCCAAAAAAGGATGCCTAAGCAATCAATGTGATGAGAGGGATGATGCAGGGAAAAGGAGTAACAGTAGGATAAACTGAATACAACCATGTAAGACAGCTTTCCCCTGCGTAAGAGAAAAGACTATTTCCTTGTCTTTCATTTTGATTTTGCAAGGCTTTGAGTTTGGTAAGAAATGTGGGATCAGCAGCCTAAGGGTCAGATTTCCAAAATGTAGACACACACAGGGGTTTTCTGATTGATGATGCCCTCAATACATGACAGATTGAAAACACATGAGCAAGCTAGAGAGGAAATGTGCCATGCTCCACCAGTGCGGACCAGAGTCTCTGCTATTGGGAAAAGCACCCCCCTGCTTGAGAGAGAGGGTACACATCACAGTAACCTGCATGACCACAGAAAGGACATGAGATGTGACAGACATGTCACTAGAGTGGTGGAACTTAGCTGCATAATACAGTGAAAAATGTATGAGTCATGTTTTTCTCATGAGGAGAGACGGTCAGCACAAAGAGATTTGCAAAAGTGTTGCTTTTTCATTCCTGTCTTTGACTCAGCATCAGCTGTAGCTTTGAGTGCAGCAGCTGGCATGTTTACAAGCAATTCAGAGAAGCAGTGTGCTTCCTTCCAGATGCATTTGCCAGCTAAGATACATGTGAAGATGTGTATTTTTCAGCTGTTACCTGGAGAGGGTTCTGCCGTAGCTGAGCATTATTTTAAGTAAGACTACACTGCTTTATTATAGCAGTCAGTTTGCCTCATGCCATAAACAAAAGAGCCTTTTTAATAACACACACAGCCAATATGGCCATTTGCTGTCAGAAGCAGCATTTTTGTGGGATGTCTGGTTTTGAAGGAGAAAAAAAAGCAGCTTTGATTTTGACCTTCTTATTGCTATTCAAGAGGGTATTTCTCAACTGTAAGTGATCTGATGGCTAAGTAATCATACCACTGGCACCAAACTTGTTAGCAAGAAAAAATACTCGTGTACAAAAGGCCCCATATGGTTAAATATGTATTTTTCAAAGAGAAAAATTTTCAAAGAGAAAATAATGAAGCTGTCTCTTCCATTATACATTAATGGGTTCTTTATTATGTGCAGGAAAATAATCAGCCACTAAAGAGAGAATATAGAATGAGACTTGTTTGTCAGTTAGTTGAAGATTTATTTTCAGGGCTTAATATTCATCTGGAGATGTTCATGTTAACAAATCTGTCTCATTAAAATAGTATTTTTTTAAGGATTTGGCAGTTTGAATTATAACAGGAAATGCAATAGTAGAATAAATTTATGACCAGCTGAAAGCAGTTCCGAGATGTCATATATTGACTCAGCAAGTTTGCTTATGATGCCAGGCTTTGTGGGGCAGTCGACACCCTGGAGGGAAAAGATGGCATCCAGAGGGACCTGGACAGGCTTGAGGGCTGGGCCAGTGCAAACCTCATGGAGGTCAACAAAGCCAAGTGCAAGGTCCTACACCTGGGTCATGGCAATCCCAGACACACCAACAGCATGGGCAGAGAAGAGATTGAGAGCAGCCCTGTGGTTAAAGACTTGGGCATGATGGTTCATGGAAAATTCAGCATTTGCCATCAGTGTGTGCTCACAGCCCAGAAAGCCCATTGTGTCCTGGGCTGCATCAAAAGCAGCGGTGGGAGCAGGGCAAAGGGGGTGATTCTGCCCCTCCACACTGCTCTGCTGAGACTCCAGCTGGAGTGCTGCATCCAGCTCTGGAGTCCCCAGCATAAGAAGGACAAGGAATTGTCAGTGAGTCCAGTGGAGTCCATGAAGCTGATGAGGGGACTGACACACCTTCTCTTTGAAGACAGACAGAGAAAGTTGGGTCTGTTCAGCCTGGAGAAGAAAAGGTTGTGTGGGGAGCTCACAACAGCCTTCCAGTTTCTGAAGGGGCCTACAGGGAAGCCAGAGAAGGGCTCTTCACCAGGAACTGCAGTGCTAGAAAAAGGAGTAATGGGTACAAAGTGCGAGAGGGGAAATTTAGATTAAGTGTTAGGAGGAAATTCTTTACTGTGAGAGTGGTGAGACACTGACACAGATTGCCTAGGGAGGTGGTGGATGCCCCAACCCTGGGAGTGTTCAAAGCCAGGTTGGATGGGGCTTTGAGCAACCTGGTGTAGTGGGAGGTGTCCCTCCCCATGGCAGGGGATGCTGGAACTAGATGATCTTTTAGGTCCATTCCAACTCTTTAACATTCTGTGTTTCTTTTACTTCAGATTTTGAATCCAACCCCATCGAGGCTGAAGTAACAGCCTGTACTTATAATTAAAGATATGGTAAAGCAGCAGCTTGGGGTCTGATGGCCTTTCAAAATAAACATGTTTGATTTTGAGTATTTTAGGAGTCTTGTCTTGCTAAGTTAACCACATACTTATATTGTTTACCTATAAAAAAGTGTATATAGTGTACCTATAAAAAGTGTACCTATAAAAAGCCATTTCACTTTTTTCTAACTCTGGGTAAAACTGACTACATGCCTGAAAGTAAATGCTGAAAAATACAATATTTTTTTCTTACTCAGCAGTAGGAATATTTCCGGGGTCCCTTCCCCCCCTGCCATGGAGCCCTGGGAGAGGGGCCCTGGGGGGGAGACACGGGGTTTCCCTGCCCCTGGTCAGCCTCGTTCCCCACTGGTTGGTTTGTGTTCTCCTGCACGGGCAAGGACCCTTGGGTCCTGTGACTGTAACAGTTCCTTGGGAGAACCCGGCCATGCAGCTGGGGAAATAAACATCTCTCTGAAACATCTATCAAGAATCAGTCCATATATATATTTCTTTTCCATGGGTCCCCTTGTTTGATACATCGTGTTACAGAATCCCCACTGTAACAGAATATCTAGCAAACAGCAGGGTTTTATTTTTGTCTAAAAGAATAATTCCAAAAAGTAACAGGATTTTGGAGGACTCACAGGTCATTACCTCTAAGAGCCTTATTTTTAATTCAGATATTATATTCTTCAAATAAACTTAGGGATAAAAGTGAGATTTTAACAGATAGCTTGAGATGTGAGTCAAAATTGATATCTAATATTTGCTCTAACTACAAGAAGAAAATCAAATAGAAGTTAATATTTTCTCACAGTAAGAAAAATTCCAATAAAGTGAAGACATTAGTTTTGATTCTTGTGGCAGGAAGAAATTTAGTATTGCACATGGATTTTACTCTTCCATTAGCTTTAGCCATTTAGTGTCTGCTGAAGGTTTGTCACAATAATGATGCCACCTAAACATCAGCTTGAATACATGCTCCTGTAACTGAATATATCAGCATACTAGAAACAATGGCTATAATGTTATCATGAATTATAAAATACTCTTAATTTTATTAAAAGCAGTACAATTATCCTGGGTTTGTCTTATTTCACTAGCAGTTGTATGTAGTTCTGGTGATTCTGACTGCTCTAGTTGAAGAATTCTTCCACTGATAAGAAAAATTTTGAAGGTAATACTGTGCCATCTTAGTAGAGCTGAAGGAGAGTAACAAAACACATACCTCCAGTGAAAAAAAAGTAGATCTGTTTCAACACTCAGAGTATTCATATAGATCAAAGAATTATTTCTAAAGTCTTCAACATTGATAACAATGCATTTTATAAGTTGAGGATATTGTGAAAATATTTTCTAGTATTGTTGCTATGTATTATATAATCATAAAATTTTCTTCTATAAGATTCCTATATCATTCAGTGTTCCCAGACAATACTAGTAGATTTTACTCTCCCTTACCAGTTGTCATAAGAACCTACTTCTTAGGACCCAAATGTATTAAAAGTAGCAACCACATGTTTGCTAGGATGATCTTTGTATGTCATTTTACCATTTCATAAAGTACGTAGAGTAAGTAATATTGCTCCCTTCATTTTACAGATGGAAAACCAGAAAGGGGCATATTAAGGTCAAAACATTTCCCTAATTTAAAGTATACTAATTGTGGATATCTGAGACCTTATTTTGTGAGAGTTTTGTGTTGTGCTAATCACTATGTATGGAAAGATCTCCATTATTTAATTTTCAGTTATGTTTAGGTGTCATCAGATGTGCTGCAGATAGGACCCCACAAGATGAATTGAGTATCCATAAAAGGCTGACAGCTACCAAAGATCTGGGCTGGGTCAGCCAATGTAGAAGGAAATAAGGAGTCAGTGACAGAGGCAGTGCAGCTGCCATTTCTACCAAATTATATCCAGCTGCATCAGGAAGGCTTCCCTGTTCTGCAAACTGTTGTCTCATCTAGCAGGTGCATTCCCAACCTTGGCCTATGTGAGGGAGAGTTCTGCCTTCTTTCCCTGCTGTTGTGTCATTGCTGTACAGCAAGTCTCATGCTCAACCTCACTGTCACAGAAAGATGTGTGAGGAAAAACCGTAAGCATGAAATAAAAGCTAAAAGGAGTAGCATTTGCAAAGTGCTGACGTCAGCCATGCTGGAAGTCTTAATAGTGAAGTTTTGCAGCCTTTCGCCAAATTGCTCTGCACTCTTAAAAATAACATAAGCTCAGCTAAAGGGGGATATTTTCCTACTTACTTATCTTTTTAAAAAGTAGGAAAATAGCAGAAAGTACATACTGGGCTTTTGTATTTGAGCCTATTTAACTTCTAGTTCTATAATAATCAATTTGCTTCGAGTTTTTACAGTGTACATTTATAATAGTTCGTTTCTAAATGGAAGCATTATTAAGATAGTCCTAGCCTATAAATAAACTATATTTAATTTATTTATATAGATCTCTTGACTGGTTTGTGTTCTCTAATGATGAAGATAAATTTAGGTTTATTACATACATAAGACCATTTGAAATTTAGGTCATACTTGGTAGATGAAAAAGTCATCCAGGTTTCTCTCCTTTCTGCCATGAATGCTGACTTGCAAGAGCCAAATATTTGCTTTCCAAGAAGATGGTTTTGTATGAATCTGTTGTCATGCATGTCACTTACTTCATACTTTAACCAATAACAAAAATGAAATAGGAAGAACACTGATAAATCAAATTTGCCTAAACACTAAATGCATATTCACAGAAATACCTTCCCCTACAGTCATCTAGTAGTGGTATTTCATTCAGGACATTTGCACCTCAAGTCTCCAAGAGCTTCACAAATAGTAATTATTAATAAAGAAAGGAAAGATAAAAATACTGCATGACAGTACAGCATGGGGCTCATGAACTTTCTAGGTAGGCATTGCACACTGAGGCTCAGGTTTTACAAGTTTTACAAAGCCAAGGGACCACTTAACAGAAACAGTGGGACAGAGCAGAACACGTTTCTGAGGGCAGCAGATGTCAGAAGATCATCACCACAATAAAGCTCAAATACTACTTAAAACCACCCATTAAGAGCCAACTTGAAGTGCTGAAAAGCAGTCACCCATGAAGTATTAGCATTCAAGTGCATAGCAGCCACCAAGTATTGGTTAAAATGCGTGAGGAACTCCAAAGCACCCAGGCAATATCAAAACTTAAAGAGCTGTTGCAACAGTTCCACTGCATTTCATGAAACTGGAGAGATGCATGTCTGTTGCCTTGCCTGTCAGAGCAGCTGAACTAGAGTATAGTTGAAGGCTGTAAAAAAACTTCTCCATGACTTGCTGTTGTAGAGACAGCTCTTCAGATTTTTTTAGAGTGAGCAGAGCTCAAAAGCACAGCAGGAGCTCTGGATTCAGAGAGTGACATCCACTCTGAGTTTTGAAACTCCTGTGGCTAAAACTATTCCGGAGCTGAACTGATAGTATTTCTGGAACCAGGTAAATACTGGCCTTCCCTAACCAAAATGAAGTTCCAAATTTACACAGAAAACCAGAAAATGTTCAGTGCTTCAATAAAAAAACCAGACTATATTGCATGGATCTTCAGCTGTGTATTATTGCTGCTGTTGTTTAATGCCCCGAATGTAAGACTGAGGGTGACTGTAGGGTATGCCCAGCCCCTGCCCTAGAGGGATGTCTACTGAGATAAAGATTGCTTAACCTCCCAGCAGGACCCCTCCTGGGAAGGCAGCTAACTTTTCAGTTACAGCAAGAAAAGACAGACCCAGAATCCTCTGGGAGACCCTGTGCAGATCCTTTGTAACCCATTGGCCTTTACCCTCTGACACCCTCTGTATCCCTATAAAAGCTAGCCTTCTGTCCCAGTGAGGGCAGAGAGGGCTCGTCCCTAGCTTCCCCTTCGCCGGAGTACGCACCAGGTGTACGGGCCAACAATAAAGCTACCTTCATGCAGAACCAGCAACACGAGCCTCTCATCTCTCTCTGGTCTGGCCTGGAGGCTGCCCTGCAGAGCTGAGCTGAAATCACGAGCTGACAATCACTAAAGAGCTGACAGTGTCTGCACGGGCCCCCCTAGCCGGCAGCTGAGGGAAGACACCGGGCCTTGGGAAGGCGATTCCTTTTGGGACCATCCCTCCGGACCAGTCACCTCTGCCTCGGTCAGAGCTACTGACCCCTCACCAGCTGTCATAGGTGACTGCCAGAGTATGGCTGGTGTACCTATTGCATTGTCCTGGGTTTGCACTGCAGCCATATTAGCAACCTC
The DNA here is from genome assembly GCF_000738735.6 of Corvus cornix cornix. Taxonomy (NCBI): domain Eukaryota; kingdom Metazoa; phylum Chordata; class Aves; order Passeriformes; family Corvidae; genus Corvus; species Corvus cornix. The sequence goes on along the minus strand of NC_046357.1, from coordinate 3,763,604 downwards.
ATCTCTACAGGCAGCAACTGTTCACAGCATTGTACACTTCTTACAGCTCCATCAAAAATACAGATCCTCTCAAAATCAGCCCCAGTGTTGCTGCAACCTTTCATCACAGTAGCAATCAACGGCTAAAGGTTGTGTTGGCAGTTCTGAAGATCTGAAACTCCCTACTGGGAGCACAGCTTTCAAACCGGCCAAACCTACGGAGTGGACTTGGCTCTCTTGGCCTTTCAAATGCTCCCCATGTCATGCCAGCCTCTTTGCATAAGTTAGTCTCTTAGTTTGCAAAAGGTTGAGGATCAGTCCAAAATCTACATCAGTCATGATCATGATACAGAACTTTGCTCTACCTCCTGCACCTTTGCTTTTTGAAGAGCCTTTCACCCCAAGAAACATCCACAGGAACTGTTACTCTGGGGATTTTTTTCCATTGACTCCTTGGAAGATGAAGAGAAGCTTATAAGGAGAGGCTTACTTTTTACCTTTCCCATATTATCTATCTGCAGAAAGATTTGCCACAATCAATTTATGTCTAATTATGTCTCTGTCATTCTGATTAGTTACTTCATATGATGCCAATAGCTGCATTTGAGGCATAACAAAACTGATTTTGTTATCTTATATATCAGACATCTGGTATTTGGCTGCTATATCAGTTGCAATCTATGTCCATGCCCTGTAGCTTTCTGCACCATTGAGATGGGTATTTTATAGTGCCAATCAAATGCAGTCCCATCTCTGCCCTTGAGTCCTCCTCAGAGGGACACTAACAACATCTTTGCTTTGAACATTGGTCTTTAAATATACAGGCTCTGCAGACATACAGGCTTTCCCTATATGTCAGATAAGGCCTTTCACAACATTAGTATAGTTCCAGTGGTTCAGAGCTCAATTTTCCCTTTTGTTTACTGCTAATTGTATCTGTTACTTCTTGAAGGAAATAGCCTTTAGATAAGCTGTGCTAATGACATCCTGTCATGGTTTAGGAATGGTACTCCCCAATCCAGTGCCTCCACCAAGACTCTCCCAAACCAGATGCCTCTGTCTTGCTTCCCCTTCCTCTCCCCTTCTCACTGAAGCGGGATGGAGTTGAGAATTGGATGCACAAAATGTGAAGATCACGGGTTGAGATAAGAACAATTTACTGGAAACAGCAATGAGATAAGAAAATGAATAGTAACAGCAACAATGTTAGTAACAAAAATGTACGAAAGAGAACGTGGTTTACATGCAAAAATGCTCACCGTGGACCCAGGGCAACAATGAACATTGGCTTGCCCCCTTCCTTCACATTTGCTCAACAGCAAATGCTGCCTGCCCTCCTTCTCAGATACCTGGGACAGTTCCTTACCCCCCACCCCTAGTGTCATAGGTTAGCAAGCTGAGTCTCGGAAGTGATGTTCTTCTTACAGCTTCCTCTATGACTTAACAGAACCTATCAGATGGCCAGTTTGAATATGGACAGTTCTTTAAGCCACTTAAAGTTGTGACCGCCTCTGTGATACACGCTTAAGAGTAGACAAACCCCCCACAGCTCTCTCTCTCTCGTTTCCGGCGCTGGGACAGGTGGCTGTGGGGCCCGAGCGGGGCCCAGTGGACCAGAGGCCAGGCTGCTCGGGCCAGGCCAGGCCGGGCCACAGCTCCAGGATGATCCCCCCCAGCAGGGCTGTGGGCAGCCAGAGCGGCTCGGAACCCACCCCCCCTCTCCACTGCGGCCAAGATTTCAGCTAAAGCTGCACCGCTGTCCGGCAGAGGCCAGGTGACCAACAGCGATAAGCCACACAGCTGCAAGGCCGAGGTGAGATTAACCCTTTTATTGCTGTGAAGAGCTGAAAACCTGAGGGAAGAGAAAGAGGAGATACTTAAAGCTGAAATTCTGTTGTAAAGCTATGATGTATCAGAGTACCCGTTGTAATTTCATGAAGATATGGGGGGTGGAGTGTTCAACTCGTGAGCAAAAGCACCTGCGCTGAGATAGGCAGATGCTGACGCAGCTGTAATTTCATGAGAAGTTTGGACAGGGAGAGATGGACCAGATGAGGACTTTTGCTCCAAATGGGAAAGGAGAAGACCTCAGTTCCTAGAGATGCTCCCAGAGATAGTCCTAAAGATGAAAATGAGGAAGACCCCTTTGCTCCCAGGGAAGGAGAAGAGCCTCTGTTAGAGATGAAATGCTCCCAGAGATGGGTGAAGAGAACTTTTTTTTCTGAATGGCTAAACCTTAAAATTGTACCCCAAAAACCTTCAAGAGTGGACCCTGGAAAGCAGGTGTGGGAAAAGCTGCAAGTCGTGGGAAGGGACTCGCACGCAGGCAGAGAGACTCCTCTTCCTAAATGGACTGAACAATATTTGGAAGTGGGCGGCTGTCTCGTTGTGATAGTGTTTTCATAGCATGAGCAAGAAGAGACTTCTCTTTCTAAATGGACTGAACAAGGTTATTATGGAAGTGGTAAACAGACTGAACATCTTAAGGGTTGTCTTTTTACATTGCCAGTGGGAGAAGGGAGGAAGGTGGGGGGGAAGTGGGGGGGTTCTGAAGGTATGGTATAATTTTTTTTCCCTCTTTTAGGTCTGTTAATAAACTTCTTTATATTCTTTCAAGTTTGGTGCCTGCTTTGCGTTTCTCCTAATTCTTATCTCACAGAAGATAAACAGTAATGAGTATTTTGGACCAAACCACTACACCTGGCAATGATGTGCTGTGGTATAGAATAACCTCCTAGCCACACCAACTTAGACATGCTACTGCAAAAAGTTAACTCTGTCCTGTCCAGAACCAGGGTGCATCCAAAACACAGACATCACTGTATTTTTATCCTTCTTTGTTGGGTGTAAAGGGGTGATAGCTGTAGTTTTATAATATGCATGGCTTAATCCATACCTTCTGCACTATTTCATGTTAAGGTTGAAACACAAGAAATTATGCCTTAAATCTGGCATTATTAGACAACAAAATATTTTTTCCTTTGAAAATGGGGTAGTTCTCCAAAATCATGTAAACGATGTGGGGTGGTTTGTTTTTGTTGTCAGTTATGTTATTGCCTTAGCAAAAATTATCTCTGTACCAACACACCAAATGTCCAAATGCAATATAGTTCCAGGCAGTATATCTGGATGCATTGCACAACTTGTCTTTGCAATACCTATTTCTGGAGCTCTTATAGAGAGACTCTTTCTTTCTCAGTGAAGTGCCACATAGGAAAAACAAAGAGGAATACAACAAAAATTGTACAGCCAACAAAAAACCAAATGAAAACAAAAATCATTCTGTAATAATGTGGTGAAAAAACTGAAAAGTATAAAAGAAAGGTGAAAATAATATGAATAATATGAATAATATGAAAGGCTTTGAATGGTAGATGATAATGCATAAAAATAAACTGTGAACAATTGGTCAATATTTAAGAAAATTTGGGCAGATTTTCTTCCCTAGATTTCTGGGTAGCTTACAGCACATGATTTAAACAGAGATGGATTATGAAATTCTCACTCTACTGCCATACTTCTGACACGTGTTTTCTTACTGTCTAATCCATTAATGCATTCCTTTTAGGCAATCTGCTTATCTTAATATCCTTTCTGAGGTGGTCTCTTATGTAAACTTAGAATCTTTTCTTCATAGATTCCATAAAAATTCCGCAAAACATTTGCATTTTTAGCTCTAAATGTTCTAAGTTTCCTCAGTTTTCCTTTGAAATTAAAAAACTTTAGCCTAGTGTCTGTCTTTCCATTTAAGATTAAATATTCATTGTTCACAGCTCTTTTTTTCCTAATCTTTACCTGGGAAGTGAAAACATGGTTACATTTACCTAAGTAATACACCCATGTCAAAAATTTAGTCCCACCAGGCAAGAGTGGAAGAAGTCCTATCAGTTGTCAGCTCTTCCAAAATATCCAAAGAGACCGTATGAGCTCTGCAGCTATCCATCAGCCATTTCAAATCATTAAGATCTGTTCATGTCACCTCTGTTTTCTAGAGACAGTATGTGATCAATGTATAATATTATCCTTTTTTAACTTATTTCTCTCTTTCCTGAACTCTGCAGATCTCTCAGCCTCTGTATTGTGGTCATGACAGTGTTTCTTACTTACCAGAAGCTCTATTTGGTACTCATTTTCTTCATATTATTGAACACATAGGTCTGTACTAAGTGTAAGGACATAACAATTGACCATTCCAAGTCAATGCACACATCCTTTCAGACCTATAGTGATTTTCTAATAGGATGACTCAAGATAACAGGACACACATTGATTCTCTCCTGCCACACATTCTAGCAGAAGCCATAGGAACTTCCTGGCCCAAAGGTTACATGAGGATCACTGTCTACAACTTCCAGCAATACAGACCTGTCCCACTACCCATCACTTAGTCTGAGAGCAGGGGTCTTGCCCTTAGGCCACTTCTTATAGTACTATAAACACATGTTACAGTACTGCAATCTGCCTGGAGCCACTATAGTTTATTTACTTCTGTGTACCTATTCCAATGCAGTTCCAAAATCTGGTTCCTTGTGTTTCAGTGGTATCCTCACCAGTGGCTGTAATGCCTATCTGGTGTTCTTATATCCCTGAAGTCTCTCTCAGCTGTTGAATTTTGTAGTGTTTTTTTTTCTTTATGCCTTTATTCTGTGAACTGAAGCTAAGTGCCAAAAAATTGTGCAGGTCTCTCCTTCAAGCATTATTGTTGTTTTCAAATTAAAATTAGTATGTTACAATATTTAACAGAATTTTGTATCTAAGTGTCACGGGTTAACCACAGCTACCAAGCTAACCACAGCTACCAAGCCTCAAGCAACTGCTCTCTCATTCCTACAACAACAGAGTCGGGGAAAGAATCAGAAGGGTAAAAGCTGGAAAACCCCTGGACTGAGATACACACAGTTTAAAAAGGAAAGCAAAAGCCACACACACAAGCAAAGGGAAACAAGGAATGAATTCACTGCTTCCCATGGGCAGGCAGGTGTTCAGCCATCTCCAGGAGAGCAGGGCCCAATCACACATAGCCGTGACTTGGGAAGACCAACACCATCACTCCAAATGTCCCCCCCTTCCTCCTTCTTCCCCCCACTTTATACACTGAGCATGATGGTCTGGAATATCCCTTTTGATCATTTGGGGTCACCTGTCCTGGCTGTGTCTCCTTGCAACCTCCCAAGCACTCCCAGTCCCCTCACCAGCGTGGCAGTACGAGAAGCAGAAAGGCCTTGGCTCTGTGTAAGCTCCGCTCAGCAATAACAAAAACATCTCTATATTATGAACTCTGTGTTCAGCACAGTTCCAAACACAGCCCCATACCAGCCACTGTGAAGAAAGTCAACTCTACCCCAGACAAAACCAGCACGCCAAGAAGGTAGAAAAATCCTTAAAGGTGAAGAAAACACTTTTTCACTTTCTAAAAGTCTCACTAGTCTTTCATGTCCATAAAAAAATTTTACTGGCATCTTGAAAAATATTTTCACTTATTCTTATAGTTTGTGATACTCAAGAAAAAAAATGCTTTTCACTAGAAAAAAAAAAAAGCAGAGAGAAAAGAGAAACAGCTATTTTCCCATTCACTTAAAAAACCCAAATTATTTGGAAAACCTCATAATTTTTGAAAGGTTTTGGGAAGAAGAATTCAATAACTATGTTTCCTCACACATATTTAAATAACGTGTTAGCAAAGGTGTACTGAAGAAACACTTACTTCTCAACACAAATAAAAAAATGATCAAAAATGCAACTAGTTCCGTGTACATTGGATGATTCACACGTGTAAGACTGTACAGGATTGAAATTGTAAGCTGGATCTCATTTCGTTTCCTAAGGTACTATTACTTTCTTGACTTAGCACCTAGAACTGTTGGTAAAGGATAAGGGACATGTTGGTTTGTCAAAAATTGTGTTGGTCTGCTAAGGGTCTTCTTGGAGCAGCTCTGTGAGCTGTACATTAACAGATGTAACGTCACAGATGCTGAAGATCTGCCGTTGCTATATCAGGAACAAACACAGAGGAGACATGGGGAATACTGGTCCCAGCTGGCTGCAAATCCATGAGCGGCTCTCACTCAGCTCTTCACTTCTTGGCTTGTGAAGAATAGACCATGACCATTCTGACCAAAAATCCCTGGCCACAGTCTTTACCCTGCTGCTGCACCATGTTCTTTTTCAGCAGAAAACATGAAAGTTAATCTGAGGCACTGTACACCAGTACCTAAGTATTGAACTCCCTGCATTTGCTGTCAGGAGAAAGAAGGCGACAACCTGTTCTTTCCAAGGAACTTTAAATATCTAGGTACTGCAGAAATGTTAATTTTCTGTTCAGACAATCATTTACCCAAGTGTACACTCATCCACCAAGAGTTTTCCTCTTTCCATAAACAGCTTGTAATATTTTAATACTCTTGTGCGTACCTCATAGTACCACTTCTTGACAATATGCTAATCTTTAGAATTGGGATATCTCAGCTATCTGAAAGGAAAATCATGTCTCTTTCATACGTCAGGAACCTCCAATAGCAGTTTGAGTGTGACAGCGAACAGTTTCTGTGATGATTTCAAAATGCAACACCTTTATGCCGTTCACACTCATTTTTAGCAGAGTTTTCATGTTGCCTTTATTCTCAATGGTTCTTGTTTTATAAGATAGGGAGCAAGTCCTTTGCTGGCCCGAAATGAGAACGTTTTTTTCTTTCTGTAGTGCTACCTGTCTGCAAGGCTGCAGAGCATATGCTTCAACTGCTAGCTAGAACTACCATCCAATTTAACAATGCTTGCGAACAGGAAAAAACATCAGCATCATTGCTGGCCAGAATATCCCTGAGGAAAAGCGGAATGTCAGACACATAGAACTTTACATGAACTGCCTTGTCCCATGGGGCTGGAAATTCTGCAGGAACTGCCACCGGTCTGCTGGAGCTATTAATTTAGTTAGGCTTTTTTCTGTCAAAGGATATTGTAATAGGCTCCTTCCCATTCCTGCTATGCGGCCAGTGAGCAGAATGCTTTCAGTAAAGGTGCACCCCTTTGAAAGGGCAAATGAATCCTGGGGTACCAAGAATGACATCCACTGAATGCTATTGGAAAGAGCAAAATAAAAACTTGATATTGCACCAAGTCAGCATTCAGACTTCCCTGCATAAGATGGGTAAATAGAAAAAGAGGTGGAGTGTCTGCACAGAGGTGCATGGCAGGTGGAAGGAAATGGAACAGAGTGAAAAGGAGAAACTTGCAGAGTCAGGAGGAAAGAAAGTAACACTATTAATAATCTGGTTTGTTAAAAAGAAGAAGGGAAAGGGAAGACTGCTGACTGATGTAGATTTCTGCCTCTTTACACCTCTGAACATTTTTATCTCCTATGATGCTTTTTAGATGAGCAGTACATGCAGTCTGTACTAGCAACAGCAAGGCCAAGCTATTTATATCCTAGAACATGCTTTGTGGATTTACACAAGCTATTTCCCCTAAAATAAAGAAACTAGTCTCAGACCTCCCAAATTTCAGGGCCTAACTTAGGAACCAAGATATAGAAGGTCACATAGAAGGATAAACACAGGCCACCTGGTTTGCCGATTCAGGTGCCCAGCATTTCCAGTTTAACCATACACATTCAGTATCTCTTATAATGAATTATATCCATCCCAAATCAGAAAGAAAAGTTGTTGAAAAGATTTGCTGATAGGACTTGGAACATTTTATACCTAGATTTTTAAATTATTATTTTTTCTTTTCAATCACAGCAGATATAATCTCAGGTTATCTTTTGGCTACTAGGTATCTGCTTGCTGTCCACACTAACCGGCATCTTTGGCACCAGTCTTAATATGAAGTCCAAATGATAGGTGGCTAAATATCCTGACATGTATTTCCAACTCTGCACCAAAAGGTAGATTAGATAATCACAGCAGGAAAAAATCCACTTCCTTTGCCTATTAAATTCAAAAGAAGCTACCCCTGAGCCAGCAGTGTGGCCTTGTAGCCAAGAATGAAAATGGTATCCTGGGGGCATTAGGAAGACCACTGCCAGCAGGTGGAGGGAGGTGATTCTGTCCCTCTACCCAGCCCTGGTGAGGCCTCACCTGGAGTGTGAGTGACACCTGCTGTGTCCAGTTCAGGGCTCCTCAGGATAAGTAAGACATGAAGAGCCTGGAGCCTGAACATGAAGAGGGTCCAATTAAGATGCCTCTGCCTAAATTAAAGGTAAAATGAGACCATGTGCCAAAGTCAATAGTATGGATTTTGTTTAACAGTACTGTTAAACAAAGCTCCATTTAGGCTTGGAATTAACTCCTTCCTGTTTGTCATCTGTGCTTATGGGAATTTTTTCTTGGACAATGTTTTGAGACAGTTCATTGTGCTCTTTGAGTCCTTACAAGTGCATCCAGCAGCTGACTGTGAAGATGATCAGGAGACTGGAGTATCTCTCTTACAAGGAAAGGCTAAGAGACCTGGGCCTTAGCTTTGAGAAGACACTGAGAGGGGATCTTATCAGTGTACACAAGTATCTGAAGGGAGGGTATCCAGAGGACAGACCAGGCTCTTTTTGGTTTGGCCGTGGGCATGAACTGAAACACAGGGAAGTTCCACCTGACCATCAAGAAGAGTTTTACTTGTGAGAATGATAGAGCACTGGAACAGGTTGCCCAGAGAGATTGTGGATTTTCCTTCGCTGGAGATGCTCAAAAGGTGTCTGGACTCATTCCTAAGTCCTGTGCTGTAGGGGACCCTGCTTGAGCAGGGAAGTTAGCCTAGATTCACCTCCAGTGGTCCCTTCCTGACTTACCCATTTCGTGATTCTCTCTCTAAGAAGGATCTCAGCTACCTGATTTTTCAATGTGGTCCTTTCACATACATTAAATTCAGCTGAAAAAAAAAATGGGGAAGGGAAGAAAAATTCTCCATGTCTATCCTCCTTTAGGAGTCTCAAGCAGATCTAGCATTTCCATGCAAAAAATGTAATCAAATTTTCATCAAAGGAATTGAAGTTCATCAAAAGTATTATCTGTGTCTTTGTAAGCTTTCTCCTAACTTCCATGTGCCTGAAGTTTTTAGTGATTTTATTCAATATGTATTCATATAATAAAGATAATTCTTTCACTTTCATTTGAAACTTCTTTGTACATTCGATTAGGAAAGATTTTTAGAACGTATCAGTAAGGACAAAAAAACCTGAACTTTTTAAAATTGATTTTTTTACAGCTTTTGCAATATGCTAAATTGACTAACAAGTGGCTTAACCATAATCTCTTACTAGGTCTAAGTCACTAAGTCACTTTGCGTAACTGCTATATTCACAAGTGTCACCCAACTAAACTCAAATGCACATTTCCATTTTGATGTCTCATGGGCACATTTTAACTCTCCATTTAACGTATTTGCTTTCTTATGTCCTGCTATATCCTGTCTTTCTATTTCTTTTTTGACTGTTCAATCTGGCCAAATTTTATACTGTTGTAACTTTCTTCTGAACAGTCTTATATGCAATCCATTAGCTTATGCCTAGCTGTGTTGTGTTTCCTGCTCAACATCTCAAACATACTGACGAAACGTGGAGAATTCTTCTAGCTTGCTACAGTTTTCTGTGGTTTGTTTCCCAGATGCCAGATGCTGTTGGATATCTAACTCCATCAAAATATTGCAAGTTATAACACTAAGGCAAGGGTAAGTATTGTGTTCCTTAAAATTATTCTCTGTGTCTTCAGCATACAAACACTTGAGGTGCAGATGATACTAATGGCCTTAGATTCCTCTGGCCAATATATGTATTTACACGTGAGCTACTGCTCTAGATCATTGCCACATTTTTTATCTTAGAGTAGATGTTACTTTAAAATGCAATAAATTATATCAAAGAATACCTGTTTTTCTCCTATGGGTGATGGGGATGAATAGCTCTATTGTATAGGTTTGGGTTAATTACACCCTCAATGTCCAAAGGAAAGAGAGTTGTTAGCATGTATGGTGCGTAGGATACTCAGGGTATAAACTGGTGGAAGTTGGCAGGTAGGGGCTGATCCGTGCTGACGGCCGGGCTGGGGATCAGTCAACAGATGGAGAGACCTTATATTGTACAGCATTTGTTTCTCTGGGGTTTTATTCTTCTCTCTTCCTCCTTTTCATTGCAATTATATTTATTGTGATTACTATTTTCTTTTATTTAACAGTTCTTATCTCAATCCACAAACTTTAATTTTTATTTCAATACTCCTCCAGACTGGGAAGCCAAGAGGACTGTCATGTTTTAACTCCAGCCAGCAACCTGGCTTATTTTAAGATAAGATCAAGATAAGAAAAATATTAAATAGTATCAAAATAATACTAATGATAATCATAGAATCACAGAATCATTTAGGTTTCAAAACCTTTAAGACCTAGAGTCCAACCTTTGCTCAATCCTGTCAACTAGACAACAGCACTAAGTGCATGTTCAGTCATTTCTTGAACACCTGCAGGGATGGTGACTCCAGCACCTCTCTGAGCAGCCCGTTTCAATGCTTGACAACCCCTTACGTTGCAGTGGTTGAGTTCACCATGGGATTGGCCAGGGAGCCTCAGGACCCCAAAACAGTGGAGGTCTGCTGGTGGGCAGGCTCAGAGGTCTAAGACCACCCCCTTTACCCCTTTCAAGTCCATGTTCTAGATAGTTCTCCTGTCCTTGATACCCCACTCGTTCCTGGGTCCCTTGTTCCACCCCTCGCCTTCCTCAGTGGTCACTGTCCTGTCAACCCACGTCCTCTCCACCCCTTGGCCCTCAGAAGATTGATCTCTGATGTTCTGCCCTCCCCCGGTGCCACCCCGGATAAAACCCAGGACCCCTCGGTGTTCTGTGTTCTTTGTCCCTGGATCCCTTCGAGTGGGGACCCCAATAAACCCCTCAGAACTCCATACAAAGGACCCCTCCCACCTCTTTGTCCCCAGTGACACTGCAGAAGCTGTCTGGCTCTGTGTGTGTGTGAGTGGCTGCGAGTATCCACCAACTATGGTGTGTCAGAGTGTGTCTGAGTGCGTTTGCGCGGCGTCCCCTGGAGCTGCTCCGACAAGGACGCTGTCAGGACGGACGCGACACTCCTTCCACCCCCCCCACCCTTACATAAAGAAATTCTTCTTGATGTACGTCCTGAATCACCCATGGCATAGCTTGAGGCCATGTTGTCTTGGTTTGTCACAGGTTACCTGAGATAGGAGAGCACCCCCCCATTGCTACACTCACACAGGTGTAGAGAGTGGTAAGGTCTCTCCTGAGCCTCCTTTTCTCGAGAATAATAAAACCCAGCTCCCTCAGCTGCTCCTCACAGGGCTTGTCCTCCAGACCTTTCCCCAGCTCCATTGCCCTTCTCTGGGCTCACTCCAGCACCTCAATGTCTTTCTTGCAGTGAGAGGCCCAGAACTGGACGCAGCACTCAAGGTGTGGCCTCACCAGTGCCCAGTACAGGGGGAAAATCACTGCTCTGGTCCTGCTGGCCACACCATTGCTGATCCAGGCCAGGATGCCATTTGCCCTCTTGGCCACCTGGGCACACCCTGGCTCATGTTCAGCTGCTGTCACCAGCACCCTCAGGTCCTTTTCCACTGGGCACTTTCCTGACACTCTGGCCCAGCCTGTGGCACTGCCTGTGGTTGTTGTGACCCAAGGGCAGGACCTGGCACGTGGCCTTGCTGAACCTCACACCATCAGCCTTGGCCCATTGATCCAGCCTGTCCAGATCTTTCTGCAGAATCTTCCTGCCCTCCAGCAGATCAGCACTCCCACCCAGCTCCATGTGGCCTGCAAACTTTCTGAGGGTCCACTTGATCCTCTCATCCAAATAGTAAACAGGACTGATCCCAGCGCTGAACCTTGGGAAACCCTGCTAGTGACTGGCCACCAACCAGAGGTAAGGCCACTCACCACCACTCTGGACCTGGCCATTCTGCCGGTTTTTAACCCAGTGAAGGGTGCACATGCCCACAGCCTTTCCATCATCTACTAAGCAGATCACCTGATCATAAATGGAGATCAGGGTGGAAGGCCAGGACTATTCACAAACCTGTGTTGGCTAGGCCTGATCCCCTGATTCTCCTGTATGTGCCATGTGATCACACTCAAGAGGATTCGTTCTCTAGCACCAAGATCAGGCTGACAGGCCTGTGTTTCCCTGGATCCCCCTTCTGACCCTTCTTGTAGATGTGACTATTGGCCAGCCTCCAGTCACCTGGGACCTCACTGGTTTATTAGGACTGGTGATAAATGATGGAGAGCAGCTTGGTGAGCTCTTCTGTCACCTCCCTCAGTACCCTTGGATGAATCCCATCTGGTCCCATACACCTATGAGTGTCTAAATGGCTTAGCAGGTCAATAGCTACTTCCTACAGGACTCTGTGGAGTGCAGTCTGCTCCCTGTCTCTGTCTCTTTCTACCAGCTCAGGGGACCGATTGCTCTGAGGATCACTGGTCTTGCAGTTACAGACTGAGGTAAAGAAGGCATTAAGGACCTCAGCCTTTTCTTTCTCCTTGATGACACTGTACTCCCTGCATCCAATAACGGATGGAGATTTTCTTTGGCCCTCCTTTTCTCCTTAAGTATTTATAAAAACACTTTATCATCATTCACAGCAGTGACCAGATTGAGTTCTAGCTGAGAGCTCACCTTTCTAATTTTCTCTCTACATGACCTAAAGACAACCTTGTACTCTTGTGGAGTTGCCTGCCCCTTCTTCCAAAGGTCATAAACCCTCTTTTTTTTCCTGAGTTCCTGTAAAATATATTCAGCCAGTCTGGTCTTATTCCCTGACAACTTGCCTTTTAGCACATAGGGATGGCCTGCTCCTGCACCCTCAAGATTCCCTTCTTAAAGTATGTCCAGACTTCCTGGACCCCTTTTTTATTAAGGACTGTTTTCCAGAGTATCTCTCTGAACCAGTGTTCCTAAAAGACTAATAATACGTATATACAATAATATATTAATACTATATATACAGTAATATATTAATATTGAGAAAGAATGAGAGGGAAAGAGGAATAAAACCCATGAGAAATAAGTGATATATATTAGAGTTGCTCACCACCAGCTGACTGATATCCAGCCCAACCCCCAGAGCAATCAGTAGCTCCCAGCCTACTGTCCCCAATATATATGCTGGCCATTACTTTTTCTGGTATAAAATACCTCTTTGCATTGTTTAGGTCAGCACTAGTGGCCATGCTCTTTCCAAGAATCTTGTGCTCCTGCTTGGTGACAGAATGGCAAACTGAAAAGTCCTTCATTTAGGGTAAGCACTAATTAGAACAACTAAGCATCATTATGTTATCAATATTATTCTCATTCTAAATACAAAATGCAGCACTGTACTACCTGCTAGGAAGAAAATTAACTCTATCGCAGCCAAAACCAGGACATGGGCGTACTCTAGGTGAGAAACCTGAATGGTTTCATGATATTCCTACAAAAAGGTATGTAAAGGACCATATAGAATCATGTCTGTTGTAGCAAGGCCTTTAATCTGCAGTCCACCAAATTTTTTACTGTAATACAGCCCTGCACCTCCAGCCTCTTTTGAGGCATGAAGCTTTGAAAGTCAAGTTAATTACTTTAATTTTTATTATTCAAATACTACCTGTAGGTTGTGATTAGGGATAAATGTAGAGAAATAAATTAGTCATAGATTAATTACAAGGTTGCTCCAAATTATGGTGCTGAGAATGTGATCAAGACTGATCAAAAGGTCAGAAATTTCAAGGGGTTTTGGATCCAGAACTGAATTCATGACTCAGCTCATTAATTCATATGGCAAATCAAAGGCCACTAACACTTGGATTACTGGGGTTTTTTAAGCTCTATAGGCATTAGAAATTAAATTATTATGCAGTGTTTAAATGTTCTGTATCACAGTGGTTGCAGTTAAGCATCTTGAAAGGACATGGTGCTCACAGAGTAGGGACATTATCTTGGGTCCTCTCTGGGGATAGAACAGTATCTTCTTGTGTCTGGCTGGAAGTCAGTATCTATTTCATACTTTTCTGGCAAGCAGGGGCCACTGGACTAAGTCCCTGGCTGCAAAGAGTTACTAATATTAGCTTGTTCTGACTTACAGGTGTGCAGGGACCACAGTCTAGTCCAGAGTAGTCTGAATCAATGATCAGGAACTTGCTCCTCCTCATAATACCACTGGTTTTTGCTGCAGGCACCTCTCCTAATGGCCTTCTAAATATCTGGATCTTAAGCCCACAGACTCACTGCTAGTCTTACTTGAGTTGCTGTGTTCCCTAATTCATTTAATTTACATGATTTGCATGGCACAAAGAAACCATAATCTCTGCAAATCCCTTTTGATCACTCAAATGTGCCTGAGAAATGCCAAGGATTAGATGGGTTCTCAGTCTTCCTGATTATGAGTGTTAATGCCGACACAGAAACTATTCGCAAAGTACTGTAGCAGAAATAAAATGTTTTTAAATGAACTTATCATTAATTCCCACCAGATATTTACTCATTAAAAAGTCCTGATTCAAGAACAGCTTTGAAGCTGACTCTTATAAAGATGAAGCACATGAAGATCCAGAGCATTTCCTAGTACAACTATGAAATCTGAATCACAAATTACTTCCTTACAAGGGCTGTGATACTGTTTCTGTTGAAGAGTGTTCTACTGTTGGAACATAACCAGGATTCGATGGAAAACATTTATATAAACTTTCAAAACTGTTGTGTGGAAAGCCTTGGAGGAGAGGCTAAAGGGAAGATCAAAATAGGGACGAGTAAGTATCTGGAAGTGATTACATCAGCTAATGCCTATGACAACGAGAGACTTGTCCAGAAGGGTAAGATCATAGACAGATACTCTTTACAGAACTGCTGAGAGCTATCTGCACAAGCAGAATTAGGCTAGAGCATCTTTCTGAAAAGGATCATCAAAAACAACATTATAAGACACACCATTAGTGTGAAGTCTAGAAATTTTTTCCTGACCTCAGTCAGGTCAGACATGGGGATGTCTAGACAGTATTAGAAGAAAAACAAGAGGCCTTGAAAGAACACACATTTTTTATATTCACTGACATTTATGCTTCATGCCTCTGTGTAGCATTTTTTTCATAGCTACTGCCTCTGGAGGCAATAGTGACCAATCAATCACCTCCTCACATTGCTTTTGTAATGACTCAAAGTTATGTTCAACAGTTATCTGTAGTTGTTTACCATATTCTGACTGATTGGCTTACACTGGGCTTGGAGCATTAGTATTTTGACTCAGCTCAAATCAAAAGTTTACATGTCTCTTTTTCATGTTAAAACAGCCCAAAACCAAAAGAACAAACAATTCAGGAAATAACTAGAGATGCACCTCATCAGTGTTAAGTGGTAACTCACACAAGCATGGAGAGCAAGCCAGCCTGTAGGGCAAATCTCTGCAAAAATAGAAGGGTGATTAGAGAACAAACCTGACCTCACCACAAAAAGTCTTTCACACAGTCATTCAAAACTATTTTTTTTCATCTGTATCAATAATCAATTGAGGAATAAATTAGGCTGTAACTCTTTTTATGAGAAATCTGAAAAAGCAATGATTGTCTTCAGATCAGTGTGTACCCCGAAATAATACCAGTGAAATGTGATGTAGTCCGTAAATTTTACTAAATGCATACTACACTATCCCAGACTGACTGGGCTGAATGTTCTTAACTTCCATGCTTTTTACGGTCTCTGGCACCTTCATAGGGAATTTTGGTTTTTTCATTCAGTTTTGTTGGTTGGATTTTTTTCAGAAAAGAAATTTTGGTTTTAATAAAGTTGCTTTTGACTACAGAAGGTTTTCTACTGCAGTGTCTTTTTTACTGTCACGTTTCCATTGGAAGGCAGTAGCCTGGAACCTCCACTGGAAATGCCGGGTGACATACTTCCCCCACCCCATCATGCACGCACCCACACAAGATGTTTGGCTCACTGGTGATCCTGCCCAAGAGGAGAAGCAACTCTCATACACAGCAGCACTTCCACATGGCTGAAGGGTTACTGTGCTGAGGAAAGCATGAGGATGCTATAAGATGCAGGGAAAGGAATAGCAATTGAAATTCAGAACCAAACCAGAGAAGAGGAAGGGCAACAAGGAAAGCAATGATCCCTTCACTTTGTCACCTGACCTGTATCATAACTGTTTACATGGATCTTTTCTGACAGCATAGCATGAGACAGCATCTTTTTCTTCATGGTCTGGCTTTGGGGTGGCCAGGTGACAGTCTACCAGGGACTTAAGTCCCTTGGGGCTCTAACTACACCAGTCAGGGTATTGTACCTCAGTTTGGATGATCTTCACAGCAAAAGCATGGCAGCAAAGGACACTTCATTAGAAAAGGGAAGAACCATTACAATGATAGCTGAAGAATTCTTCAGTTAATTACAAAACTGCATGGGCAGCTAAGTACCACAGCTTTTAACTTAATGAATTACTTCCCTATACTTATCTACCGTGGGCATGTCAAACCTTTACCAGCTGATACAAGATCAAAGCTGTAGCAAACAGCTGATCCCTATGCAGTGTCCCTACAGCTTCAACTTGACATTTTGCAGTTTTTAGATAACAACCATCCAAGTGGGAATAGCTCCTTCCTCAAAGTTTATAGCCAGCCATGCAGAACATCAGCAAGTGTGTTTTCAGCAATGACTACTACTTTGTATGATCCACTTATTCTTAGTGAGAAAGAAATCAGAAAAGATGGTGTTTGCATGTGGCAGATTCAGCATATCTGTCACAGCAGCTTGGCAGAGTGGTGGCTTGCTCATGTCAAGTCTTCCCTCAGGGTAAGAGGCTGGTTTGGCAGCAATACTCAGACAAAGCCATGTGCAGTGAGGAGTTGATTAATAAACTACCTTGCTGAAAGTGGCAGCTCCACTGCAAAATCTCATCCACATATAATCCCACCCTACAGAAAGAAATTTAATTTAGGAGGGCCAGTCTCATCCACTCATCCATGATTTTAGCACCCCAGGGCTCAGTTACTCATTGAGAATGGCTGCAAAATACAGGGAAACAAAACAGTCCACACTTTGAAAAAGTATCCAAGGCTAAAGAGGGACTAAATACATTTCAGTTCATCAAGTCTCTTGTTTGTTTGCAAACAACCATAGGCACTAATTAGATGAACTACTTCCAAAGGAAAGCACACAGTTTCATTTCCCTGTTCACCATTCAGAGGATCCAAACTTACCTTGTTTCCTGCTACATACAATCCACCTGTCTTCCTGTAGAAATACTCCCCTACAGCCACATCTACACATTTGTAAACACACAAGGATGTTTGTAGATATTAGCCCCAAGTTTTGAGTTTAATATATGCAATGCCATCGTCTCCTAAACTGAGTCCCCACTGAGGATATAGTTCTCAGCACTGGACCAAGGAACAAATACAGTGCTACTGGCAAGGGATAATGCAGAACTCAGAAAACCAATGCAGAATTACACCATGAAAGTGGCTGACTATGTCACCCCAGTCGTTCTGTCACCTCAGTCTTCATACATAACCCACCCTATTCAGCAAGTTGAAAGGTTTCTCTCTGTGTGAGAGCTGTGGATGAGTCATTTCACGAAGAAATACAGAACAACAGAGAATTTGAAAAAATAAATAAAAGTAAACCTACATACTACTAAATAGAAAGGTTTTCCAAAGCGTTGTCTTTCATTTAGAAACTCCCTCCTTGTTTTCTGTTGTAGCCACGGGATCTCTCTTTTTGTGTTGCACAGACAGAAGAGAACTGCTTCATCAAATACAATAAAAAAAATATTTAATTCTGCTTTTAACACTGCTGTGTTTTTTGGGTCACTGCACTAGGGTTAATCCTCTCTCAAAACTTCATGCCACCTTACTGCACTGAATTAGCAATACATTTGCAAGAAACCACCATGCGTCAGAGTGGTCTTTAAAATACAATGCTTTACAATAAAGTTTAATTTACTGGTACTTACAGCTGTGTTTTCTTATGCTTTCTCAGGTACAATGGAATAATTGGTGCTTCCAAAATTAAAGGTGAATTTAACCAAAAAAAGTTTGAATCGCAGCTGTTGTTTCTACCTACCATATATTTAACCTTGACTTTTTGAATCAAATTCCTGGAAAAACTCAGTTAAAACATTGTTTTACTTTCCCAGAATTAAAAAGAAAATGTATGTACTTAGGGTTTAATTCTAACCTCTAGCATTCAGCTCTGAATACTGCAACAACAATAGAAAATGTCATTAGAAGCTGAAAACTGATGAAGCTCTAAAAAGCAGTAGTAGTTTACAGTACAAAAAAATAAAAGCTAGTTGATTAAAATTATCTAAAAGTTAATTCCTCATTGTGTATCAACTAAGATACAATGCTATCAAAGCTGAAAAAAAATGAAAGTCTGTACAAAGATAATAACAATGCCATCAGCATACAGCTTTGGCAGTACAGCTTTTCAGTCTGGCTTTCTAAATGAATTCAGATGGTGTGATCACACTTCTTGCATGGCTTTATCTGACTCTCTCTTTGCTCTTCTCTGCAGCAATTGACCATTTCAAGCTAATTTGAGAGTAGAGAAAGATTTCTGAAATTACTGACTTCACATTTATTCTGTGAAAAACAGTACCTGCACAAAAAAGGAAGATCCAAATCTGTATTTCAGGGTGGAAGAGGTTGTAAAACAAGCAGTGGCACACACTTGGCAGGCACTGATGGCCACTCAACTAATAAGTATTGCCTGGCTCATCAGAACACCTTTCTGCATCATCCCCACACGAACTTCAGCAAATGCTGGCTTTTCCTGGAGAAGAGATCACAGCTGTGATGGGAGACAGGCACTGGAAAAAAAAGTGCAAGGAAAATGGTGTGTACATTTAAGGAACTCTGCTATTTTCTTCCTTATAAAACCAAAATCAGAGACAAAAATACTCTTTATTGTGGAAAATAGCATCTTTTAATTAAAAAATTATTGACATAGTCATTTTTGCAGCAAATTCTACAATAGAAAACTGTTTCAATGATTTTTTATTGTTTTTTAGGATGACACAAAACAGAGAAGCAACAGTATTTGTCTTAAAAAGAGTATTACTTTTAACTGTCAATGTCTACACTTCAAGGTTGAATTACATCAATTATATTAGTGTGCTTTGAAAAGAAATCAAATTAAATGCCACATAATTTTGATGCAGAAGTTGTCATTAATATTTTTTTACAAATCTCTTGGAAGCAATTAATAGTTTTGTTGCACTCACAGTATCTTTCTAGGTGATACCAGCAATACAAGTATACCTGAAATAATGCCAAAAAATGTAACCACCTTGAGGGTGCAACCTTCCCATTTCATAGAAATTTTTGAGTGCAACCATTCAGCCAATTCCTTATACACCTAGTGGCCCATCCATCAGATTCATGTTTCTTCAATTTAGAGACAAGACTGCCATGCAGGGCAGTGTCAAAGGCTTTGTGCAAGTCCAGGTGGCTGATGTCAGTCACTATTCCCTTATCCACCCCGATGTAACTCTGCCATACAAGGCAAGCAGGCATGATTTGCCTTTCATGAACCCCTGTTGGCTGTCACCAATCACTTCCATGTTGTCCATGTACCTTAGCAGAGTTTCCAGGAGAATCTGCCCTATGATCTTGCCAGGCACAGAGGTGAGACTGACTGGCCTCTAGTTTTTTCTTGGTTTATTGTTGGTTCAGTATATTTACTCCACTTTCAAATGTTTGTTCTGGTTTTTTTTTGTTTGGTTGGGGTTTTTTTTTGTTGTTTTAGCTTGTCTATTTATGGCTCTTACCCCTAAGTGGACAACATTAAGTTTAGGATTACATTAAACATCTTAGGAGTAGGAGGAACCTATTACTCTAGCCTGCAGTGGTTTTTTTTCTATAAATTACAGAGCAATTCACAGAAGAGAATAAGTTTTCTATACAAAGAACAGTCTGCTGTATAACTGTATTTTTTGCAAAAGACATTATACCTCCACTTTTTAAAATATCTATGTCACAACATGTGCTCTAAAAAGCCCCCACAACTAAGATGTATATTGCAGATATACTTTCATAAAATAAACTATAAGATTTGAAGTTCACTGGCTTTATCACACTTTCCACTTCAATGGGAACTGTACAGATTTGCTGCTTTATTCTCCCAGATGGATTTTTTTTTTTTTTACTTTCTCATTTAACTTATTTCACTGCATGAAAGAGGTGTTTTGATTAACTGTGTGAAACCTAACTAGGTCAGGATGTATTGAATCTGAGAAAAGAGTATTTTGATCAATCTAACGACTCTGTTCTTGTGTGTTGGAAAAACAAATCTCTACGTGTAAACATCTGCAACATTTTTGATAATGGCTTTTAAAAGCACTTACGTTTCCTGTGACTGACTGACACAAAACCACCCCTATATGTCACACAGAAACTAACTCTTTGGCTTATAGAATCAGAAGTAGGATAAAATATCTTAACTTGATCTATCTTAATTACACCTTTTCTTTCTTTGCAGAATGTAATATCATCCTTAGCTCCACAAGAACAAAACCCAAACAGACAGCCTTTACCCCAGCTCCCTGGCAATTCTGAGCCTTGGAATCACTATTTTCATTTTAAGTTTAGTTGTAGGTGAAACATCTAGTTACAGTATATAATAAAATGAAAATGCAGTGGGTAGTCTGTCCTTTGTTGTGTTGTTGCCTTACAAATATGCTTTTCTTTTTAAACAGCACTGCCTAAGCAAATTCTGTAATTAAACAGTACTATCTGAATCTAGAACTTCACAGTGCAATGTTGTTAATGTTTGCTTCCAAAAAATATTGACACACTTATTTTTTAAAAAATTACACATTTTTTCCAGTATTTGTACAGCACTTCTTGAGTATGCCAGTGCTCTCAGAAGCAGAACATATAAGATTCACTATTGTAGATGAATTTTTTTAAAAATCAGTCTCAAGTAGGCATTGAAAGTTCTTCCTAGTATTTGTTTAAAATTCTATTCAAGTGAAATGCTACCAGCAATTTTCCCATTTGTCAGTAATTCTGTAAGAATAAGATACTACTGGTGAACATGTTGTTGTACATTTCTATACTAAGGTAGGCCCTCATGTGAAAACTGTAACCACTAGCCATAAAACTCACAGTTTGATTTGAATTTTAAGCTGGACCTTTTTTTTTTTTGACACATACAACTTAACATGTAAGGACAACTGCACAATTTGACTCTGTGGAACTCTAAGAAGGAAATTGCCCTTATTGGCTTAATCATTTCTATCTTCAGTTAAGTACAGCTCAAACCACCTGGACTATAAAACCATCTTCTTGATGAAATCAGTGCCTAAAGATCAGGAGACTATTTGAACAGTTTCTAAGTAACTGCACAGGTGCCCAACTTTAGACAACTTTTTAAACTGGCAGACTAAATGACTAAAAATGAAGTTTGAAGTTCTAAAAAAATTGCAAATATAATCCAACTCCTTGATGATGACTGTAACAAGTCATTGGAACACAAGGGATGTGGTTCATTAGTCATGAGCTTGAAATTGAACGTCCTTCTGAATGATATGCTACAACTCAGCCACAAATTATCAAATATGATAGTTTTCAAATACATAGGATGGAAAATAATTACATTCTCTGCAGGAATTACTGAGTAAAATTTTTAAGATGTGAAAGCATTATGCAGGCATTCAGAAGACATTGATCATAGTCGCTTCAAAATTTGCATTTTAGGACTGTATTTTCTGACTGTATCATCATATGCGGATTTGGCCCTATGGAACAGAACTACTGAATCAGATGTTACTACTATTTATACAATATTTTATTATTATAGTTCCATTTTCATGGTTATTTAGATTGCTCAGAGTACTTTTCATTCTAGAAAAGTTACATGCCCAACTTCTATGTGTTTAACCTTCTTTTACAAAGGATATCCTTAAAGTCTAATATTAATCTGATAGCACTGACTCTAAGAAGAGAAAAACACTAACCACAATATTGTAGGTGACATTCAATGATATACATTAAAAGCAGTTTCTCTCCCACTAATTGTAGCCATCTGATTCTGCCTTGATTTGCCTTCAAATGTGCTTGGCTATATAAAATTTTGTTTCCATCTACTGTCACCAGTTCTTAAGAAGTATAACTATCTGCTGATTTATTTGCAATATTCATAATAATTTGTTACGTCCTCATACATAGATCAGTTATCTGTCTTTGATATATTGCTACCTTCTAGCTTGATGTCCTAAGAAAATGAGACTTATAAAATTATTTGCCAGTCCTCCCGAAAGCTTTTTAATCTGTTGGCCAATTTAATTGAAATTTGAGAGAGAGAGGTGAAGTCTCCATGACATTATGTCAACTCAAGATTTGTGAAGGTTGGTGATCTGTGGGAAAAAAGGGACCCTGGAAGGTACTGAACAAGAAATAAAGTTGGGGATGCAGGGAGAACAAAGGAGAGCTGCAACAGAAAAGGTGGAGGTGATATGAGAAGAGCTGGCACCCTTGGGAGAGGGAAATCAGGGAGCAAAAAGCAAAAATCTGTGGAAAAAAAAGTTCATTCTGGGCAAATGTTCATTCATTGAATTGATTTGCATGATTTTCTATGATTTCCAGTAGTTTCACTTACATGAAAATAGAAAGGGAAATTATCCAGCCTGGCCTGACAAAGCATTTAATCCTGAAAGGTCCTGAGTGCCTCCTCCAATTAGGCAAATCTTGGAAACAGAATCTGATTTTATTTCATTTGCAAGAATAATTTCTGTGATTCTCTACTGCATTTAAAGTAAACGACTGCCTTTAAACTACAGGTCATAGCTTTATTATGAATGTAAGATTCATAATTGCATTAAGACTTTCCAAAAGCACATCTACAATGGAAACACTGAAGTTTAATTTGCGTAAGCTGCAGCACTCCCTTCAGAAAAGGAAATGCTTTAATTTTTAACATAAAGTTGTTCTTCCATTTATATTATAAACCAAAGGCACTTAAAATAATTTGTAGAAGCAGAAATATTACCCAAACCATTCTGACATGAATCAGTTCAAAGCCTTTGCAAATTGTTTTTATTTTATCGAGTAAAATCATTTCATCTTACACTCCAGTAGAAGCTGCCACACACATAAACATTACTATTTTACAGTAGAAACCAGGAATCCTCTCAGTGGTGAGTATGAATGAATCAAGGCCAGAGCAGGCATTTTCCTCGTACTGTGAGGGAAAGCAAGAGCTAACTACCTTAAAGTTGGTATGACTGTAAGTAAAACACCAGCCAAGAAGAAAAGCACAAACATATTTTCACTATGAGATTGTGAAAAATGGCTCTATCTTCCCTGAAGAGAACAGGATAATGCTGCTTATACCTGCTGAGCAGCTCTGCTTCTTTCACTAGGCTTCAAGCAGAAGAAGCTGAATGACAGTCAGGCCCTTTCCATGTGCTTTCCCTTGTGCACATTTGGCTTCCTGCTGATTTGCATTTTTGAGAGGCCTTTTCTCCTATTTTGCTAGAAGGCACAGTCAGTTTTTTTCTTGTCCTTGGGCTGTGAAGCTGCACTCAAAAACAGAGTAACCAACTTTTTTCCTCTGTATAACAAAGGGATGCTGTAGAGTGGCTGCTAGTAGTTGAAAATCCAAGTGGCACAAGTAACAGCCATTATGTTTGTAACTCTGTAGTTGACTAAGACAGGCTTTACCTTGTCCATCTGATCCTCACCTTTCTCATAAAGATATTTAAACCAGCTATGCTTGAGCTGGGGCACATCAACAGCGACCTCTGCTCAAGGTGTCTTTTTCGAAGCCCTCCCTCCCTCTGATCAGAATGCAAACCACAAATTGCTTAGTTCACACCCAGAGGCATGTACATGAGGCTGAAACACTGTACAAGTCTGAATAACCCTGGCAGGTCTGAAGTCTTTGGCCAGGAGATAATCTAAATCAGTCTCTGGAAGTGTTCATGAGTAATTTCAGTGACAGCCTCATCCCAAAGGCATTTGCCCATTACATGTACTTTTTGCTGGCCTCCAGCACAAGCTGTTAGAACTAATTCCCCTTCACCTCTCTAAGCCTGACTACAACCATAGCTGAAAGTATTTTTAATTTATTTTTAGGGATTCATCAAATGTCTGTTTCTTCTTATTTCTGTCCTGAAATCTACCCAAGAGTTTCAGGCTCATCCCTAATCACGATGGACCACACCCATTCAAATTAAGCCCTTGCTCTTCAAAGGATTCAGCTGTCTTTGGAAAGAGCTTAACAGTCACCCTGTGTCTACCCAGAGCTACTGGCAAAGCTGTCTTTCTCAAATACACGCATAGGCAGAGCCTCACTTCGTTTCTCTCCCTTTGGTGGCAGGAACAGCAGCAAGCATCCATAGGGGTCTCTGGCAAGGACCCAGGTTGTACTGTCACTACCTGGCAGAACAATATCCACCTTTTTTTTCTTATGTGCTTGTATGTGGCCAAGCCCATATATTTTCAAGTTTGACAATGCTTTTATTACTCTATTCCTAACCATTCTGCATCTCAGTTTTTGCCTGCTTACCTTTTACACTCTCTTCAAGACATTTAGGTGACTTAATTTTGGTGTCAATCAGATTTTGGATTCATTCCTGTTACTGAGAGAACAGTTCTGCAGCACTGTGACCAGAACTTTAACCTTTATCAGTCAGTGTAATTTTAGCACAACTGACAGTGTTACTGTGGAATTGCAGAAAAACAGTATCTAATCCTACTTCTCCAAAAAGACCAGAGTTCTGTTTCTTTAAACGTTAATTTCTTTTCCATCATTTAAGGTTAAAAGTAACAGACTAGTAGAGTTTACCTATCTTAATGAATTCTATTATCTTATAAACTGTCACTACTGTATAAGATGAATCACAGCTTCCCTCCTTGAAACCGTTATTCAGACTGAGTAGCCCCATGACTATTTCAGATTCAAGTCCACAAAAAATAGTGATAGAAACACCACATAAATCATATGTGGGGGAATTTTGAGTAGAAAATATGTACAGAAGGACAAATGAAAGCTGGAAAATAGCCACAAATATCAGGCCAGATTCCGGGAGACAGAAGTTACTTTGCTTAAAGCTATAACAAAGTTTTGCGTATTACATTGTTTAATCTCGTTGGAGAAGTAAAAAAGAAAATACAATAAAATTATTCAAAATATAAAATATTGTCTGTTAATTCTAGTAATTTACCTTGGAGTACAGTGCTTCAGGACAACCTGGTAACTGAGCATACAAGTCACAGCATGTGAATTGGCTTCAGTTCCTTTAGAAACTAAGAATCACAACTTCAAAAAAAAGCTATTTGTACTCTTTGTTTACTGCTAATGTGACCTAATCTATCCAATAATGATAGGCTGGAATCCACGTCACACAGAAACAAGATTTTAAAAAGCATTTAAATCTTCATTATTCTGAGCTCACAGTATGATTCGATGAATTAATCAGAAACCCTAGAGATGGATGCGTAAGAGGGAATATTCTTTCCTAGACTCTGAAGTGTCTTAAACCAGTGATGAAAGGAAATGATTGTGTGCAAGATCAGTGAAGGAGTTGTGAGGGCATAAGACTGACCTGAAAATTTCTATGAAAAACTCTGCTTTCCTTAGGGACGTATTCAAAAAGAAATAGAAGGTAATTGTCTGCAAAAGGAACTGTTAGAGGTCATAGAGCTTTCAACTATAAAAAGGCTGTTATTCATTAAACTCCAATAGTGTTCACATATGGTGAAAAAGCTTCAGCCAATTCTCCTTAAACGCAGTTCTGGACAAGGGGAAATACGTTCCACACCACATATACCTACAGAATTGCTTGCTGATGTTTGTCCTTCTCTGTGGCTTTTTTCGTAAGTAGTGCAGAGGATCATCGCGCTGATTCTTCTCCCTTTTTCTCCTCATCCCCTGATGAGAAGGCTGAGATTCATATGCCTGGGTTTTGTTGGTTGCATGGAGAGGGGGATATATGTTATCCCTTCAGGTTCTTACAGACAGGAAGTGGTAATAAAATACGAGTATACTAGTCTGGTTCACTAGATGGCAATCAGGAGTAGTTTTGCTTTGAGCCAAGCAAAATTGCTATGATTATTATGCCATATTGTAATCCTAGTCAAGCCCACAGAAGGTCTAGGTTTGAATTCTCAAGCCTTCCATTTAAGAGTTTGCGTAACTTCAACATAGCAGAAGTAAATTTATACATATTTATACACAAACAATAGAACAGAGAAAACGTTTTAAGGGAAAAAAAAAAAGTTAGTTGTGTCGTATCGTGATTTAGATTAAAAATAGGACTTTTCCGAAGAGATGTTGGCTGAAGCTGGTGTCATCTGTGAGCCTCCACCAGATGAGTGCTTCTGAACCAGGATGGCTTAAAAATAGAATCACACATTGGTGAGTTTGGAAGGGACCACTGGAAGTCATCCAGTCCTACCTTACTGCTCAAGCAGGGTCCCCTTCAGGACAGTACTCAGGAATTTCACAAGGCTTTTTAATATCTCTAGAGAAATCAGCTCTATAACCTCTCTGGGGAACCCATTCTAGTGCTCTGTCACTCCCACAGTAAAGTTCTTCCTCATGTACAGGTGGAACTCCCTGTGTTTCAGTTTGTGTCCATGGCCAAACCTAGTAAAGGGACAGGATCACCTCCCTCCACCTGCTGGCAATGCTCTTCCTAATACCCCCCAGCATACGATTGGCTTTCTTGGCCACCAGACACTCTGCTGGCTCATGGACAGCTTGTTGTCCACCAGGACCCCCAGGTCCTTCTCTGCAGAGCTGCCTACCAGCAGGTCAGCCCCAGCCTGTGCTGGTGCCTGGGGTTGTTCTTCCCCAGGTGCAGGACCTGGCATTTGCCTTTGCTGACTCCTTTGATTTGCCTGAACGGTATGGGTGTAAAGCCTCAGATCAGACAGTATTTGATGACCATGGCAGTGATGCCATGATGATTTTTTGCCTTTTCTTTTATACCCCTGTTATACCTCTTTACAATTTCTGTATTCTTAGTGCTTTTTTGCCTACATTGGACTTGTCTGTTAACCTGAGAGACTAAACATTTTAGAAGTTTCGTAGTTAGTGATCAGTGTGCCCCAGACCCCAAGGTCCTCTCCCAAACACATTTTGTAAACTATGATAGAACCATCCAGGGGAAGGTTCCTTGGGGAGGGGAGCTCATTCGAGCCCCTCATTGGGGAATCTTGGACAGATATGCTAATTAGTAAAACCTATAGTGTTATACCAGATCTTTTGGTATTGTGCACCCCAATGCACACTGCAATGTGCATTGGGGTGCATTCAACCTGGATGTAGTGCACCTAAGGATCCTTAAAATAAATACCGAAGTAAAATCCCTTTTTCCCTTCTAACAGTGTTTGACTCTTGATTTTAAGACCAGGAAAAGGCATCAGGAGAAGACCCTCAGAATCTAGGGCTGTAGCACTTTGGGGCAGATACTAATTTTCTTATTACCTACATGTAAATCAGAAGACACAGTCTAGTGTTCTGATGAAAGATCACAAACTCACCAAGATTCAAGGCTTTGAAAAATGCTCAGTGTTCTCTTTCATTTCTTTTAAATTTTAATGAGCTCAAAGTAGTTTTGCTAAATAGTTAATACAAAAGTTGTTGGCTTTACTTAATAGAAAAGTTATTCGCAAGAATATCTTAAAATATTTTCCAAAATTTAAAGGTAGATTTCACTACATCCAACCAGGAATTTTGAAGTACTAGACAAAATTATACACACTTTTCTAATTTTCAAAAGCACACTAAAGTTACTAAGAAGGTATCTTCTGATGCAATTTACTAACTCATCTTTTCATTCCCTCCTTTGTGTCAGCTTTTCATTGAAATACACAAATAATTCCATCAAAATAATTCTGATCTGAAGGCATTTAAATAAATGAGCCAATTTTTAAGCCTTTAGCTTGTAATGCTAATTTACCATGAGAAAATCTGTTATGTCAAATCTAAGCTTTGATGTTAAAAAATTAACATCATCAGCAAAAATGCAGCCAGAATGCTGTTTCCAGGTCAAATCATGAGAAGGGCTCATAAGCAATCACAGCCCTGACAAAATCTCCCTTCTGTCAGCCCTAAGATGTTCCACAGAATCCATTTGGACATTTAAAGACTCTGGAGGGTGGCTTGTTTTGTCTTGAAACTGTTCTTGTTATGTTTATCCAGTTGTTTTCATTCTCCTTTTATTAAAATAAAACGGGTGAGATGTTGGGGTCTCCCCCCCTGCCATGGAGCCCTGGGAGAGGGGCCCTGGGGGGGAGACACGGGGTTTCCCTGCCCCTGGTCAGCCTCATTCCCCATTGGTTGGTTTGTGTTCCCCTGTGTGGCCAAGGACCCTTGGGTCCCGTGACTGTGGAGTTCCTGAGCACAGCCCCGGCCATGCGGCTGGAGAAATAAACATCTCTGAAACATCTACCACGAATCTGTCCATATATATTTCCTTTCCACGGGACTCCTGGTTTGATATATGCGTGTTACAGTAATCCCCGCTGCAACAAACCTCTCACCCGTTTTATTTTAATAAAAGGAGAATGAAAACAACTGGATAAACGTAACAAGAACAGTTTCAAGACAAAACAAGCCACCCTCCTGAGTCTTTAAATGTTCAAACAGATTCTGTGGAACATCTTAGGGCTGACAGAAGGGAGACAGAACTCTCTGGGCATGCTTTGTGGAGAAACTGAGGCAGGAGAGGGTTTAATTTCTTCCCTCCCCCTTTTCATCCCCCCCTCGGCATCGGAGAGGAGTGGTAGGGAAAGGGAATTGTATAGGGAAGCCATGGGGTGAAAAACAGATTAGGAATAAACTGGGGATAGGGTGAACTTAGGAAAGGGTTCATATTGGGTATAGGGTAAAAGGGGAAAGTAGGCTGTGGGTAAGGAAGTTGCTGGGATGGATATTGTTTATAATTTTGTGCATAACGGCTGCCTTTGACGGGAATACCTCCAGGCCCAGTAACATTTGCTGCTTGTAAACCCTTCTTTCCTTACATTATATCAAATTGTATAACTTCCCCATCTCCTACACTTTGCAGGTAATTTTTAGGGTTATTCCTTTTAATGGCAGTTCTGTGGATGAATAAATCTTCCCCTGTATCATCTCGTGTTATAAATCCATAGTTGTTTTTTACATTGTATCATTTCACAGTTCCTGTGATTTTCGTTGCTGTAACTTCTCGTATCACATGCTTGCGTGTTCGTCGTGGCTGCTGGTCCTGCATGGCCACCGCCTCGCTGACTCCGACATCTCGGCCGGGCCCCCGCGTTGCGGCTGCTCCGCGCCCTCCGAGTGGTGCTGCTCCGGCGCGTGTCTGGGCTCTGCGCGGCCCCGCGTTGCCATCGCCACTGGTCCCATGTCCTGTGAGTGGTTCCGCTCCGCAGTGCAGCCCCGTTTCTGCTCGGCGCTGCGCGGCTTCTTGTGTCGCTGTGGAAATCGCCGCTTCTCTCCCCACAGGGCTCTCTGAGCCAGCTGCTCAAGAGCGGCCTGCCACGCCGATGCCCCGTTCCTGGCTCCTCGTGGCCCATTACACCCGTGGTGCCTGCGGCATCGCTCCCTCACTTGCGGTCGCGTGGCCGGGGACCCCGAGACAGGGATGGGGTCCGCGATAAGGCGCGCGCTCCCGAGGGGGCTGGGCGCATCCAGCACAGGCACCTCCACTGGCACGGCTGCAGTCACGCGCCCCTGGTGTGGCGGCTGTGTGGTCTCGGCCATGGGATAAGTATGATCTTCTGCTTTAGGGGTAATGGGACCATACAAATGCTCCTCAAGAGCTTCATTGATTATAAGGAATGCACGGAAAGCTTCTCTTTGATCCCTTACCTTATCCCAGATCTCGTCCCAGAAACACCCCTGACAAGATCCAGGAGGTTCAATACAAAAAGTAAGTCTCGAGAAATATAGGAGAACCTTTTGAAAAGCCAGTTAAAAAAATGTTCTAGATCTCCCAGTTCCAATACCTTTTTGTTTTGTTGTTCAAGGATTCCTTTTACTTCTAGATACATTTTTTTCTGTGGCTCAGAGAGCCCCATTTCCCACGATTCTTCCATAGTCCAGAGAGAATACCCAAACCAAGATGAGAAGAGAGAGGTCTAGAGTGGGTTGTTTTTTTTTTTTTTTTTTACTCACGAATTTTCTTCAGGGATCGGTGTCGGCCCGCATTCCTCCACCAGTTTGTTGCAGCGGGGATTACTGTAACACGCATATATCAAACCACGAGTCCCATGGAAAGGAAATATATATGGACAGATTCGTGGTAGATGTTTCAGAGATGTTTATTTCTCCAGCCGCATGGCCGGGGCTGTGCTCAGGAACTCCACAGTCACGGGACCCAAGGGTCCTTGGCCACACAGGGGAACACAAACCAACCAATGGGGAATGAGGCTGACCAGGAGCAGGGAAACCCCATGCCTCCCCCCCAGGGCCCCTCTCCCAGGGCTCCATGGCAGGGGGGGAGACCCCAACAACAAAACATTATTTGTTCTATCTATGGCATATCAACTCTATGAGAAACTCAGATTCTGGTTTCTCTTGCCCTCTGCAGTGTGTTATTAGCTGAACAGACTTTTTCATTCCCATGATGCAAAACTCTCCAAAATAAACTAAACTCAGAAATCACCATATCCGAAGTAAAATTACAGAGGGACAATCTCCAAATATGCATCGTATAGAGTGTCAAACATTCCTTTTTTCTTTAGAATGATGAATTTAGAAACCCAGCACTTCAATCAGATTCACAGCCTCTGCATACAGCACAGCATAGACTGTGTCAGTGCGTCCAGCTTCAACTGAGTCTTTTTGTAGACAATTTTTCAGGAAGTCAACTGTAATGTTCTTGAGTGCAGATGCTGGCCCAGAAATCCCTAGAGTCCAAGAGTTCTCACTAGATATAAAAGGAAAGAACATCTGATCAAGGATCCATTATGTTTTGGATTCTGCTTTTTTTTGTGTTCTGGAAAAAATCCCTTCTGATCTCACATTGAGGAGCCAGAGATGCCAATGAACTTCCCAGATCCACAAATAAAGTATCACAGTAACTGTCAATTAAATCCAAAAACTGAATACCTTGGAAGAAGAAATGAGTCTTTAATCTCCTTGGTTGTTGGGGTGGGAGAGAATCATAGAATGACTTGGTTTGGAGGGGATCTTGAAGATCCTCTAGTTCCAACCCATATGCCATGGGCAGGGACAACTTCCACTGGACCAGGCTGCTCAAAGCCCCATCCAACCTGGCCCTGAACACTTCCAAGGATGAAGCACCCACAGTTTTTCTAAGCAACCTGTTCCAGTGTCTCACTACCTTCACAGTAACAGTTTTTCCTGTTATCTGATCTAAATCTACTCTCATTTTGGAGCCATTGCCCCTTGTCCTGTCACTACACATTCTTGTGAGTAGTCTTGCCCCATCTTTCCTGTTAGTTCCCCTCAGGTACTGGAATGCCCCAGTTAGGTCACCTGACACCTCTTTACTTCCAGGCTGAACAATCCCAATTCTCTCAGCCTTTCCTCTTAGGAGAGATGCTACATCCTTCTAATCATCTTGGTGGCCTCCTCTATACTTACTCCAAGAACATGTCCTTCCTGTGCTAGGACCCCAGAGCTGGATGCAGCACTGCAGGTGGGGTCTCAGCAGAGCAGAGCAGAGGGGCAGAATCCCCTCCCTGGCCCTGCTGGCTGCGCTGCTTTGGATGCAGCCCAGGACACGTTTGGCTCTCTGGGCTGTGAGTGCCCATGGCTGGGTCATGTCCAGCCTCTCACCCACCAGCACCCCCAAGTCCTTCTGGGCCGGGCTGCTCTGACCTGTCCATCCCCAGCCTGGATTGATACTGGGGTTTGCTCTGACTCAGGTACAGCGCCAGCACTTGGTTTGTTAAACCTCATGAGGTTCCCATGGGCCACTTCTCCAGCTTGTCCAGGTCCCTCTGGATGACATCCCATCCTTCAGGAATGTCAGCTGCACCACTCAGCTTGGGGCCAACTGTAAATCTGCTGAGGATGCATTTGATCCCTTTGTCTGTGTCATTGATGAAGATACTGAATAACTGTTGTCCCAGTACAGACCCCTGTGGAAAACCACTTGTCAGTGATGTCCATCAGAACTCGAAGCCATTGATCACCCTCTGGATGCAACCATCCAACCAATTCCTAAGCCACCTAACAATACACCCATTAAATCCATCACTCTCCAGAGAGAAGGATGTTGTGGGGGACTGTGTCAAAGGCTTTAGAGAGTCCAGATAAATGACATCTGTAGCCCATCCCTTGTCCACTGATGGAGTCACCCAGCCATAGAAGGCCACTGGGTTAGTCAGGCAAGACTTGCCCTTGGTGAAGCCATGCTGGGTGTCTCAAATCACTTCCATGTCCTGCATGTGCCTTAGCACAGCTTCTAGAAATATCTGTTCCATCATCTTCCCAGGCAGAGAGGTGAGGCTGACAGGCTGGTAGTTCACAGCATCCTCCTTTCTATCCTTTTTAAAGATGAGCACAATGTTTCCCTGTATCCAGTCACCTGGGAGTTCTCCTGACTGCCATGAATTTTCAAGTATCATGAAGAGTGGCTTAGGAATTACATCAGCCAATTCTGTCAGGAGTCTGGGATGCATCTTATCGGGTCCCGTAGACCTATGCACATTTATGTTCCTCGGGTGGTCATGAACCTGGAAGAGAGGCTGCCTGTGAAGACTGATGCAAAAAAGTTATTGAATACCTCAGGTCTTCTCCTTGTCTGTTGCTACCTGTTCACCAGTCTTGTTTATTGGAGAGGGTACATTTTTTTCATATTCCTTTTCTGATTAACATACCTGTAGACACCTTTCCTGTTATTCTTTGTGTCCCTTGCCTGATTTCAGTTCCAGTTTTGCCTTGGCCTTCCTCACCCACCTCCTACACAACCACACTTCTTCTCTATACTCTTCCCATTACCTGTTTTAGTTTCCACTGCTTGTGCATTTCCTTCATTTCCCTTAGTTTGACCAGCAGTTTCCTAGTCAGATATACTGATCTCTTGCCTTCCTTGCCTGATTCCTTTCTCCTGGGAATCACTAGCTCTTGTGCACTGTGGAAGACTTCCTTAAAGATCTGCCAGCTCTGTTCTGCTTCCTTGTCCCCATGGGCGGTCCCCCATGCATCCCACTGACTATCTCGCTGAAAAGCTGAAGTCT
This sequence comes from Corvus cornix cornix, assembly GCF_000738735.6. Classification (NCBI taxonomy): domain Eukaryota; kingdom Metazoa; phylum Chordata; class Aves; order Passeriformes; family Corvidae; genus Corvus; species Corvus cornix. The sequence continues at coordinate 3,730,498 of NC_046357.1, read as the reverse complement.
GCCTACCTAAAGTTCAGAAGCCTGATGTTACTCCTTCCCTTACCTATATTCTTACATACTGCAGACTCCACCAGTGCATGACCACTGCAGCCCAGATTGCCTCCAGTCTTGGCATCCCTGATTAGCTCACTTACACAGGTGACCATCAAATCTAGTGTCACATTCCTCTGGTTAGTAGGGCTGTCTATAACCTGGCATAAGAAGTTGTCCTCCAAGCATTCCAGCAGTCTCCTGGATTGTCTACAGCTCACCGTGCTTCTTTTCCAGCAGATGACAGGGTGGTTGAAGTCGCTCAGCAGAACAACAGAAGGGTGGTCATGGCATCTAACTCAGATTTTCCCAAGCTACATGAAATGTGGTTTGCTTCATTTGATACAAAAACAGATTGCATCACTTGTGCAAACAAGATAAAACAGTTTTGATCCCAGACAGCACATAAACTGTGTCACAAAAAAACCCTGGAGTCAGGACTCAAGGAACGAGGGGTCCACACTAACAATGCATTCAAAAATAATTAGTTCTTTACCAGAATCACAGTATTTTACCCTAGATGTTACAGAGTCCGGACATGTTCTCCTTCATACTCAGCAAGCTTTCTTAGAAATGTGTTGAGTCTGATCATGGATTTCTAAGGAGCCATCAGATATCTCTTCTAATCTTAGTTTCCATGTTATTTAAGGCAACACTATAAAGAAACTATTTTCTTTGGTAGAAATACATCAATCTAATTGAAACTAATGGAAATTACATGCTTGCAATGATGAGAGAACAAATAGAGCCCCTGTTTCAAGTGCTGTATGACATAGCTAAAACATGTTCTTATTCCTTCTAAGTCTTAAAGGAAGCATTTGACTTTGAAGAACTGTAAATACAATCTAAACAAACTGATTTTAATCTGGCTTTTAAAATCTAAACCACAGAAATTTTTTTCAACTAGGAGAACATTCCAGGCTTGAATTTCCAGTATTCCCAACAGGTGTTCACTAAAACAGTGAAAGCACACAAAATGTTATTACTTGAACTATTTACCTACCTCAAGGAGCCTCTGTTATGTCAAAGACATATGACCTCCTTCAAAGTTGCATGTTATATATTCTAACCACATTACTGCTGTAGCTATTAGAACTTTTCTCATGTTCAGCAGGAGCAGGAGCAGGCAGCCATGGACGTACAGCTGAGGGTTCTGTGCTCCAATAGCCCTGCTGTTGTTTTGTTCGCTGCTATTTTTCCACCAGCTTTCAATAAAGCAGTTCACAGTAAGTTCCCAACCTCAAAACCCTTCTGGGAGCACTGGTGTGAATATATGAAAACTGCTTGGCTTTTATCTGACTGTATGGGTTTTAAGCTCTAAAAATCGCCTTTTGACTAACATAGAGCTGTGCTGCAAAAAAACAAAGGCTAAAACCTCCTGACAGCTGTACCTTGTTCACCTGTAAACTTCACTGTCATGTAATGGTATGAGCAATTTCAATCATATCACTTAAGTCCTGATGTGTAGCATTTTCACTGGGGTAAGAGGCAGCTTAGGCAAAATAGATGTAATTGCTGTAGAGGAGCAGTAATACATAAAATCATGCACCATGGCTTCAAAGGCATTGTGTCAGTTTCTTTAAGAGCCTTGGCACTGATTTCAGTGAAAAATAGTATTGAAGAAAACTTCTATGGAAAAAAATACAGCATATCAGGTTTCTTCAGTGCAAGGAAATAAGGCTTCAATATCTCATTGCTTTTAAAGACACAAAGAAAATTAAATAGAGGTTAATCAACTGCTGGCTAATTAGAGTGAAAATACAGTGTGGTGGTCTCTTACAGATTGAAGAATGATTGTTTTCAAAGTGAAATATTGTGATAACCCAAGTTGTGCCTTTCTAGAGCTGTGCTGTCAGCAGTGGAGCAAGTTCCGAGCAATTGTAGGTTTCTGGATAAGCTCCCTTAGTTGAAACAAACTTTCTGATATTCTAGGAGGTATCAATAAAAAAACTTGTTGCTCCATACACTTCCTTGACTGACCTCTTCAGTGAATACATATTCTCGAATACGTATTTTCAGGAATTACAGAGTGCCAAACCCTGGGCTAAACTTTAGGGGCTGTCAAAAGGCTAGTTTTTTTAAAGCAGCAGTAGAAAACTGTATGTTAAGCAGTTGTGGGCATTTAGCACACACCTGCAGCTAAACATTTCAAACAATATCTTTGGAGGATGAATTCTTGTCCCTGGTGAATCACTGCCAGGTTTGCCATTGATATATTAGAGCCACAGGTTCATCTTGGATAACATGCTAAACAAAGGCCATAGAGTGTTCTTCCTATACAGTCTCTGCATGTTCCTCACTACCTAATCATAATATAACCATGATTTCTAACAGCAAAAGTTTATAAAAACCTTTTTCAGTGCTAAGGTAGTTCAGATAGCATTATCTTAACTGATTTCTAGCACAAAATATATGGATGCAGCTCATTGAAAATACTGCTCTCACTACTTAGCTATGCCTAAGTAGGCAGTTGCGATCTGCCAATAAATAACACAAATTAGAAGTTTAATAAACAGGTGTAATTTCTATGTTACCTGCCATTTTAATTTTAGTTAGTTTCTCTTCTTCATTTTTACCACCTTTTTTTTCCTCCTGGCCTTAACACTATAAAAGCTTAAGATGATTTTACTCTTAGAATTTTACCCTTCAGCCACCCCATAAAACTTTATTTTAATCCTTTAATCCTCTAACTTTCTTAATTAAGTTCTGATTATTTAAAAAATAGTTATACACATTTTCAGGAGAGATCATTCATTTTAATTACTCTTCTCTGGTGAATAGGGAATGTATACGATCATTGTGGAGTCAGAAACAAAAGCTATAATCCCACATAAAATGCTGCATGAAGTTGGAATATGTCCTACAAAAGCAGAGATGGAAACTATTATTTGCAAGGAACTCAGTAAATTACTTTCTACTTCAAAAATAGTAGGCTGCTTGTTCTGAATTACTCAAAAATTTGTAGTACACCTATAAAGCACCTGGTCTCAGTGTTAAAAGTAACATATTGAGACTTGTAAATGGAATAGCTCCAGGCTTGCTGCAAAGTCAACATTTTTCCTCTGTACTCAGGTGTAACAGGTTATAGAAGATCTGTAGTGAACTCTTTCTCCACAAACATTCTATCTTCATTGATCTTGAGTTGTCATCTGCTTGCATCAATAGCAACCAAGCTCTTCCAAGTTCCCATTTTTCCTTAGCACTCAAAACTCTGTCCTCTTCTTGTTTTTCTCTCATCTCCACCATTGTTGCTGCCTGTTCTGAGCTTCCCCTCCCCCTCCCAAAGACATGTGCTCCTGCCCATGTGCTTGGAGCTCCTTTGTTCCAAGTGCGGGCAAAACCAAATGTAACTCAGACTCTTCAGCAGTGTCTGATTGGCCGGTCATCCCGGGTCCGCCCCCAGTCCTTCCCTTTCCCCTTCTCCTAATAGAAGATGGTCGAGGGGAGGCTCTGCCTCTCACTCAGCTCAGCGACTTTCCTGTGAACATCTCTGGTTGTCTGTCTCATTTGAAAGCTTCTAACTGCAGGGAATTGAGTGAGCAGGGAGCTCTATTTCTCCCTCTTTGTTTCTGCTGATGGTATTTGCTCTGCAGCTGATTCAGGTACCGATTCTAGAGCTACTAAAGTGCCAGATTGCCCATGCTACCTCTCTGGGCTGCTCAAGGCTTTCTAAGGCATTGAAATACAAGCGCTAGCCGGTATAAAGCTGAAAAGATACCTTCCACATTTGGCGCCCAATGTGGGGCACCAAATGTGGAAGGTATCTCACCGTCACGCCTGTAACATGTTATTCAGAGCATCCTCTTCATCTCTTTTCAACTTTCTGCACGATTTCTGTCCCTGCCACCATTCTCTACCCTCTGCTTATCTCAGAAACGCTCTCATCTCAAGAACAGACAGTTCACAGAGTTACCTCTCTTCTCCTTACCCATTCCCTCCAGGGGAGGTTGAAATCCTGATCTCTCTGACACTTTTCATGGATACCTGCCTGCCAGTTTAAACAGCATGTGTCCGAGGGACAGCCTTTAATATCTTTTCACTCTACACTGACACTTCAGGACAAGACTGCAGTCCTGCTTGTCGTCAGGTCCATAAGCTGTGTCTTCCTTGATTCAGACCTCTCTCCATGTCTCTCTCATTTCCCAGATATCCGGAAGCCTTGTGTTTTATTTCTGCATATGCTTTTCCTAGCCATCCATAAATATATAACTGTTGCAAGCTAATAGCTGATACTGATTGCCTTCACAGTACTGCAGAAACTTTTCTCTGACCTAAACAGAAGCACCTTTGCTTTGTTCATGTCTACTCTGGACGCTGTTGTGATGGTCAGTTGCCTCGACTGTGTCTTTCCTGTCTTGCATCTCTCTCATCCTTTTTTTTTTTTTTTCCCAAATGAATTGTCTTTCTGCTTTGTGTTCAAGTCCTTTCTTGGTTAGTTAACCCCCTAGCTATGTCCTCTTTGATAACATAAGGTCAGCTCTCTCTTTATTTCTACTCGGGGACCATAAATATCAGCCCCTATCTGGCACTTTTGTGTGTCTGTTCAATGCTTTCAGAAGTCCTTCGTGTTTTCTCCATCACTGCTGCACATACATAGAAGAAGCTTCTATAAATACATGTCAAAATCAGCTCATTAATCTTCTTCACACACATACACCCTTTTCCATTATTTTTATACAACCCCCCTTTAATGATTAGGTTATTATGATACTTATCTACATTACTTCTTTGCTTTCTTATACACCCACAGCTATCTGGTTTCTGTCTGTCACCTCAACTACTTTTTCAACTACAAATTTCTGGGGTGCAATAAAATCAGAATTGCCTTCTTTATTTGTGTAACAAAAAACAAGTTCTTGTTCCAGAATGGTTGCTCAAAACCATTGCCAAAATAGAATAAATATCAACCTGTAAAGCTGAATGTGTGGTCTAGGTGAGAAGCAGTGCCCATTCTTAAGAAACTATGGCTGTCCGTGAGGCCAAACCTGATTCTGCCTGTAACCCAGTCTGCTGGTCACATGTGAATGCTGTAAAGCCACCTGGATTTTTAGTGTTGTCAGTTGGTCCATGGTCCAGATGTAGAAATGGAAGCCATAAAAACAAATCCACTTCTGTCATCACTTTACAAGCAATTGTACAGTGCCCATGGAGATGAAACCACTAACTCATAAGCCATAACACTGGAGATTGTGAAACAGTCGAATCCCTGATCAGATGTGCTGAACCATGACAGGGTAAAATTATGAAAGTAGCTTGTCCGTATTTTTTTTCTTGCCCATTTGGAGACACTGAAGAAACAGCTGCCTTCAGGACACACTGAGCACTAAGTTCTGAAAACCAGGCCCTGATAAAGATTTTGCCCTTTGCCATATGGGGTCTGGACTCACCACAAAGGACATGCATATTCCTCACTTTGCTCTTCTGTCAAACTCCTTCTGCCTCTGAGGGTGAGGCCTCAGCATATAGAACCTAGTAAACCCTACAAACACAGTTATGTGCACCCAGAAAAAGCAAGCTGCATGTACTCAGGTACTACTTTGCTGTGCCAGAATACTCTCACTGACATAGGTAAAAGTCACAGTGAAGGCAAAGAGAAAAAGGCTTTTTTCCATGTAAACCATGGAAAAATCAGGAAACATCCAGGAGCCCCAGACAGAACCTGTAATATCTGTGCAAATCTATGAGACACTGACTAGGACCTTCATTTTGTGGTGAGCCACACAAAGAAGAAGAGAGGATCAGGCAAAGCAGGACATCCCTGTGTTCCTGGGATAGATGGCTGGCTGGATGCCACTGGAAGGCAGTGATTCTCCCAAAAATAGAGCTGTCAGGTTTTTAAAGTGATGGCAAAGCTCATTCCATCTGATAAGCCAAGGTTACACCTGTGGGTTGACTTATGAGGTGAGGATATTTCAAAAGCTCAGGTTTGTTCAAATCACTTACCTTCATAGCTGTTGATGCTAGTGTGTTTATGTGTGATAGATGAATCTGCCATCTATCTAAACACCCTAAAGGCAGCAAAAAATAACAATAAATAAAATCTGTTTTCATAGCCAGGGACATAAATGTGGTTTTTATAGAGGTCAAGAGATGCTTGTCCCTCCCATGTGCTGCAGAAGACATGAACAGTCAAGGTCTCTTGCATATTGAAAAGCAAGATGGGATGAGAGTTCTTGGCTGTTCAGATACAGCACATGTGGTACTCTTTCTTCAGAAAGGCAAACATGCAACTGCCCAACATCAGTGATCCCAACCATAAAGCTGATATTGAAGTTCTGACATATTACAAAATTGTTAAATTTGGGAAGTTATCTGGGAACATCTGTGTACATTCTGAATCATGGCTGTGGAATGAAAGAAAAAGAATTCCAAAGAATATATTTAAATCAAATGGGCCATAAAGGATCTGAAATTTCTGAAGCTTTATATCCCAATTTGATAAAGACAAAAGTATTGCTGGTTTTAAAAATTAAGTGTTTTCATGGGAAAAAAAAAGAAAAATAGTCAACTATCATATTTTTGTTTTTCTACTATAAGGGCAGTGAAAAATTAACTGAGGACATTCATTGCAAAAGCACTGAATAAAACTACTTCATGTCACAAATCCACTGATCTCTTCTATAGAGAAATCACCATTTCATTTAACCCAGGCATGTTCTATTCCAGAATTTTCCACAATAAAATTTCTATTGAGCCTTATAAACACAAATCTAAAGGTCAGGTAATAATATTTTGGGGTTTGACTCATATATCTTTTGCCTATTTAGCAATTTTTCATGACATATAATCAACAGCAATGATCTAAACACAGATCCAATCTCACATGTGTATAGCAAGTAAATACAGGCGCTTCTATGGACAGCATTAACCTATTTCTATTACCATGTTCTGATGACACTTCACAGGTTCATAAAGCTGTTTTCTCCCAAATTACACAACAGTGTTTGAGAAGACAAACCTTGGCAAACCTCCTCATTTGTAAGCTGACCAGCCTCCAAAGGGCTGAATTTCATTGTTTTCTCCTTACCCACTTACAGGAACTAGTTTTCTCACAATGATGACGGAGTTTTTGTGTTTAGGTGGCTAAGCCAATTCACTGCACCCAGTAAATGTGTGAATCACTATCATGTCTGAAGTAGTTCCTGAAGAATTCCTTTTAGAAATACAATCAGGATGGGTACATGCATCTAGAAATAGTTACTAGTATATCAACATCTGCTAGGTGATTGAGTTTAACCATGTACTCACAGAAGTTTGCAGAAAGTTTTGCCAAGTCTTTCTGGAAGTAGCTTCTTGGTCAGAGTTACTTTTTTAAACACTCGCAGTTTAAATGATGTGTTCTCACCATTGCTCTGAAGACACACACTCCCTAACACAAAGTCAAAGAACTCAGTCCCTTAAAGTTGTTCTGTGTAGGGTTGATAGCAGACCCAGATTTTGTATCTTCTTTATCATGCTAATACATGGACAGATGTACGAGCTCAAATGAACCTGCCCCCTTCTCCAACCCCCTCAAATTTAGAATCAGCCATGTGCTGACTAAAAAAGGCTCTCTACATTTCTGGGATAGAAAAGGTTCAAACCTCAACATCCATGTCTACAAGGAGCCCAGCATTAGCCCACGATTTCACCATGCCTTCCTGACACCTGCTTCCTACCCTATACTCCCTGGAATGTGCACAAGTCCCAGCAGCCTGGAAATGCTGCCAGGGAAGGAACAAAGTGGTGGAGCAGAGCTAATGAGCCTGGACTTGGCCCTTCTGAGAAAGTATTAGGTTGCAATTTAAATGAGCCATAAGATCTCAATTCAAAATGGCATAAATGCAGTGGCCCAGTTAAGCTCTGCTCAGGTTTACACATAGCTACTTTACTACACTGCCGCAGTGACCACTCTTTGCAGCCCGGCCAGCACCTGCAGTGTGCGGCAGGAGTGGGGAGCAGCCGAATGCACCAAGATTTAAAGCTGCTCCTCTGGAGTTCAGCTCTGTCCAGGGGAGCTGAAGCTCCAGGTGCTGCAGCTGTCAGCAGCCCCAACGAGGGAGAAGATAAAAGGCAGTTAGGAGGCTTGTCTCTGGATACAGTTCCAACCTTATTTTGAGCAGGAAGTCCAAGCAGAACAAGCCCCGACCAAGCCTGTGCAACAACTTATAAAGGAGGGTGGCACAAAGGGAGTGGCCGGACCAGGGACCAATAAGAATCTCTGGGTGAGGGATATGGACAGGGACAGACATACACACAGCCCAATGGTCTTAAGGGGTGGAGGGAAAGGGATCACATGCCCCAATGGGGCTTCGAGGTTTCAGGGATTTCCAGGGAGGAGGTATCAGAAGGGGCAGGGTCTCTGGGGATTGACAAGAACCATATAAGTACAATCAGGGAGGGCCTAGGTGATGGACACCAAACCATCTGGAATAACGGGAGGCGATTGATAGGGAACCGACTAGAACAAGGGGAGGAGAGTAACCATGTAGGGAGCATTGGGGGAGCGGCTAGGGTTTGGGGTGTACCAACTGGGAATGGGGGTAAAGGAGTAACAGGGTTAAACCATTGAAACATATGAAACATGTAGGCATATCATAGGACACCACACCACCCCAACACCACACCACCAAACTACACTCAAATTATTGTCATGTGCAAAAAGAAAACAATAAACAAAAAAATATATTTCTCATATAATTACCAGCAGAATAACTGACTTAAATATTATTATTATTATTGTTATTGTTGTTGTTATATTATTATTATTATTATTATGGATTAATTATTTCCTAAAAATAAAAGAGAAGTCTGGACTTGCCACTTGCCTGCTGTTCTTCCTTGGTTATCATTCCATCACTTCATCCCACACACCCAGCCTGTTTTCACTGAGTCGCCCCTTGCAAGGCATTTGCTATCACACCATACCTGTTCTTCTTTCTGTGTTACCAACATGCCATGGACATGGCATTGTTCAGCCTGAGAAGAGAAAGCTCTGGGGAGACCTTACTGAGGACTTACAGTACATAACAGGGCTCTTGAATCACAGAATCATTAAATCACTTAGGTTGGAAAAGATCTCCAAGATCAAGCCCAACCTTTGACCAAACACCAACATGTCAACTAAACCGTAGTACTAAGTGCCATGTCCAGTCCTTCCTTGAACATTTCCAGGGATGGTGACTCCACCACCTCCCTAGAGAGCACTGTCCAATGCCTGACAACCCTTTTATGAAGAAATGCTCTGTGAACCTCCACTGGCACAGCTGGAGACTCTGTCCCCTTCTCCTGTCACTTGTTACCTGGGAGAAGAGGCCGACCCCCACCTGGCTATACCCTCGTTCAGGCAGTTGAAGATGGTGATGAGGTCTTCCCTGAGACTTCTTTTCTCCAGGATAAACAACCCCAGCTCCTTCAACTACTTCTCATATGACTTCCTCTCTAGAATCTTCCCCAGCTCTGTTGCCTTTCTCTGGACTCACTCCAACACCTCAGTGTGTTTCTTGTCATGAGGGACCCAGAATGGGACACAGGGCCTCACCAGTGCTGAGTACGGGGGGACAATGGCCACAGTATTTTTGATATAAACCACGATGCCATTGGCCTTCTTGGCTTCCTGGGCACACCCTGGCTCATGTTGAGCTGCTGGCAGCAGCACCGCCAGGTCCTTTTCCGCTGGGCAGCTTTCCAGCCACTCTGCCCCAGGCCTGGGTTATTGTTACCAAAGTGCAGGACCCATCACTGGGCCTTGTTGAACCTCACACCACTGCCTTCAGCTCATCAATCCAGAATCTCCAAATCCCTCCACAGAGCCTTCCTTCACTTCTGCCCAGCTTGATGTGGTCTGCCAACTTACTGGGTGTGTACTCAATCACCTCATCCAGGTTATCAACAAAAATATTAAATGGGACTGGCTCCAATGCTGAGCTCTGAGAAATCTCAGTGACTGGCCACCAGCTGGACCACTCTCTGGACCCAGCCAGTTTTTAACACAGTGAATGGTGCACTGTGAATGAAGCAAGCCATGACCAGTCAGTTTCTTCAGGAGAATACAGTGGGAGACAGTGTCAAAGGCTTTGCCAAAGCCAGGTAGACTACATTTACAGATTTTCCATCATCCACTAAGCAGGGCACCTGATCATAAATGGAGATCAGGTTGGTCAGGAAGGACCAACTATTCACAAAGCTATGCTGTCTGGGCCTGATCTCTTGGTTGTCCTACATGCCTTGAGTGTGAAGGTACTCAAGATGATCTGTTCCGCAATGTTCCATAACACCAAGATCAGGCTGACAGGCCTGTACTTCCCTGGATCCCCCTTCTGACCCTTCTTGTGGATGTGACCATTGGCCAACCTGCAGTCACCTGGGACTTCCCTGGTTTATCAGGACTGATGATAAATAATGGAGAGCAGCTCAGCAAGCTCTTCTGTCACCTCCCTCAGTACCATCGAAGGATGGATCCTCATCTAAGGACGAATCCCATCCCTCCCATACACCTATGAGTGTCTAAATGGCTCAGCAGGTCAATAACTACTCCCTCCTGGGTTTCAGAGAGTCTTTTCTTCTCCCTGTCCCTGTCTACCAGCTTAGAGGACTGATTGTTCTGAGGATCACTGGTCTTATGGACTTACCTTATAGACTGAATTAAAGAAGGCATTAACTACCCCAGCCTTTTCCTCATCTGTTGCAGTGCGTGTGGCTCTGGCCACCATGGCCAGCAAGGACCCTACGTCCTGGTGGATGGGCACTTAGGTATAGCACATTCCCTTAGGTTAGGGTGAGTTCCCACAGACTCTTGTGTTCACTATTTACATACTTAATACTAATTGGTTCATGTATTCCCCATCCAATTTTATGTGTATGCTTATACATATGTATTTTTCCTGTTTGACTACGCATTAAGTCTAGAAAGTTCCTCCCAGTTCGATGCCCTGTTGGTTCATTGTTATAACTCCCTCCTCCAAGTTATTCCCATTGGATATCTCCCTGTTAGTCCATCCCATTTAGTGCTATCCGATTGGTTGTTTCCCTTCTCTCCACCTCTATTCCACTGAGAAAAAGAACCCTGGACTCTACCCTCAAACTGTTCTTTGTCCCCGGACCCTTCAGCTGTGCATGGAATAAACCTCGCTTGTGGAACCCGTATAAAGAGCCTCTCCCTCTTCTTTGCCTCTGCCAACGTCCTGTCACCTTTGTTGGGGTTTGCTCCTAGAGCAGAGGAGCCAGCCTGCTCAAGCTGCAGCTGCCCGCCCAGGGACATTTGCAGAAAGGATGCTGTACCCCTTCGGGTAATCCCCAGCCAGCATCACACTCATCCTTGGTGACAGTGTTCCCCCATGCATCCAATGATAGATGGAGATTTTCCTTGGCCTTCATTTTATTATTAATGTTACTGTAAAAACACTTCTTATTATCTTTCACAGCAGTGACAAGATTGAGTTCTAGCTGAGAGTTCGTCTTTTTCATTTTCTCTCTACATGACGTAACAACATACTTGTACTCTTCCAGAGTTGTCTGCCCCTTCTTCCAAAGCCCAGAAAGTCTCTTTCTCCTGCAAAAGCTCCCTGTTCAGACAGGCTAGTTTTCTTCCCTGCCAGGGAATGATGAAGACAAATGTTTTAGCAGGGCCTATTGTGACACAATAAGGGGTAATGGTTTTAGACTAAAAGAGGGTAGATTTAGTCTAAATATAAGGATGAAGTTTTTGTTATGAGGGTTGCTGAAACACTGGAACAAGTTGTTCAGAGAGATGGCAAATATCCTGTCCTTGGAAACATTCAAGGTCAGGTTGGATGGGGCTCTAAGCAAACTTAGTTATTAGAAGATGTCCCTGTCAGTTTCAGGGTTTGATGCAATGACTTTTAAATATCTCTTCAAAAACAAGCTATTCTATGATTCTATGGTAAATATTTCATTCTACACAGAATACTTCTTGTTACTAGCTATCTAAAACCTACAGTTATAGCACGTGATTATAAGCAAAAGTTAAAAATTAGGCACTAGCCACTCAAACATTAGGAAAAAATATTACAGTAATAACTAACTAGGCTCAAGCAAAGCTACAGTCAACCCATATTCAGAAAAAGCCTGTGACCTTGCTGGGTTAACTTAACCTGCTGCCTCTCTATTAATGATAATTCCACATTTACCAGGCTACAAGGATACAGCTAGGCCAATCCTGGAGTGCAGATGCATGTCCAGATGTGTACACACGTAGTGTTCTCATCCAGAGAGAGAAATCAGGTCTAAATTGCCAAAGACTACAGAGCTACTATGTTTTGTGTACAGTTGTGTCCCATGTCATTCCAGTGATGAAATGCCAACCTATTCCTAACATGCTTTTGGTTGTTCCATGCCAGGCTTTCAAACAGACCAGAGTTCAACAGTTTTGGAAGAAACCTTAAATGAACTTCCTGATGGAAAACACATGTGTTCATCCCCCCAAATTAGAGCTGCCATTTTTTTTTTGTTGTTGTCCTCTATCATTTCTGTTCTACCCTATTTATGACCATTTTGTCCTCAGTACTGTTGTTTTCTACTTTAAAATCAATTCCAACCCACTTGGGAACTGCCTTTTCTTTTTTTTTTTTTTTCCTAAGGGTATCACCTCCTAAAATGAGACACAATTACAGATTTGGATGTTTTGAACTGTGATCTACTGACCCAGTCTACTGTTTAGTGTTTCTTCGCATTTCTCAGAAACATGCTTGCTCTGGAATAGTTTTTAATAGATTTAGCCCACTAACTCATGTTCTAAAGCATGAAGAAGCAGGTAGACCAGACCTTCTTCATGAGAATTTTCAGGCTTTCTTCAAAAATGTTGGGGGTGGAAATAAAACTTTATTTCAAAAGACGTGCTAAGAGATGCAACCTCCCAGACCTAGCTATTTTTAAAAGTGATAAATTAAAAAAAAATATTTCTAAGAAACTTTGTTGCACTTACCTATTAAATTTCAATTCATGTAATCCAAACATTACCAGAATTGACTGGTTTATTTTGAAGATGTTCTCCACAGAAAAGTTTACAAATTATGATCTTTCATGTAATGTGGCTAGAAAAGACAGTAATTGGCTAGAGCCCTCTCCTAATTTAGAGCCCTCTTCTAAGTCTACTTTATTAAAATCTTTGTTAGGAACTAGTTGAGAAAACAATTTGCCCTCCATGTGCCAGACATGACTATCATCCATCATGAGGCTTATGTGCTTCTCCTTTTAAACAACTTCCTCTGCATTCTGAATATGAATGCATCTCTGAATGCTCTCACCACTTGACTGGGATTTTCCTCAGCTTACAGGGCTTGTTTCTAGCTGGACACAGCAGCTGAAGAAGTGGAAAATAGCTGCTAGATGCTCACCACCACAACCAAACACAAGACTCTCATTCTGGCATCAGCTAGGAGGGTGCAGTTTCTAACAGAGAGGTGGAACAAATCCTCTGTAAGAAACACTGACTTCAAGGGATGTTCTTTTATTGCACAACTTATCTGGATGCAGAAGTATCCAGAGGACTCCAATACCCTGAGACAGAAGAACATCCTTGGCTCAGCCTCCACAATGGTGTGAAGCAGAGCCCCACCAATCCTGGTCAAACTCCGTTCTTTGGCATGCAGTGGAACCAGGGGAACTACAGGACAAGGGCAATATCTAGATACCCTAGTCAAGAAAGTGGGCTAGTTAGCACTTGAGGCTTCACAGCTGTTATTAAAATGTAAAACAAGCTCCAAGAGTTGTATAGTAGTGTAACAGGCCCATGGACTTGCATGATGGAACATATAGTTCCTTACAGCACCATCCAAATAAGAGAGTGAGATATCCTTAAAATGACAAGCCATTGCAAATGGGCATGCTTTCATCTCGCTGAGAAATCTGACAGATTCTGTGACTGAAGCTGCCATGTATTAGTAATGCATAGCCCCAGACATCATTTAGGGTAGTTTGGTTTCTAGCTTTCACCAATTCCTTTTCAAAACATGGTTTTATTCTGCATTTATACAAAAACCTCAAAATTCATTATCTGCCTCTTCACCTACCTTGAAAAGAGCTTTCCATTTCCTGAAGTTTTTAAGCAGTGTCTGTGAGGCTTTTATTATTTTTTTATGTTTTCATCAATTTTTGCAGCTTTATTTATGAGTCCTCACTGCTGTGCTGCCTCAGAGGTTAACAGATTACTACTGTTGTAATCAGTGAAATAGAATATTGGTCTTAGTATACCAAACATCCTCCTGGGAGACTTATTTTGAAATAAGTCTTTAACTCGGAATAGATTTCCCTTATGAAGCCAGACTTGCATAGCATTACTTTGAGCATATCAAATAATTTTCTGGAAATTGAGGTAATCTGTCTTAATAAATAACAATCTAGGTCAAAAATGTTCCTCATTTTGAAAAGACCAAGGACTACAGATTTTTCTTATATAGTGCATTATGAAAACAAAATCTGTTTTAAAAATCGTGCTTACCTAATATGTTAAGAAGTAGTCCCATCATTTGTATTGTGGATTTTTCTTTCATTTCCTCTTTGTAGACATATCCATCTAATCTTCCTCTCAGCTGGCACTATCACGTAGACAGGTTCTCAATACAGCGTATTTCAAGGTAGTTACTAAACCACCCAGCTAGCTGGAATCAGAAAGAAGAGTAAAGATTTTCCAAAACTCCCAAAATACCAAAAAACATATATCAGAATTATTGGAAGAATCCAGTTATGTACCAGATACAGAGGACCACTAGCTGAAAAAAAAAAGAATAATCTTAAATAAAAAATAATTTCATGATCTGTTCATGAACCTGCCAGGAACATTACATTTGTCTGATGAATAAATTATTCATTGTGAAATATTTCTTCAGCACCATCTGTGACTAAAGTTCTCAGAGCATTCTACTGTTCGTTATTTCACTAAAGACTTAGATTATTATTTAAAGCCTGTCTATAGTAGAGGCTGAAGAAAATGTTATAGTAAATACAAAGAAGTCACTCCAAGCATGAATTAGATAAAAGAGATGATTATACCAAAACCATTATTAACTGGTCAGCTTTTAGTGTTTAGGTGCAGAAAATCATCAGTGACTGACATTGGAGAAGGATGCAAACAAGCTAAAATGGGAGGACATACCTCTCTCTCCTGCCGACACATTCACACTCCTGTCTACCATTCCCCTCCACCAACTCTCCCACAAGACATGAATTCTGCTGTTCATGCTCTCTCCTCCCTCTAGTCCAACCTATTTTTTTCCTTCCAGATCATTGCCCTGGGCACTTTGGTCTGTTTCTCCTTTGTGAGTCTTCTCCAGCACAGATGCCTTCATTCTTGGTGCTACTGACCAAAGCTGCCAGCATTTCAGTAATGTGCTTATCTGAGCTGGATGCTAGTGCTGCTTCTCCTTTTGTCCCTTGCCTCTCACTTTCCCTGAATGTAAGAAAAGGGCCCAGATATAAAAGCGAGGGGAAAGGGACAACAGTCTCACCACTGAGTCAGTCAACACTCTCCTCTGTCCAACCCACCTTGAGGGGTATTTTGTAGGAATATCCCACACTGAACTGGGAAGGAGGAGGAACCACACTATTCCTTTTCAAGATTTCTGGAAACATCTGTCCCAGTTCACAGCTTTTTGTTTCCCTTAGCACATGAGCCACTTCTGCCTCCTACTCCAAGGGTGCTGGTATAAAATGTGGTTGCTAGTATTTGAAGGTTACTCTAAAACTATTCTTCGTGCGTGCGTATATGCATGCACAGGAACAAAAAAAACAACCACCCCAAAACCAGCCTTTGCATTCATAAGAGCCAGGCTTACAGAAAATAAGTGTGACGCTATTGTGAGTCAACTTCACAGAAGAACTTGGCATTGTTCATTTTTGGCATTGATCATTTTTCTTCTGATGGAACACATCAAATATAGGCTGAGGTCTGCATAATGCACACAATAAGTCCTGGGGAAAAAAAAATCTTGTAAAAGAGCTTTTAGAGAGGTGGTTAGAAAGCAAAGAGGCTTTATGTTCTCTCTGCTGTAGCTCCAAAATGCCTGCTATACAGCTAACATTATTTCCCAGCATGTCTATTGGAACATATTTCAGAAAAGTAATTCTTTCTCCACCCTCTCAAGAGATTCGAGACAGAATTTCTGAGAAAAGCAAAGATTTGCAGATGTTTTAAGACCCCCTGTTGCACTGCTGTTTGCAAATCTGACACAGATGCAAGAACTGCTGTTACAAAAGTTGTACAGAGCTTACCGAGGTCCAGATCCAGCCAGCCAGGGTAGTCTTGACTCCTCAGATGCATCAAGACTCTGTGAGTTGAGACATATCTCAGGTGAACTCTGAGCCTGTCTGGGAATTGGCTGTGGCCTAGTCCAAAATTACATAACAAATTGAGACATTTTTTGCTTGAAGCTTGTAGTAAAAAAGAGGTCTCATTTGAAGGAATGCAGGATGCCAAAGCTGCGTTAAGTATCTGGCAGGAAGGATTTCTTTTTTCACTGTTCAGTTTTTCCTACTAATTTGTGGGATGAAAAACCAGAATCACCTCTTTTCAGCACGTGCAATGGCAGAAAACTGATCTTCCTCATTGCTAAGCAGGTTCTATTCAGAGGACAGTTTAAATTCCTGATTTTACAGTTAATCTGGAGAAAAAGTGGCTCAACAAGCCACTGGTTATGTGATCACCCTGAAAAAGATCTCCAGCAATTTTAAGTTCTCTGTGTATATTAATCTGAAATTCTTACATAATGCCTAAAAATTCTGCCATTTAAATTCTGATTTTTCTGTACTCCCTGGAATCAATTTTTTTTCCTAATTTTTTTTTTATTAGGAAAAAGCTTTGGACAGTGTTCCTGTGAACTTACTTTGCTGAGGCTAATCGGACAAAGATAAATAATCTTATGGGATGCACACATTTGTGTAAGAAAAACATATTCTCTGCCTGCTATATTGTTTGTGCAAAAATCACAGTAAACGTGGTACAAGATAGTACTTTAACTAAAACGTGGGTCAAGATGAAATAAACAAAAATTTAAATACATAGAAGAAAAAAAATTACCTGTCCTTCCTTTGGGGCCCTGCCATAACTAAAATTTAAGAACGGTCACAGAACTGAAAAAAACCCCAAAGTTAAGAACCCAAAGAAGTAAAGAAGTTTGTGAAAGCCCTAGAAGTATTCATTGTGGCTGTCAGATATTTTTCCCTGATCAGAATTCCTATAGGGAAGAATAAGATATGAAGAGTTTAGAAAGAAGCAAACATATTTGTGAGGATGCCTATAACCAAGGGTGATTTTTGATAGGATTATTCTTAGCAAAGATCAAAGAGGTCTACTTTCAGAAATGAAGGTACTTCAATAAATATAACACAATATTTACCAGTTCCTAGATCCATAGTGTATTTAAGAGCAAGATATTTGAGATATCCCATTGTCCTGGTCAGGCCAGGAGAGGGTTCATTTTGGCAGTAGCCTAGAGAAGCACAGCCAGGACCCAGGGGTTGTTCTATACTACCCCATGCCATACACAGAGGGTGGGGGGAGAAGGGTCCCTTGTGGCCAGGTGGGGGTGCAGTGCTGGGTTCCACATGGTGAGCACTTGCCTGGGAATCATCTGCCTCTGTTAAGTACCTGGTGGGAATAACCTGATGTTACTCATCTTGCTGCTGTTACCGTTCATTTCTTCTTTCACTGCCATTTCTAGTAAACTGTTCTTACCACAACCCATGTTCTTTACCTTTTGAGCCTTCAATTCTCTTCTTCATCCCACTGCAGGGAGCAGGAGGAGTAGGCAAGCAGCACATGGTTCAGAGTGTTTAAGTGGGAGCACTAAACTGGGGAATAACATCCCTAAACCACAACACTCATTTATCTGAACATAATTCATTGGAACGTCTACCATAATAAAGCTGATCTGCCAAAGCACATAGACCACCTGGCCAAAGTCTGTGTGTTAGAATTCATGCCACTCTCTAAATACTTTTTACATTAAAATCAAGTGTTCATCACTAGTTATTTAGTATACTTAATTAAAGCATATATAAGGTACCAGTGTATTATATACATGCTGTTAATGTACATGTTTCAATTAGAGAAAAATAACCTTTTCCTAGCCTCATCATTGTAAATATTGCATTTTCAATATGCAATAAAGGTGAAGGTTTTGTTCTCCTTAAAAGTCAGCATGAGATGTTTCAAAGGAGACATGTTTTTTCACCTGGAAGTGCTTATGCTAGCCTTTGAGGGTAAAAAAAATGTAGTTCTGTGAGACAAAAAACACAGTCTTTTCACACGCTCATATTTCTCTGGGAAAACCTCAACATTTTTCTTTGCCCCAGCTCAGCTGCATCGCTCTCTCATAGGCCCTGCTCTTGTCAGTTCCTGCTGAACTTACAGCATATCCCAACTACAATTCAACCAAGCACAAATTTGAGGCAGAGCAATATCTTTTCTGATGATGCAACACAAAATCTTGGCCAGTTCTCTTCTGGAGGTATGTGTTTGCAGGAACAAGAAACATTTTTGAGAGGAAGTTCGGTAACTCGTCACTCAGAAAAAAGGTCCAACACAATACTTCAGACAGCAGAATTTTATTACAGAGGCAACCTCAAACCTGACATTGATGGGAATTGCCAATGACTACTTCTCCATATCTAGAAAATAAAACTTCTGAAACAAGTATGTGCTGTCATGATCAAAGCAAGGACTCATGGTCTCATGATCATAACTTCTGCAATTTGCATTTCTTCTGATCCAGTCTGCAATTTTATCAAACCATGATTTTTTAAGTTATTAGATGGATAGCTATCCCATATCCACATGAAGATACTTTATTATATAAATAATGTTCAATTCTTGAATCTGCTACCTTTGAGCAGTACTTTACAAAGTAGTGGAAATTTGAAAAGCCCTCAGAAAAACTACTTCTCAAGAAGAAAACCATTTTTTATGTGTTCACACACTATTTCCCTTATTCTTGCTTATAATAATGGGATTACTTTCATTACTAATATTCATAAAATGCATGCAGCACTGGTAAAGAAGTTTTATGTTCCCAGCTGTTACAGCATAAAGTGGAATAAAGACTAGCTTGCTGAATTAAATGGCATCCAATCCTCTAGTGCAGAGTGCCTAAATACACAGGGGTTTTTTGTGTGTTACCTCAACCAAATAGAGATGCCCATGCAGAAGAGAATCAAAGGGACAAAACCAGGTATAAATCTGGGAACATTCCTGAACTTCACAACAAGGTGGTATCTGGCTCCTCATTGTGCCTCTGAGCATGGTCAGGGGCTTTCTCTTGCACCCAAGAAATTTTGTGGAATACAAAAAAATAATCTCCTGGTTCATCAGAAAGAGAACCTGACACAACACCCTCTGACCTGAGAGAGCTTTGCCAGTGATTGACAAAGCATTTCTAACATCTATTGATGTGTGGAAACCTTAGAGTTTTCCTGCCAACTGGAGGCCATCACTTAGCAAGTGGCAGGAACTCACTCACACAGGCAATGCCAATAGACTCTTTCTTTAATTGCTTTTCCCTGACTCATTAGCTCCAGGGATGCTTCCTCTGATAGGCTCCAGGGGCCACAGGATTAAAAACCACTGAATTTTAAAAAGAAACAGGAGAAGAGCCAAAAGCAGTAGTTATTAGCAGCTGATTCCAGCCAAGTTTAATTTCATTTGTCATGTTCAGTGTGGTTCAGCAGATGAACCTGCAGGTGGAGGAGTCAGGGCAATGCCAGCAGGTATTTGTTTGCCATGATGTATACCATCCCCTGGGCTACTGTCAGCCCACATGACATGAGCAGGAGCATTTTTTTCGCCAAGGCTTATTTTCAGTCTGAGACAACCAGCTATCCATAGTGATGGTATTTATCGTTACACATTCATAATAACCATTATACATTCATAAAATTAATGCCTGGTAAATAAAAGTTTTCAGTATTAGCACTTGTTAATACTGACATCTCTTCCCAAAGGCCTGTTAGTGACTGCTGTAAACAAAGGAATGAGTTCTACTGAACTAAGAAATTTTTCAGCTGAGTGTTGAAAGTGTGGTTTCCACTGCAATTAACAAGACAAATCCCCCCAAAACCCTACCTAAACACCTAAATTGTAACAGTTGAAAACCAGTCCCCATGACTAATATATTATTAAAATGTTGAATTCCTATGGGATTCTTTTCCACCTTCTTAGAAATCACAGCAACACTCATATAAGTATGATGATTATAAAAAATAATTCAAATCAGAAGTAAATAGTAATGTACTTCAGCATTAATATTTATAGTGTGAATTTTACTTCCCAATTTAGCCACTTAAAATACTGCAGAGTATTTATTCTCACAATATCCTTCCAATGACTAGAAGCAGTCAAAAACTGAAGGTTTCTCTAAAGGAAGATGGAGTGATGAAGCCCATGGCCAAACCAGGAAGTAAAACTGTCTTGCAAATGCTGGGCTTGTATTGCCATCCTTCTTGCCCTCAATCTGTACTGCTTGCATTTTGCGACTGATGACTGAATAACACAAGAAGGTATTCACTAAGACCTTCACCTAAAATGTCTGCTTTCATTTCACTGGTGCTCTTTGCTGGGGTTGGGGCTGGAACAGCTTCTTTTCAGCACACTTAGAACTGTCAACGAACATGTCCTTGTCTCAGCCCAACCCACAGAAAATGTCAGGCTGCTAAAATCAAGGAGGCAAAACCAATGTTTTCTGTAGCAACTGAAGAAAGGTCTGCACCACACAAAGCTACATAGGGCCCCTATGTATCTGCAATCAGGCAGATACAAGGATCGTTATCATGGCCAATCCCTCATCCCATGGCAAAGTCTGGGAGTCAGACCTGACTGTCAATGGCCCTATTAACAATACATGGTAGGGGCTTAACCCAGCCAGACCTAGGAGGGGGCTGAAATCAGAAAGACCATGCTGACAATTTGTTCCTGAGCAGTGGATGGCCTCTGACATACCTCTGGGTCGCTACCAGGAGCATCCTCAGACTCTGTTCAGGAAAGCAGGAGTAACCTAACCATGGGGTACAGGCATTTTAGAAGAGGTGAAGGCAAGTAAGGACAGGAACAACACTTGTATCTCTGCTTATGCAATAGAAAGCACAAGAGAATGACAGAGGAGTACAGTGCATTTAGTGACCCTGCTTGTTGTATTAAATCTGTTGAAGGCTGTTTCTCTGGTTCAGTCAACAATGTGCCAGTTGTGAAGGAAAACATGACAAACATCATGAAAACGATGAAGAGTTTGCACTTCTTGTCTTACTACATGCTTATGCTCTGAGTTCCCTGGCACAACTCCTGTTGTCTTGCAGCATGAGCCCACCCTGCTTAAAATGCTGGCACCATCAACAGCTATGGTCATACAGACACACTGCTGAAAGTTAAAGGAACATCACACAAGAAAAACCTTAGCCTAAAATTAGTACACTTGAAACTTTCTCCAGTTGCACTTGTTATTATACACTTATCTTATTTAAGATAAGCCTAAAAATATTCCAGTAACTGATTCACTGTACATAATTATGAATGGTCCAATCATCTCTAACAAAATTACACTGTTTTGTTTTGGAAAGTTTCACTTTCCACGAAATTGTATACTGATTCTTTAGAGTCCTCTCAAAAATAATATAATCTCACAGTACTTGCATCTGACTTTTTATAGTTCATTTTGATTCTTTTCAGAATATAAAAATACGCTTTCTTTAGTTCTGCTGCTAGGCTTTACTTTTTTATTTAGTTTATCTCTTAATACCTAGAATCATATTAGCAAATTCAACCTCCTTTTTCTTTTAAAAATACACACCATTTTAGAGTCAGACAGTGCTAGAATATTAAAAACAAGTACCAAAAGTTGATGCTTTTTTTATGGGCAGTGTCAGTCTCTGATAAACTATAGTAGTAAACTGATTAAGTAGTACTCCAACCTGTAAAGCCTGGTTTTTTTGTCTTTTTAGATTCAGGCAAAAAATTCTCTCTACTTGCT
Organism: Corvus cornix cornix; assembly: GCF_000738735.6. Taxonomy (NCBI): domain Eukaryota; kingdom Metazoa; phylum Chordata; class Aves; order Passeriformes; family Corvidae; genus Corvus; species Corvus cornix. The sequence continues at coordinate 3,708,518 of NC_046357.1, read as the reverse complement.
CTTCTCTATATTCCTAATAACACTTTACTCAACTATTCAACTAAAGGATAATGTAAAAACCCACCATGCATCATTCAAATAAGCAATATACAACTTCCTAAAAGCACAATATGTAGCACATACAATATATATAATCTAGTGTTCATTTTCATCCTGTACTTTTTAATGAAAATAAGTTGTTACAATGCCTGTCCATTTTCAACAGGGTCTTCGTTTCTCTCAAGTGTGTTGACAATTATCTTGTCTTTTTGAGCTAATGCATGGAATGAATCCAAAGACTAATATAAAGCAACCTGTAAGTCCTTTCAATGAAGTTATAGTCTATATAAAAGAGCATGAATACATATTTCAGCACTCATAAAATAAATATCTGGTGACAAAGCTCAGTAACTAACAGTATAGGTTGCATTCCCTAGTAGCTCCTTAGACATTGTATTGGATCTGGCAGAGATGGAGTTAAATTTCCCCACAGCAGCTCTCATAGTGCTGTATTTTGCACTGGTAGGTGGAAAGGTGTTGATAACACACCTCTGTTTTGGCACTGCTGGGCAGAGCTGGCACAGCATCAGCACTGGCACTTAAACTGTCAATCCTCACACCCATAGGCTGTGTGTGGGCAAGACTGTGGGAGGGGACATGGACAGGGCAGCCAACCCAAACTGACCTATCTCATGTGATGACTGCTCAGATATAAAAGCTAAGAGAAAGGAGGAATGGGGGAGTGGGCAGTTGTTATTCACAACATTCATTTTCTGGCCAACTGCTACACAAGCTGAAGCCCTGCTTCCCAGAAAGTGCCTGGACAGTACTTACTCGTAGGAAGTAGAGAATAACAGCTTTTGGGTTTTTCCTTTGCATACACACACACGTGATTTTTTGCTTTAATAAACCACCTTAATCTTAAGATGGAAAATACCCTAGTGAGTTATTTTCTCCGCCCATCCTGCTCAGGATGGGAGTGACAGAGCAGGTTATTGGACACCTAGCATCCAGTCAGGGTCAACCACCAACAGTCTTTTTGATGCCCAACATGGTGCCCAAGGAGTTTGAAATAAGGATATGTGGGAGATGTAACAGACATGGGCCGAACAGTGTTAGAATGGAATGATCATGGGCAATTTCTGGTTTTGTAATTGTGGGGAAGGGATGAGGGGTGGATTCTGTGCCAATTGTCCTCTTTCAGTATTGATGATGCTATTTTGATGTGTGGATTTGTTTGTTTGTTTTGTTAACATGAAGGAATCTTGTGAAGATGGTGTGATGAATGTGGATTTTAATGATAATTCTTAAGTATGTGAATCACAGAGGCAAGGGGTTTGCATGGCCAGGTTTTGGTAACAGGGGAGATACAGGGGTAGCTTCTGAGAAGAAGCTTGCCCTATGTGCAGCTGTGGCGAATGAGTGTTTTAAGGTTGCTTAAAGAATCACTGACAAGGGTATTGGCCAAAAAAGGTTTAACATTAAAGTGACATTATGACAAAGTTCTTTGGCAAGGTTCACTCTGCTATTTACTAGATGGTTAAAGCACACAGAGAAAAAGAAAGGAAAAAAAAAAAAAAAAAAAAAAATCCCAAATCAAAAACTAACTGGTGCAGAAAAGGTAGAGAAAACAATAGCAAAGTAAGGAATATGGAATATTCTCCTGCTAAATTCCAAGGTTCAGAGTAGACCCCTGTGCTAAACTGAGCCCAGACTTGACCAACAGTTTATGCCTAAATGTCCAACAGCATTTAACTACATTTAAACTTAACTACACTTAATCAATAAGTTAAACTTAGCAAAGGATTAATATAGAATTTACTGTGTCATGACAGTAACTCACAGGTCTGACTTACTACAAATTTTAAATACTTAAGAATCTAGGAAAATACTCGTAGTACATTCACTTCGGCATATTCACAGTCACACACTCACAGACAGAATCTGTACAAGGTGTATACCTGTGAAAAGTTCCCTCAAATTTGGTGAAATACTCACTTGGATGCCTCTACATCTTCTCAGTGGGCAAAGGGTTGGGCTCCAAGCAGTCAGGGGTATCAGGCCAGGATCCAGCATCGTTGTTCAGTGATCCTCTAAGTACAGCAAACTTGAGAGTTCACAGACTCAGAGGCCCCACTCAGGGGTGTTTGCAGGTCACAGCCACTGCTCCAGGAGAGCTCAAAGGGTCTCATTTTGGACTGCTATGTATAGGGTCAAAAGAGAGTGGGTTTTAGTCATAGTAATTTTCCATTCTGGCTGCAATTCAGGTTGATAACTTCCTTTGAAAGTGTGATAACAAAATTATCATTCAACTTGGGTTATTATTCAGGCAAGAAAAATAACCTTCCAAGGCTGTTCATTAAAAACAGGACCTCATTAGACAACACAAGTTCCTGGTAGCAGACAGTGTTTTTGATAAGCCCAAGAGGGGCTTGGCCCAGGTGTTGTTCATCAAGGCCAAGGTCTAGTGAGCAATCACAGTGTGGCGTGGGAGGGAGAGGAGCAGGCAATGCACCACCACAGCAACAGAGCCAGTGCCAGCTGGCTCCAAGACAGACCTGCTGCTGGCCAAGGCTGAGCCATCAAAGACGGAGGTAGCACCTCTGGGATAACATATTTACGATAGGGGGAAAGTTATTGTGCAGAAGCAGTTGCAGACAAAGAAGAAAGGAGTGAGAAATAGAAGAGGAACAACTCTGCACACATCAGTGCAGAAGGAGAGGGGTGAAGGTGGTCCAGGAACTGGATCTGAGATTCCCCTGCAGCCCATGATGAAGACCATGGTGTGGCAGCTGTGCCCCTGCAGTCCATAGAGGACCCCCCCACCTCATTAAAGCAGCAGCCAATTTCAGCAATGAATTATGCAGATTAACAGCTATTCTCACATTTGCATCTCATAACATTTTTCATTCTACTTTTACTTTTGTAAAATATGAATAGGAAAGTTGTGGCTGCCTTTGAGTGGGAGATGAAGGAAATCAATCACTTTTCACTCAGCAGAAGAAAAGCAGCCACAAATGACTGAAGGGTTGTTGATTTATTCCCAACCTTTGCAAGAGAGGAACTATTTGAAGTATTACAAAGACAAGAGGCAGAGGGAAGATTTGTTTGAGGCAGCTGGGGCTTTACAGGCAGCCCAGGCCACAGGACAGTAGAAATTAGGGATTACTGATTAGAGGCCACAACTGGTCACTGCTAATCACAACATGAGGCAAAATAGCCTTGGGTTGTCTTGACACACCATCTTTTTACAGGGAAGTGCATTTCTCTAGACAGTAAGACTTCTTTTGATATAAAACCTAGACATTAGGCATCACAGAGGTTGATAAACAGCACTGTCCTTTGCAGCAGACAGGTAGAAACAGATACTGTTATTAACTCTTGGAATAATAACTAGATTCATTTGAACACTGAAAATGATTAAATAAATAATGCTCTGACAGACCAAAAAAAATTGGAAAAAAACCCAGAATATTTGTAAAATGTGCTATACAACTATCTGCAGAGGCAGTCATATCATTTCACATGCTTTATCAATTGGTGAGTGAGAAATATTGACAAATTTCAAAAATGTTTTCCAACTAATTGGGGTAACAATACCAACACATTTTCCATCATTGTATCACATAATTAATGAGGAGAAACCCATGGGAACGCAAGTCTGATTTCTCTGACAAGGGAGACTATCCAGTCTCATCACTGGGTTCACCACCAGCCAGGACTATTTCAGATTACTTTGTTGTAGTTACCATCACAGCTTCAGGCTCTGGTTAGCTAGATGTGAATTAGCTTGCACTGTGACTTCTGATTCACGGAAAAAAAATAAATTGTGATTGTGAGCTGTACTGTAAAGACCTGGGCTTTGTCCTGAATGAGTGCTGGACATCCATACAGGACTCCTGAGGGTGTTACCAGGAGACAACTCTTATTCTCCTGCAACACATATCTGTGAGATTCAGCTCTCTCTCTTCCACAGAGGTTTTTCATGTACTTCGGATCAGAATGGGATTATGTCAGTTCGTGGTTGCATGCTCAATCAATAGTTTCAGAAAGAAGCAGGTATTTTCGATTCTCTCTCTGATCACCAGGATGACCGAGGTACCACAGTATCAACAGCAAAAAGAGATCTGCCAAGGAAATGTTTCAGGACTTCTTTCTGGATATGCCTGTCCTAGAAACCACTTTGCATACCTGGACATGGTGAAATATTCTTCAAAGTGTCCATAAAGCTAAAGGGACAGGTAAGTGAGACTAGTACTTCTCCTTTCTCTGACTATCTTTGCCCCTCTTTGAATTATTACAGCCCCAATTCCTACTGGCTTGTAAAGATTTGGGGCCAAGCCATCACAGGGTATAAGGGAAATTGAATTACAGGGGGCCACATTACCTCTGGTATAATAGAGAGGACAAGAATGCAGTGTTGCAGTGTTACTCCTGGTTAGGTAAATCTTATCATAAATAGATTTTTGTCTTCAGGAAGACAAGCTACCCTTGGAAAACCTCCAGAAACTTTTATATAAGTCCTTTACAGCCCCCACCTACTAAGTTTAAAAAAGAAGAAAAAAAAAAACAAAGAAACCATCTTTAGAAGCAAGAAAGAGAGGCTATGAGCAATTCTTTCTCTGTTGAACCTGAAATGAAAGCCAATAATAACTCATAAATGATTTCAGGAGCTTTCAAGATAATTTTTCTATTTTTTTCCACCTATATTAAAATGAACCCATGTACTCAGCTGTGCCTAATCAAAAATAGTTACTATGGTTACAGAAGAGTTTTTCTAAATGTAGTACAGTATATTAAATAATCAGCCAAAATGACTATGTATAAACTGAAGGCAGGTGGGCAAGCCATTTAAAAATATCAAGTAAACAGAAAAAAACCTCAGTAAAAATAATTCCTCAATATTTATGCCATTATTTTATTACATTGTAAACAAGAATATGGTTGTGGGGAAAGAGGGGGTGAAAGTAAATACTTGAATAATCATTCATTTAACACTTGTAATACTAGCTACAAAGGAACTAGCTATAAGATAATATATAGAGATAAGCAAATTAATATACACTCAGACGTAACTCAATGGAACTACTCTTTACAGAGAGAGCTGTTTGAGACATAAAAGAACATTATTAATTAATGCAAGTATATTGATTCACAGACAGAGAAAACAAACCAGGTGAACATGCAAGAACATGCAAAGGTTCAGCAGTTTCCTTCAGGTGACCCTTTCCTTCTCCATAAGGGAGAACATCTGCCTCCATAACATAAGAATGACTATTATTTTCAGAAACAAAACTTTTTTAACAAGACTGACTTGCTTAAGAGACTACAACACTACCCTCTCACCTTTTGTCCTTTTCTTTGTTTGCCACTAAGATCAAGTCTTGTGTTGGGTGAGGGATTTCTAATATTTGCCTGGAAATGACCTAATAATTGACAGAAGACAAGCACATTGTGAAATAAGCTTCCTAAAATCTCATTAAGTACTATGGCATTAGAGATTAATAGGAGTAAAAAGTGTTAATTAAACACTTGGAAAAAGAAGAAAGCAGTCTCACTCTGCCTCTCACGTTGATGAGAACTGTGGAGCATGACAGAAGCCCTTTACCTGTACTCATCATCAAAAAAATTCAAGCTAGTAACAGAGAGAGCCCCTCTCGTCCCCTGAGCCTCTTAATAAAGGGAAACACCTTCTCACAGGTAACAGGTGTAATGATGAGAAGCAGCTGATGGGTTGGGAGAATAGAGGATTTCTGACAGCTTGGCTGTCATGGATGAGTAGGAGAATCTAACCACTGAAAATATCCCTGAAGAATAGCTGTCTGTTGCATGTTTTCCTTGCTCATATGAGTTGGTGCCTAAGAACAGCAGGTGATTGACCTCTCCTGTGTCAAGAAGTTGAGTTTGAGGAGGCTTTCAGCCAGCAGAGAAGGCTTACCATGCCTAAGGGCCAGTGATGGGACAGCTTTATACTATTCTTGCTTAGAAGAGCACTCAGTGGGAGTTGACTTCTGCCTTCTGATTTGTCTGGTACTCTCCAACTAGATCCCTTCTCCTTCTTGGCAGATAACATGAAGAGCACCTCTGTGAGCTGGCTCAACACCTGCTATGCTGCAGGAGAAAACTGGAGACCTCTAATCTGTAAGGAATCCGGAATTCAAGAGGACCAGGCTCACTCAGTACTTGCTGTCATGAACTGAGATAATGTAGGCCCTTCTAGCAATAGTACTTGTTCATGCACTGGGTCACATCCTGCCAGTAGAATGCAGTCTCCCACTTTGGAAATCCTTACTGCAAGGCCATAGTCTGACAAGTAGTTCTGGGGGGGAAAAAAAACCTGACTAACTGACTGACCAGGAAACCCACAGTGAGTAGATAAAAAGCAGTACAAAGACAAGGGTACTGCATGGAGGGGCACACTGACTGTAAATTAGATAGGCACAATTAACTTCAAGTTATAATATATTGTAACAGAAAAATAAATATTATAAATAATAAGTATGGAAATAAATATTCCATAGTGTTTCATAATGGCTTTTCTTAAATACATAGATGCTGGCTCAACTATGTATCTATTAAGTTATCTTTGCAGATGAAGCAGAGAGAGGGAAAAAACTAGTGAGATTTTGTTTTGGAACTGGAATTCGCCGTAAGAAAGACATAATTGCTGAAGAAAATTCTCCAGCCAAAGATCTGGACCAATAACTGACACAAGGTTAGAAAAAATGGAGGAAGAAAATATAGATGCAAGGACTTTCAGAGCTTCAACTTTCCTATCATATTACACAAATTTGGGGAAGCTGGGTTTTATATTATCTTCAAAACAGTTGCTTAAAATGTGAGAGAAAAGCCTGAATACTACATGATAGTATAACTAAAGCATCTCTGTTTACTAGATGAATACTTAAAATAAAACTTTTAATACAAAAATGTAAGTTAAAGAAGAGAAGTTCTAGTTGTTCTAGAGATACTGGAAATAGTGAACTGTAAAGCTAGTAATTATTTTCAGCACAAATTATACCGAAGGTGATGGTACTAGTACTGTTATTTATTTCCTGATTCTTTTGAAAGCAACAACGGATAATAATTGGCAACAAATTGTTCACAAATCTTATTTTTAGTTCTGAAAAGGGTTAATGGGCTGAAGACAGAGGGAAGTTTATTTGCAGGTAAGAAGCTTATGCTATTCTCCCTATAATTAAAAAAAACAACCAACCAAACAAAAAAATCCCAACAACAAAAAACCCACAAAGGCAGAGACATCTAGATGAAGATTTTGTGGGGTGAGATGCTAAAAGAAGTTTTCTTCTAAATGAAATTATTTCAACATATTTGGAAACCACTTCTGTACTTAATGTAGTGGAACTCCATATGAAAGGCTGTATTTTTTACTTGACAGTCATGTTGTAAGACCAGGGTGTTTGCCCAAGTGGTATCTACAGTGACAGTATTATCATTACAGTTGACTCCCATTTTTTTACCCTTTTTATTGCAGCAATGGTGCTACCAGCAGCACCAAAGGTGGTGATTGTTACCATTATTGATCATATCTGTTTTCTCTCACTGCATTTCTTCCTGTGCAGTTTGAAATATCTTTCACACTTCTGGTAATACAACATGGGGAAATTCCCACTGGGAAATCCTTACCCTTAAAAAATTAAGGCCATAGTCTAATCAGTTAATCTGAATGCCCTGAGGCTACATAATGGTGTTCCTTACCAGAGCTATCACTTGCAGGTAACAGCTAAAATTCTTTAAATTAATTTACTGTTAAAATCTGCAGTGTCTTGATGTTGTCTTGCTAGATTTTAGTAATGTCCTAAGATTTGGGAAACTACAGACCAGTCAGTCTCACTCATGTGCCAGGCAGGATCATGTAACATTGTCCTGGAAATTATGCTGAGGCATGTGGAAAACAAAGGAGTGATTGGTGACAGCCAACATGGCTTTACTAAGGGCAAATCATGCCTGACAAATCTGGTGACCTTCACTCGGGGGTGACAGCATTGGTGGACAGGGGCAGAGCTGCTGACATCCCCTACCGGGCTTATGCAAAGTGTTTGACACTGCCCCACACATCCTTGTCTCTAAATTGGACAGACATGGACTTGAGGGATGGACCACTGGGGAGATAAAGAACTGGCTGGGTGGCCACCCACAAAGAGTTGTGGTCAAGGGCTCAGGATCCATGTGAAGACCAGTGACGAGTGGTGTCCCTCGGAGGTCACTGCTGGGGCCGATACTGCTCAACATCTTTGTCAGGGATGTGGACAGAGGGATCAAGGGCACCCTCAGCAAGTTCACTGACAGCACCAGGCTGTGTGGGGCAGTGACACGCTGCAGGGAAGGGATGGCATCCAGAGGGACCTGGACAGGCTTGAGAGCTGGGCCAGTGCAAACCTCATGGAGGTCAACAAAGCCAAGTGCAAGGTCCTACACCTGGGTCATGGCAATCCCAGACACACCAACAGCATGGGCAGAGAAGAGATTGAGAGCAGCCCTGCGGTGAAAGACTTGGGGGTGATGGTAGATAAAACACTCAACATTAACCAGCCAAGAAAAGCCAGGAATGCCAAGGAGATCCTGGGCTGCATCAAAAGCAGCGTGGCCAGCAGGACAAAGGAGGTGATTCTGCCCTTCTGCTCTGATGACACTCGAGCTGAAACACTGCATCCAGCTCTATTGCCCCCAGCATAAGAACGACACGGACCTGTCAGAGTCAGTCCAGAGAAGGCCATGAAGCTGAGAAGAGGACTGAAACACCTCCCCTATGAAGATGGGCTGAGAAAGTCAGGGCTATTGAGCCTGGAGAAGAGAGGGTTGTGTGGAAACCTCATAGCAACCTTGCAGTATATGAAGGGACCTAGAGGGAGGCCCAAGAGGGGCTCTTCATCAGGAACTGTACTGATAGGACGAGGAGTAATGGGTAGAAACTGCAAGAGGGAAAATTCAGGTAAGGTATTAGGAAGAAATTCTTTACTGTGAGGGTGGTGAGACACTGGAACAGGTTGCCCAGGGAGGTTGTGGATGCCTCAACCCTGGGAGTGTTCAAGGCCGCATTGGAAAAGGCCTTGAGAGACCTGGTCAAGTGAGAGGTGCCCCTGCCCGCAGCAGCAGGGATTGGGACTAGATGGTCTTTAAGGTCTCTTCCAACCCTTAACATTCTGTGATTCTATGATTCTGTGACCTCATTTCTAATAAAAAATCTTACATTTTGCTCCTTGGTAAATTTTTCATAGCTCTCTCTTTTCACCAGTGTGTGATATAGGCAAATATTTAAAGAATATGTCTTCCAAAGTTGCTTGGCATTGGCTTATTTACAGTAGTGTATGAATTTCTCAAACAGCGAAAAATGCAATGTGCTCTATAAGATAAACTTCTTGGGCTGGTCAGCAAATTAGACAGAAAAGCTGGCTTAGCCCTAACAATAGCTTGAATTTCTGCGGTCCATGAATGGTGATCATATCCTATTCATTTTCCAAGGAGAACTGTGGTTTTGTAAAGCAAAATCTCCAGTAGCCTTTCTGGAAGGGAACCTAAGTGGCAAACAAAATAATCAGTATTACTTATTGCTGCCACAGTCCAGAGCTCAACTTCAGTATCCGGAAGAAGGCAGAGACCAGGACCGAGCGGTCTTTCTCAATCCCTTTCTCCATCTTCTAGGATATTCAACTCATCCTGTTCAAGACCCCAGGGTCTCCATCCTCATGATCTTGACCAAACCAATCCAGAAAGCAGGCTTTCCATAATATTGCCCCCACCCCTAGAATCAACATGAATAATATTTCAAATGTGGAAAACTTTTCCTCACTTCTTCCTTTCCCACATTTTATTGCTTCTCTCCTGTCATGTAATAAGAGCCTTGCTCTGGCAGTGCTGTGTTCTCTGCAGCCTGCTGTGGGTTTCTGACCACAAAGACAAAAAGCAACCCTTTAAGCAGCCTGTTATTGAAAAGGATTTGACAAATCTTTGAATAGTTTGCTTTGCATGTTGAGCTAGTCTTTCTCCAGCAGTGTTGCTGCTGGTAGGACACTGAAAGACAAGCCTTAGCTGTGTTTGCTCTCAGGGTTTAAGATATTCGCACCCCCCCATTGTTTGGCCTGCACCTTTACCAGAGGTTACTTCCCACATAGCAGAGATAGTTGAAGAAATATATATATGTATCCTAGCCTGCTTTCTTAGCTTAAACGGATGATAAAAATGGGTGAGAGCTGGAACATCAGACTGTGATTCAGGGAGGAAATAAGATGCAAGTGCACATTTGCTTCTGCCTCACACAGAGGGACACAGAAGATAACCATGGAAAACCCTTTTGATTGCCACAGCAAATGGCACAACTAATCTGAGATACCCAGCTGGTAAAGGTACATTTCATTTTTATTTTGTGGGTGATTTTCTTGTTCTGTTCTCCAGGATCCAGTTCACTTCAGTCAACTTCTTCTTTTTTACACAAAAAGCTTTTGTTTTTATTTTAATACTGTATAAGCCCTGTCAAATCATTGGTTTGTTCTTCCATAATAGAATTGATTTCTACAGAAAATGAGTCACAGTGACTTAAAAAATGAAAATCTAAGTAATCTGAAATGCAGTAAAAGAAAAAGAGAGAGGCATTGTAGCTTGTAACAAAGCTTTATGTTACAAGAAAAAATGCTTTCTTAAAAAAAAATTCTCAGAAAGGTATTTTCTTATTTATTATTAGGAGTTAAAAGGGAGTTTTCCATGATAAAAAGGGGGCTCTCTTCTCTGAAAAATTTTCTCATTTGCAATTGTTATTCAAAAGGTGCTTGCCTGGTCCTTTCAGGGACATGTTTATAGGCTTGCTCCTTCAAGAGTGTTTGCAGTGTTATGCAGCTTGTTATCTCACTTGCTTGTTGGCCTACAAAGATCACAGTCAGGCACCACAGAGCAGCATCCTGCCACCCTGGTCTGCCTAAACTCTTGAAAATATTTACAATTGGACATTGCAATTTGACTTCAATAACTAAATTTTAACTAGTCCGTAGAAACATATAATTAGCACATCCTGCAATATAATATTTTAAGAGGAAATCAGGGAAAGGGGTGGGGCAAGGATTTCTGTACAGATTATGCAAGTCTGGAAATACAGGGGGTGGTATCACTGCACTGAATCTTTCTCCCACAAATAATCAGGTTTGCTCATTCCTAAGGAGGACACTCTTTTCCCTATTACATCCAAGCAGCATTGATGGGTGGAAAGCTGATGACTGTTGAGTTGATTGATATTCCCCTTGCATAAATTTCAATACATCTCCTTGCCTTGTACACTGTATGTAAATTTACTGTCTTGGTCCTAGATTAGCTACCCAGAAATAGAAAGGAAACCAATTGACAACTGTTCATTTCAAAATTCTTTGTATGACTATTACAATGCAAACGGTCATGCAGTCGTAACATCAGAGTAATTAGGAATCCATCAAAAAAACTTATGTCTTAATATAAAGGACCACAACTTTACCTTAGCAAATATAAGTAGAAATATTTTTAGTTGTCTTTGAGACCTGAAAATTATGCCCTGAAATCTTTAAGAGTTAATTTACAATGAGGTAATAAAATGTCTCTTCCTCCTGTCCAGTTTTCCCTCCTTCAAAAATGTATTCACCCACCTTTCCCTCTCCTGAGCTTATGGAGCACACTTCGGAGAATTTGAGGCTGTATGGTATCATTTTGGAGTGGTTCTGCTCAGCCAAAAGAAAGGAACTGGATGCCCACAGTGACCACATAGCAAATTTGCTTTTTAGGAAAACACCTCCAAGTTCTCATCTGCCATCTCATTTCTCAACAGAAGGGTGATGTGGGTCAGGGAAATGGGTGAGGCTCTGCAAGGAATTTAACAGCAGTGCTTTCTAGCCCATTCATATAATTTTAGATTCCTTTTTTGTCTTCTTCTGGTCTCCAAGATAACAGCCTGCAAAAGAAAATATTCGAGGTAAAATACTTATTTACTGGGGAACATAATAGTTTCAGCATACAAAAGCTCAAAATAGTGTCCAGTTTCATTGGAAGTGTTCTGAAGAATTACAGCGTCTCTATTACTTTTTTTATTAAAGTATTTGGGTTGATGCTTTTTGTACAGAAAAAAAAAAAGTAGGTAATGAATAAAAATGAAATCATCTGCTTGATGTGTTAATCACTTTATATTACTTCCTCTGGCTTGTTTTTGGTTCTGTTTCCAGTGTATATTGAACAGCCCCTTGGATGTGATTGTGGTCTTACATTAGTTTCATGCCTTTTTCAGACTCAGGGATATTACTATTCTACTGGAAGAAACAAGACTGTAATCAGGTTTTCCATCTTTCTTTATAGTACAATTGTCATAAAGGATTTGTTGTCTTTATAGCTCACAGTTTTCTTTATTGGTCAATATGCAAGTGATTGGTGCCTTTATGCTCTGTTCTACTTAGCTGATCTCCACTGATTATCTTATATTTGGATAATTTTTTTTGTTAAAATAGGTAATGAAATTAGGCAAAGGCAACAGAAAACCACTAAAGAAAACATGCTAGACTTTCTGCCTATGAACATTTCTATTATAGAGCTTCACTGAGACTTCTGATGTCTATGTAGGAGATTAATTCTTCTTGACCTGCAACTGCACGAAGACACTTAATTTACAGAAGAGATTTAAGAGACTAATACACACTGAAAAAAATGGAACAGTTACTTAATACAAAAAGTATTTTTAAAGTGGGTATGTGTCTCTATTCTCTTAATATCTGACTGGGAGGCACTCAGATATTAAGGTGAATTGAGGAGGCCAATTCAAAATCATGTATATTGACAATGTTCATCTATATTCATGAATGGTATTGCCTATCCCATTTTCATTTTAGTAACAATTTAGATTCAAATTTTGTTTTAATTTTACAGCATTAACAATAGAACAGGGCATTTAAGGAAGGACAAAAGCTGCATATGGGGAACCAGGATCCACGGTGCCATCACCCCTACATTTTGTCCAGAACTCCTCCCTTGGGCCTAAGCCGTGGAGGAGAGAAGACTTGCGCCCAGCATTGTTCTGTCAAATCTTGCCCTCCTGGCATCGGGAATCCCTGTCCCGAAACAAAACACAGATGGGAAGATCTGAAATGTTTCCATCTTCAGAGATTCTTACAGAACAAAATAAGCTGGGTCTTCTGCACATTGTAGCATTGAGCTTTCTCAGAGCTTTTTCTTTCTCCCAGAAAATCCTCCAAAAGGGCCACAAAGTTGTCTTGTTTTCCTAATACATTGCATTGAACTTCAGGGCTTGTCTTGTGGGGATTTTTCTGGAAGTGTGCTGTGGTAGTTTGTTCCATTGTGGTTTTTTTCCTGGATTTCAGAGATAAAGGGCTTTCAAATACACTGCAGTACTACAGCTGAGAGATGCTTCATTTGCTTTAAGCGATTATGATGTGTCCATGGGACCTGCCTGAAAAAATGTACAAATTCTGGTCACTTCTTTTCTAGAAACTTATTCTTTGACAGTCTGCTCTTCTATACTGTTGCTGTAATTGACTTTTCCCTTTAGCACTAGTTTAGTGAAAATGTTTTTTAAAACCCTTGTCACAGAACGGATGTTTAACTTTTAGATTACATTTTCAATGGCTTCTATTTATTCTTTTAATTGCCTCTCTAGTTTCAGATTGTTTATAAGCAAAACCACATTGCTTTTCCTTCTCTGTCCACCTCGGTGAGAGATGTAAACTCTTGGAGCATTCAGTCTTCTAAAACTCAAAGGACTTGGAGACAATTTATCCTGTACATTAACATTAAAGCAACCAATCTCTGAACGGTTTTTAGCATGCAAGTGCTATTTACTGTAAGCTAAGCTTGAAAAAAACTATTAAATTAATTGACTTTCTTTGTCTCTCAGTGCACTTTTCCTATTTCTTATTATTTTTTGAAAATATTTTTAAGCAAAAATCCAATGGGACTGTTTTGCCTTCAGCTGTCTGAAAGTCAAGACTCTACGTTTATTTCTGCTGGCACTTTTTCCATTGTCCTGCTCAGACAGTGCCCTGAACATCAAAGAAATTTTATTTTGATAGGGAATTTGACATTTTTAGATAACATGTTTGGCCCACGGAGGGCCTTAAGTTAGACAATTAGAGAAGCAGAGAGAAAGTGTTGCTAAACACAGGAGGTTTTATTCCAGGTTTATAAAAGTCCTTTTCTTCCCTCCTTTCCCTAAGGAATGGCTCACAGTTAAAACAAGAGAATCAAGTAAGAGCCAGTTTGTAGGCTTGTTTTTCAACCTCATGCTGATGGACAAGTCTGCAGGCATTTTGTAGCAAGCATGGAGATCCATAATCCAGGCTTTCCATTTTTAACAAACCCACATTCTTGTGCACCTCTTTGCATCCCTGACAGAAGTACTGGGGTATTTCTGCAGCAAGTGTTTGTCACCTCTTGTAACTGGATTTAGGTTGCCAATTTCTTCCCTGAAGAAGTAATGTTATGTCTGAGACATATAATTTTAAAAAATCCTTCACAAAGTATATACCTCTGCATCTAAAGTCAGCAAGACACTCTTTTCCCCACTTCTACCTTTCTCCTAAAAGCTGAGTGACCCCTGAGGTGAGGGCCTAAACTGATTCTTTAACACTTCAGAGAGGAAATTTCAGCCATCAGAAAGGCTGGTCATGGAGCATAGTGCAAGCCCTGTTTCACAGCACAAAGCCTGTCACCTTTCGATGGGAACTATGCAGAGCAACTTGTGTAATGGCCCAGGCCATAGACTATGGGCTACCTGTTGCCTGCCTTGCACTGCCTCATTACTAGTTTTAAAAATCTTTCATTTTACACTGCAATATTCGTGACCTATGCCCTGATTCTGCTCCCACTGAAGTTCAGAACAGCTTTATAATTGATTTAATACAAGTAGAATGAGGTCCTGAATCTTTTCAGTTGTAAATTCTGTTAGTCAGATGAATAGTTTTATTGTGTATGAATTTTCCATCCAAACACACATTGGTTCCTCAAAGCAGTTTTATCCATTAAGCCATCTTCAGTTACAACGTTAGTGTAAGTTTCTGAAGTGAATTCTGAACGCACCCTAATCATCAGCAGTAGAAGAAAACATGGAGGGTAGAAGATTGACTTTGTCTAGATGCATTAGCCTCTTTGAAATTTTAATTTGAACTGTTTAGTGATTATGTGCACAACCTCTCTCTGTTCCTTCTGTGCTATACTGCTTTCTCATTTTTCAAAGCTTTATCCGAATTGCCTTCACATGAGTAGCTGGAGGGAAAACTTGTAATTACTCTCATCTTCGGATAATCCTACTCTTTAAAGAAAATCGCAACAGTTACATCCCTCTTCTGTGTCTTGACTTAATGAAATGGAAGAATATACTCAAGAATTCTCCAGCAACAGTGGCTGTGGCATAGATGCAGCCCACCAGTTAGACATCTCCATGGGGTCCACGCTCCTAAACATTCACCAGTAAGCATCAGACTTTAGTTCTTGAGGAAAAACTTATTCAGCAGGTACTTGGGCAGAAGCAGTCAGACTTTCTCTTTTGTAAATCAAGGCACACCTAATGTTAGACTCCACAGGAGAAGCAGTGAGAGCTGCCCCGTATGTTATGCTCTTTTATGATTCCCTATAGTACTCCACATCTGCCTGCAAGTCCTCTGGCTGGTCGATCTCCTTCACACCAGAACCCTATTTGTACAAAATTTGTTGAATCCTGCAAGATTTGCATAACTTCAAAGCTGTCTGGTCTGAATGGTCTCAAAGTCCATTCAGTCCTGTTGATTAATAACAAATACTGCTAAGCATAGTAGAGGTCTGCAGCTTTCAGTCTGTATAGCAAACTAGGGAAAAAAAAGGAAAAATCACCTGTGTCATTAGAGATCCAGGACTGTATCAACAATCAATGAGTAATATACTAGAGGTATGAGAGCTTGCACAGACCTGATGTGTTTCTTCAGGAAAAGCATTGTATTTCTTTCACAGGCCAGTGCCGTGGAAGTAAACACCCTTTTTCTCCTGCAGGTAGAAGCTGCTGGTACAGCTGAATGATAGCCATGTTTCTGTGCCATCCTGCTGCTGGGGAAGCAGTAAGCAGTACTTCCAAGGTGACAGATGCTCAGCAAGGGTGCAGGGAGACTAGTCTACATTTGTAAGGAGCAGAGGAGCTCCTGCACAGTCTTGTCTATCTGGCCCTGGACAGCAGTCAGTGGTTTCCCCTCCTTCCAGGGCAGCAGCAGAGGTGCCCCCTACAATATTTCAAATAGCACTAGACATGTTTCACAGAGGTGCTCCCTGCAGAAGTCTAATAGCACCCATATTCTTTTTTTGAATTTTTTAACATGATAGCTCATGTTTGAAACTTACAGAAGGACTGACTTTCATATCATTGCCTTCGTACAGCTCAGTGACAGCTCCACTGAAATCAGTGATGCTCTTTTCTACAGGAGCAAAACCATGAAGGTTAGCACTAGTGTCCTCAAGTATCCCTGCACCAAAAGATTCCATCCTAATGAAGAAGAGGATATATTTCATCCTTAAGGAAAACAAACTGAGCCTTTTAAGATTTATATTGTGAATTTTCCAAAATAGAGCATTACAAGGATTTCAGGATTAAAGGTTTCCTGTAAGTACATAAATTGCCACATGACATGTCCAAGGATTCTGATTTAGCTTACTGTTTGTCAGTGATACTGTCTGCCAATAACGGGGGAAAATCATTGTTTCTAGCTTCTGTCAAGTAGTTAATTTCCATTTGTAAAAGGCAATTCATTTTGATGCTAACATTTCAGTTATATACAATGTATATAACTGAATACAACCTTTGCATTCGGACTTTCCCTTGCAACTTGAGTGTTTCTATGACAAAACAGCAAACATCCAAAGCAACTTGATAGAGTGCAGAGGGTGCTCTTTTTAATTACTGTTTTACTTGTCTCCTTGATCTCACTGAATAAATAAAATTAAAAATAATTCACTCTCTGTTATAGTTTAATTAACACGGACCCTAGAGTACCCACACATTTAAAATGGATTCATCTCTTCATTACTTAACCATAGTTAGGTCTAAAGAGAAGAGAGGACCTCCTGATACAATATTCTAGGCCTGCTGACTCTGGAGGACTGCCCTCAGGCTAGATACCAGAACCAAGTCAGGTTTTCAGCTCCAAGCACTCTGCAGCTACTGCAAATGCTGCAACCTGCTCAAAGCAATTTGGTTTTTAAGAATTGAGGGGTGGGGATCTTCACAAGAGAGTTCTCAAGACCATGCTAGATAAACACATAAACACAGACACTAACAGTAAAAGATGTTCACATCTCAAGAAGCCTGTGAACTGTATAGCTTAGAATGAGCATTGGAGGACAGTGATACAGCAGATAAGCAGGAAAGCAGAAAAACAGCTCACCAGTATAATTTTTTATTTTCTGCCATTCTTTCTTTTTGCTTCCCAAAATGGTCTCTGAGCGTACATGAGTGTGTGACCAGAAATCTGACTCTGACATTTCAGTCACTTCTTGCTTGGCTGTTGTTCGAGCAGAAGAATGGGAAGCAAGAAGAATGCTGCTGCTTGCTTTTTCAACTTTTCTCCTCTATTAGCACTATGTCCTTTACTGGAAATTGCCTGGAGGGTGCATTTGAATACCAGGTAGCCAACCAGCACAGGGACATAAAAGTAATTTATTTGCAAATAGAAGGGAGAAAGATACATGTTGGAAGTGAAGTGAAAAATGTGTCCAGTAAAGTCTTTGCAAGAAATACTCAGTAGAAAATGAGTGAAAACAACTAGAAAATGTAAGGTCATTATGGAACTCATCTGAGAGCATAGATCTGCTAATGAAAAGTACAGATGGTATAATATTAGAAGTCATTATTAATAAAGAAATATTGAAATATCATGCAGAAATTGCTACATGACCTCAAGGGATAATTCGGGCTGATTAAATGAATTCATACAAGGTTCAAAATAATGTAAATGTAAGAAATTCCTAGAACGTTTTTTATAACCTCATAGAATATCATTTTGAAATTAAAAAGGCATGTTAGCTAATGCCAGACCCTATAATACCATCAGTGAAACACAGCCACTAAACAAAGCAAGTGCTTTCCTAGAATACAAGAGAAAATATTTTGTGACAGAATTATTAGTGCCATTGTGGCAGATATTAGCTGCAGCACTTCTTGAATTCCACCTACAGTATTGTCATGAATGTGAAGATTAACTCAGGGTGTGAAAGGTACTGTGAAAGTCTGCCAGCATGCAGATAAGACTAAATGAGTCTGGACCACTTGATCTGCTAGACTGAAGGATAAGAAAAAAAGGCAACTAATGTCTGTCAATAGGTTGATAAACCAAAGTGGAAGACAAGAGTTTTGAGAGGGAAGATGAAGCTGACATTAGGACATGGGTAAAATTGCCGTGGATAAATGCAATTTTACCACAGGCAGGAGGTTGCAAAACTACACCTAGTGCAATGTGTAAGCAAGCACCTTGATACCAGCAGAAAAAGTGATGGCAATCAGATGAAGTCCCTAGCGACCGGAAAAAAGGTAATATTGTACCCATATTTAAACAAGGTAGAAATGAGGACCGTGGAAATTACCAGCATGTCAGCCTTACTCACCTCTGTGCCTGGGAAGATGATGGAACAGATCCTCCTAGAAGCTGTGCTAAGGCACATGGTGGACAGGGATGTGGTTTGAGACAGCCAGCACAGCTTCACCAAGGGGAAATCCTGCCTGACCAACCCAGTGGCCTTCTGTGATGGAGTGAATACATCAATGGACAAGAGAAGGATTGCAGATGTCATTTATCTGGACTTCTATAAAGCCTTTAACATAGGCCCCCCACAATCTCCTTTTCTCTAAATCGGAGAAATTGAGATTTCATGGGTGTACTCTTTGGTGGATCAGAAATTGGTTGAATGGAACATCCAGAGAGCAGTCATCAATGGCTCAATGTCCAGGTGGAGATCAGTGACAAGTGCTGTCCCTCAGGGATCCATACTGGGACCAGGACTTTTTAATAGGCAGTGGGATCAAGTGCAACCTCAGCAAGTTTGAAGAGAACACCAAACTGAGCATTGTGTCTAACACAGCTGAGGGACAGGATGCCATTCAGAGGGATCAAGACAGGTTAGAGAAGTGGGCCCATGTGAACCTCAGGAGGTCCAACAAGGTTAGCTGTGAGGTATTGCACCTGGGTCAGGGCAACCCTTGGTAACAGTATGGGGTAGGGGTTGAAGGGATTAAGAAAAGCCCTGCTGAGAAGAACTTGAAGAACTTGTGGATGAGAAACTGGACATGACCCAGCAGTGGGCACTTGCACCCTGTACTACCAATTCCATCCTGGGCTGCATCCAAAGCCGTGTGGCCAGCAGGGCAAGGGAGGGAATTCTGCCACTCACCTTAACTCTGGTGAGATTCCACTTGGAGTGCTGCATCTGGCTCTGAAGTCTTCAGCACAGGAAACACAAGGACCTGCTGGAGTGGGTCCAGAGGACAACCATAAAAATAATTAGAGATATGAAACTCCTCTCCTACAAGGAAAGGCTGAGGCAGTTTGGGTTGTTAAGTCTGGAAAAGAGAAGGCTCCAGGGACATATTATTGCTCCATTACTTAAAGGGGGCTTATAAGACAGATGAGGGGAGACAAACATTTTAGCAGGACCTGTTGTGATAGGACAACAAGGGGTAATGTTTTTAAACTAAAAGAGGGCATATTCAGACTAGATAAAAGAAAACATTTTTTATGATGAAGGTAGTGAAACCTTGAAAGAGGTTTCTCAGAGAGGTGATAGATACTTCATCCCTGGAAACATTCAAGGTCAGGCTGGACTGGGCTCTGAACAACCTGATAGCTCTTCAGAGAATTACCTGGCACTCCTGGTGGACAACAAGCTGTCCATGAGCCAGCAGTGTGCCATTGTGGCCCCTAGTGGTGTTCCTCAGGGCTCAGTATTGGGGTCATCCTGTTTACTGTCTTGACTGATGATATGGATGAGGGGATCAACTGCACCCTCAGAAAGGTCATAAGCCACACGAAGCTGGGTGGACAATTGATCTGCTGGAGGGCAGGAAGTCTCTGCAGAGGGATCTGGACAGGCTGGATCGATGGGCCAAGGCCATGACGTTCAACAAGGCCACATGCCAGGTCCTGCTCTTGGATCACAACAACCCCAGGCAGCACCACAGGCTGGGGCAGAGTGACTGGAAAGCAGCTCAGTGGGAAAGGACCTGGAGGTGCTGGTGACAGTGGCTGAACATGAGTCAGGGTGTGCCCAGGTGGCCAAGAAGGCCAATGGCATCCTGGCCTGGATCAGCAATCGTGTGGCCAGCAGGACCAGGGCAGGGATTTTCCCCCTGTGCTGGTGAGGCCACACCTCGAGTCCTGTGTCCAGTTCTGGGCCTCTCACTTCTGGCGTGAACACTGAGGTGCTGGAGCGAGTCCAGAGAAGGGCAACAGAGCTGGGGAAAGGTCTGGAGTACAAGTTCTGTGAGGAGCAGCTGAGGCTGTTTATCCTTGAGAAAAGGAGGCTCAGGGGAGACCTTATGACTGTCTACACCAGCCTGAAAGGAGGCTGTAGCCAGGTTGGGGTTGGTCCCCTCTCCCAGGCAACCAGTGACAGGACAAGAGGACGTAGCTTCAAGCTTCACCAGGTGAGGTTCATGTTGGACACAAAAAGGAATTTTTTCATGGGAAGAGTTGTTAAGTATTGGAAAGGGACTGCCCAGGGACAATGGAGTCACCATCCCTGGACATGGCACTTAGTTCTGGGCTACTCAGGAGAAGAGAGACATGGAGATCCTGGAGCAGGCCCAGGAAAGGGCTACAAAGATGATGAGGAGACTGGAGCATCTATCTTATGAGGAAAGGCTGAGAGAGATGGGCCGGTTCAGCCTCAAGAAGAGACAACTGAAAGGGGACCCAATCAATCCCTATGAGTATCTGAAGGAAGGGTGTCAAGGGGATGGAGCCAGGCTCTTCTCAGTGGTGCCAAGCAATAGAACAGGAGGAAATGGAGAGAAACTGGAGCACAGAAAGTTCCACCTGAATATGAGGAAGAACTTCTTTACTGTGCAGGTGAGCAAGCACTGGAAGAGAGAGGTTTTAGAGTCTACTTCCCTGGAGATATTCAAGAACCATCTGGATGCACTGTTGTGCTGTGTGCTCTAGCATCACCCTGCTTGAGCAGGGAGGGTCAACCAGACAACCTATTGTGCTACTTTCCAACTTTATCCATTCTGTGATTCTATTATTTTGAAGATGTCCCTGTTCATTGCAGGGTGATTTGACTAAATATTTTTTCAAGGTCACTTCCAACCAAAACCATTCTGTGAGTCTATGAAAACATATAACATGAAATGTGAGAGGGAGACAGATGTGGGATGGTGAAGGACTGATGTCTATTGAAGAGGTGTAATAAATTCCTTTTAAAAGTGTAGGATGGCAGAATATCATTGAAACATTGAGAAGGATCCCTAAAGGTCAGCAAGGTCAGTCACTACTCAAGTGTTACCACAAACACCAGATCAGGCCAGTCACTGCTAACTAAAGAAATCCCCTTGCTGAAGGATTGCTGCAAGCATCTAAAGAAATTAATTATTTATTAATTTTGCCCCTCAAAACATCATTTGCAGTAGTGGAATAGCTCTTCAGTACCAAAGTACAACCTGCATGAGAAATAATTTTCCAGTTGTTATCTCCTTTTTCCATGTCATGTCAGTGTTTGTCAGCTGTGCTCTGCAGACACCAATGGTAGTCTCAGAGTTTTACAGGACTGAAGACCTGGTGTTCCTGTAAGACTGGCTTCCTACATAACTGGTTTGCAATCTGTGGCCTAGACACAGGCAGTACCTTTCCAAGAGTTAACAGGGACAGTTTGAGATCATCTTCAGTTTGACTTGGTGCCTCAGTTCCCCCTTCAAAAAGAGAAGTTGTATAAAATAAGCTTGTAAATCCTCCAAATACCAAAAGGGAAGTGGAAAAGAAGAGGGGGAAGTGGGAATGAAGAGCAGGGAGTGAGAAGGAAGAGAGGGGAGTGGATAAAAACAATAATGTACTATGGCAAGGGAATTTTCTCCCCACAAAAGAAACGTATTACTGCAGAATACTTGCCTCTTCCTGTCGACTTGGTTCAGCACTGTTCTGACTTATGTACTGGAGTCTGTCTGGTGAAAAAAAATGTTTGGTGGAAGAGAACGGAGGTGTTATAATGTTAAGTTATAATGCCTCATCAGTAGTGATTATTCTTGTTTCATGAGTCCTTTGAAATCAAGCTCTGAGGGTTGCTCAAATTGGATTTGCCCAGTTCACTCCTCATGCCTGCAATGCAACTGTCATTTGCATGAGTTGAGCCAGGATAAAAAGATTAAGAGAGCTAACACTTACTCCAAATTTTCCAACCCTAATTGCTTAAAATAGCAATCTGTCACTACATACCGAAGCAAAAATGTTCTTCAGTGGTGTTACACCTAGGGACATTGGAGACAACTAGGCTTCCTGAACCCAGTGTCTGGAATTAGTGAATTATAGGCAAACTCCAAGCAAGTAGATTTCATTTACTTATTAACTTTTTTGCCCATTACTTCTTGTCAGGATGAAAAGTTTATAAGGATGTATGGAAACAGTTGCCATGATCTCATGCACCCAGGAAGGATCAGCCCTGGGCAATGGATGGCAGCCAAACTATTTGCCTTTGCCCGACCAAGGTGGGGCTGTCCTCCCTCCAAAGCCAGTGCAGGAGCTGGTCCATGGGGCTTCAGCAGATAACCTCGTCATGGTGGGGCTCTGGGAAACTCCACCCACTAGGGGACAGAGGAAGACAAGAACCACTGAAAAGAGGCTGTGTAAATTTGGCAGTCCAGATCCCTGCGCACCAAGATGGAGGCTGCAATTGGAGTGGGGGTTACAGACTAAACCCAAAGAGGTATCATCTGCAGCAAACTATTCAGACTTAGATCAAAATTTTCTCAAAACTGAGCTTTGTTTCAACATTCTTACAACAGAAACATTTTTAAAACAGAAAGTTGAAACTATTGGTGGCACTGAAATATTCCAGACTGCAGGCTCACAGAAGGAAAAAATATGGTTAGAAACTTAATTTTCTGTTACAAAAGCACATGAGCAGAGGAAGTTCCAGATATTCAATGTATTTCTTGAATGCCTTCTTCAGTTATTGAAATACCAAACACTCAAGCACTGTCATGTGAGAGTGCCAAGAAGAAGCAGGGAAAGTCACTTTGGTCTGAAATTAAGTAAAACACTTACAAAGCTAAATAAAACAGTTTTATTCCTATAGGTCTTATAATAGTTTCCATCTACAGCCCTTGGTTCCTCAGCTTTGGTTTTCAAAATTTAAAGAGACTATTCCCATGTTGACTACTACCCACTGTGGTGCAAGCTCTTAATTTGCATGAGTAAATCCTGACACAGTCTGGAGCCTGTGACTGACTTAAGCAGCAGACAAACTCACTCTGTTTATGAGAAGCTTTTTAGTTCAAAGAGGTCAGCTGATTGTTATAGTGCCTGCTAATTGCAAGTATCAGAGTAGCACCATGAGGAGGGGGTAGAGCCTGGGTAGTGTGGGAACTATAGCCAGTACACTATGCCTTGCACTGTTCCAACACAGAAATTACAGGATGAAACACTGCAAAGAGAAAAAAAATCACTACTGAAAAGAAGTATTGCATCTTCCATGTTCAGCAGAGATAGCAGTCCCAACTCCCACTGTTCAAGTTTCAAGGACTTTGGCAAATCTGCAAACTACTGAACTTTGCATACAATGACTAGCCAAGGGCACTCAAATGGCCAGTTTACATTTCTAACTGCCTGTTTGGGTAGCCAAAATATAATTTGCCTATGCTATCAGACTAGATGTGTGTGCAAACCCTGACATACGCAGCACTTAAACTGTACACAAAGCTTTGAAGGTGCAGAGCAAGGAACAGCAAGGGCTGCTGCAGACAAGCAAGGGGCCAAGGGCAACCCCAGCACAACACACACCTTCATCCACGAGGCACAGTCCCACAGAGACTGTGCACATCATGCAGAGCCAGGTGTTAGTGACAGGGTCCATCAACAGTCCCAGACACAACACGGAGCTCAGTCAGGAGCAAAAGAAATGATGCCACAGATACAACTGAAGGCAAGACTGCAATGTGGGTCCAAATTCCATCCTGCCGACATGGCCAAAGGCAGGACTGGAGACAAGCTGCAATATATGCCTGGGTTCCATTCAGGAAACACATTACCTGTAAGCATGTCTGAGGCCCATGCAGGAGACGAGTTGGAAAAACGGACATTCCTAACTTAGCTCAGGCACAGACGGCATTCCCAGGCCTGAGGCCAAATGAGACTCCCACACCCGGGGACATGGAGCAAGTTCCATGGTGGAGGCTCAGACAATAACTCCCTTTGGGGTTATTAGCACACACTGAAATAGAGCCTGCCCCTTCTTTATGCTTATATGGAACTACAAAAAGACATTAGGTTTTGTCCTACTGACATTTTTATATGCAAATGCCTTGTGAACCCAGACATTGGACTAAAAATGTATTCAAGACTCCACTAAATTTTAAGCCTTACAGAGAGGTAGTAAATGGATAGGTTTCTTACAACATCTAGGCAGATTACTGTGAGCCTGTCAGATCTTCTGTATTTGATTTTGTCTCAATTACTTGGTCTCATGCCAAGACATCTGTATCGCTCAGACATTTAATGCAGTGCAGTGAAGTAGCCTCCATCTAGGATTTCTCAAGACAGCTCCTGTTCCCTTGCTTCACTGGCATCCTAGCAGGGACCATGGCTATGGCCAGAGCAGGACAGGTCTAAGGTGTGGTGCTTCCACTGGAGAGACAAGGAGTACAGCACACAGCAGAGCTTTGGGTTCAGAGAAGCTTCTGTAGGAAATAGAGCCCCCACCCACAGCAACACACTGTCACTGTCTCTCCAAATTGTAGGACCAAGAGAGTTTGTCTGGGCTGGA
Organism: Corvus cornix cornix; assembly: GCF_000738735.6. NCBI lineage: Eukaryota > Metazoa > Chordata > Aves > Passeriformes > Corvidae > Corvus > Corvus cornix. The sequence continues at coordinate 3,683,579 of NC_046357.1, read as the reverse complement.
AGGTCAGCAGCATGAATTACTGGGTTTTTACAGAGGTCCTCCATTCCTTTTGCAGTGACTTTCAATTTTGGTAAGATAGCAAGGCAATCCTAGCAGCAAAATGGTCTAATCTTCTCAGTCATGGGCAGCGTTAAGCTCTGGCAGACACTTGTGCATCACTACAGTCTGTATTTTATCAATGGTGCTTAACAAGCTATTTGCAACTTCCTAGTTACTTTCAGCATGTTACATGCTACTTCAAATTAGAGCTGTGAGAGCCAGAATTCCTGACAGGTTTGATCACTGCTCTTGCCATCAATTTGCAGAGATTATAAGAAAGATATCATTGGAGATTTAAGGGATTGCTTTCTAGAGTAATTCTGAAACGACAGTTAATGTGCAGAGAGCTTTGCATCATACTCTCCCACCCCCCACAAAATTATGTACAATAAGATATGCTGTACATACAAAAATATAAAAGTATATAGTGAAACCTGTTCAACTGGTTAAGACAGATAGATAGATAGATAGATAGATAGATAGATAGATATTATTCAATTTTACTAATACATATATCAATTTTGATGCTACAACGTTTCCTATCATTCACTTCCTCTTGTGAGTGGTATAGAGAACAATCAACAACCAGTCTGGGAAAGCATCACACATATATTAGAGTACCAGACTTGTGCTGGCTATAGCAAGGAAAATACAATATATGTTTCTGAAACAGCTTGTGGTTTGTTGCACTACATTTCTGCTTATGCAGAAACATGAGCATGACCCATGAATGATGGGCCAGAGGCTCCTTTGATAGCAAGGTTCAACAGCAGGAAATAAACAAGCCAAATCTTGGTTTCAGCTAAGCAGTACAGTAGTAACATAACTGGTATTTGGGTTGATCTAGGTTTTAACGGTGACTTTCTCTATGGTAATGTGTACCTGAAAGCCTCCTTCATTTAGAAATTAAAAGCTAAAAATAATTAAATAATAGAACAAATGATACACTCAAGTTTTACCAAATGGAAAATAACTGCCTAAAAATGGCCTGGGTTTCTGGCATTTTCCATATACCAAAAAGCTTCACCTCAGAGTTAGGTTTCCATAACAAGAAAAGTGCTGTTGTTAATCTGTTTTAGAACACAATTCTGGCAGCTTCACAGTATGTTTTATATGAGGGGGTATGAGGCATTAAATAACAGTGGTATCAATTTTTCATAAGCTGACACTGCTTGCATGAAAAAAATTCAACTGTAGGTGTGCAACTGTCTTGATCTATTGTTCCACCACAGCAAAGGGCAGTCAGCCACCAAGAAGTAACTGGATTAGAACAAGAATTAATTCCTTAATGCCAAACCAGATAAAAGTTTTAAACAGCAAGGTACCTCACATCCTTTGTATGAAAACACAATGCTCACAATTCATTGTAAGAAAAATGAATAAAACCAACTTTTAGGATTAGAACATATATTCAGGAGGTTAAAAGATGCTCTTGAAATGAAAGGGCATCAGGACAAGGGAGGAGCTACTCAGAAAAAGGCTTAAGGTTTGAGCAGAGTGGATTGGAAGCACGTCTTCAGGAGAGACTAGGTTTTATCCAACCACCTGCTCTTCTGAGATATATATTTATTCACTTGCCTGTCTAGAGACAGAAAAAGCTGTGCTTTTAATCTTGCTTCGTTGCCTGCACAGGCAATTTCATTTAATTGGTGTTGTGTTTTCTCTTCGATAGCTGTGCTGCTTTGGGAGGTAGTCTTAGTTTTATGCACATAATTCTCAGCATGACCACCTTCTGAAGTTACCAAGTACACCTAGCCTTTTTCTTTATTGCTCTTTTCAGAGTTTTCTTTCATTGCATACTGCAGTTGTTGTGTGACAGCTACACCTTTTTTATCCCCCTTTTTAACTTCATATTTTGTCCATACAAAGTGTTGATGAGGACTATTACTTTTTCTTTTTTCTTTTGTGTACTGAATTTTGTCTGTGTGTGTGTGCTAAAGCCTTGGGTGTTTTAATATGAAGTGGGTAAGTACACATGTTTTCTGTTGAAGTTACTGAGAACCTCTGAGATGATGAGGTCAACCTGCAGCTTGATCTCCCATGGAGCTAGTGATAGTAAAAATGAGCATTTTAATTACTTCTGATTTTCCTTCCCCTGCATGTCTCCCTATCAAATTAATTCACACACAGAAGATAGCATTATCAGGTGTTAATTATTGGAAGAGTAGCACAGGGACAATCAGGCAGACTTGAATGGCCAAACAGTCATATGCATACATAAATAACTTAGAATGAGAGATATATATTTCTATTCTTGACTTAATGGTCATGTTTGAACCATGGTATGTTTTTAACCTGCACATCTTAACAAGTATAAGAAAACAAGCTTGCAATTTTAAGAAAACAAAGTTTTCAAATCTTCATTGCAAGAGAATGTTGTTGAACTGTTCATGTTCTTCCTATCAGATATCTGAAGGGAATAGTTTGATTTGTCTGATTTCTAAAACACAAATTAGGAGAAAAAGCACCCAGTGCTCTTTTTTTGCTCTCCAACTTTTTCCTTCCATGCATACTACAGATCTTAAGCTTTAAACAGACCATATGTTATTCAGTGCCAGTAAATATTTGTCCTGTTTTATTCTGATGTATCTAAATGAATGCTTAATCCTGAAGTCCACACCTGTAAGTAATAAGGGAATCTAGGTTCATCTCTTCCAGCTTGCTTCCATGTTTGAATAAAATTTACACATTACTGTACACTACAACATGATATTTATTAGAATTAGGCAAGATGATTAAACATATAGATCATCCCTCCAGGTCTAATCAGATACCTCCTCTTCAAAATGCATGTTTTTATGACTCAGCTTCAAGTCTAAGTGAACAACACACACAACACTGAGTTTCTGAAATTCTTTGTGCTCCTGCAGCTAATGGAAGCTCAAGTATTATCTTGCTATGCATAAAAATGTGAATAAATTCCCACAGCTCAACCTCTTCTCACTAGGTTTGGGTAATTACTTTCCCAATAAGTCACTATAAGGCACTGCTAAAGAAAACTGTATTACATATTATTTATGGGCATAATAAGTACACATGATGCTTTGCTGCAGATGGAAAATGGAAGTCAAATACAATAAGCCTTTCCCTTCGATTTAAGGATAAAGCTTGTATAATAGTGTCCCTAATAACAGGGCAAAACAAGAAAGTACAGTGTTTAATGATAATGGGTTTCTTTACAAAACAGATGGATTTTCAAGAGTGCTTTTGACGGAACAGCAGGCTGTTTTACATGGCAGGAAACCCCAGCTGCAAGAAAGTAATGAGTGAAGCAGTTAAAGGTTCGTAAAAGGTTTAATGCAAAGCTACATGAAGTAAGAAGTAGTGTCATGGGTTTACCAGTTTTTAGAATGGGCTCAAAAAAGCAAATAAAGGGGAGTAAAGAGGAAGCAGGAGACCTTATGTCATCTGACCATGTCTATGTGGAGAGACAGATCCTTTGGTGATCCTCAGTGGAAAAATGACGCAACAGATTTGTTACAATCAAAACTTTATTTCAACATGGACCCTCTGCAGAGGGGATAATTTCACAAAACTGGTATCCAAGACTTTCTGCGGATCAGGTCAGCCAACAAGAAGAATACTCTTCATAAAGTAATATTGAATAAAGGACAGCAAAAAAAACCCTGCTGTATGTGGTAGTTTAAAAGTAAACTGGTTGGAGAAATTAACCCCATTCATTTACCTTAAGAGAGATTTCAGGTCAGAGTTATAATTTAATAGAAAGATTACAATAAATGCAATGATACAGAGAGAACTGGCTTAAACCCACAAAGTCAAACTGGCATGCTGTTGGTCAGTGATGGTCACAGTCCTGTCAAGCGGTTGCATCCTGTTGAAGTGATGGTCACAGTCTTGTCAAAAGCAGTGGTCCTATGGAAGCTCTGGTCCTCCTCTGGATCTGTCAAGTGGTGTTGTCCCAAGACCCCAAAATCCCAAAGATTATGTATGCTTAGGTTCAGGTGGGAATGCTCAGGACCTCCCCTGGGGCAGGGAGTTTTACACTGGATGATGTAATCCTGTGAGTCATGGGATACTTGGAAGTCCTTGATGCTCTGAGTTGTTGCCTATTCTGCTGGTGCCATTGAGTCCTTTACAGCCCATCAGCAGAAATGACCCCTCAGGACTGGTGTAACTGTGCTGGTGCTTCCCGGAGGGAGTTACCACAGCTGAGTCGTAGGTGTGAAGAAGAAGAAACACTACCCTGCCTTGCACTACCCTGCCTACCCAGCCTGTAGCCTGAGGTGTCTGGTGTGCACAGGACAGCTCCTGAAAATGACCCATCATTAGCAGTTCATCAGAAATGACAGAGGGGAGTAGAATACACAGTGTGGTACACCCACATAGTCCTAAACTGGCACCCTACTGTCCTGTAACCAGGACAATGTATCAGGCCTTAGGAATTGAAAAATAGCATGGGAGAACTTGAGGTCAGCTACGTTCTCCAAAGCTGTAGACAAAGGTTCCCAAAATTACCTCTCTAGGCAATGCCAGTGCACACTGCTGTGTGTTGTGAGATGCTAATGCCACTTCCCTCTCCTGTCTTCAACCTATTGTTTTTGTGTTGAAGAAAGAGCTGATTGCCTCAGAATGGGATTTACCAAATTCCAGACCTGGATGTCATAGCAGGACTCTGTGTACTTTCCTACAGGGTTTATAACATTGTAAATATGTTCAGGCACATTTCTCTTCCAAAGGACACAAGTGTTAATCTCATGTTATGGCAGAAGAGTGAAAACGCAGCCATGAGACACAAAAAGGAAGTTAGGCAGTTGCAGTCACATGTTCAATTCAAGATACGGTGGAGAGCGGGCTGTGTAACCAGAGCAGGACCTCCGTGTTTGGAGCTCAGCATCCGCGTGGGTGGTGTGTTCAGTGGCCAGTGTGTGTCTGCCTCTCTGTCACCACATTATTGCCCTTGGCTGCTGGCCACTACCTGTCAAGTCATGCTGGTGGTGTGCCTGGTAACCTGTCCAGGGCCACCCTTCTGCAAAGCTGTGATGCTCGACAGAGGCCTTCCTGAAACCCCAGTGGGGCTCCAGAGGCAAGTGCAAGCTGAAATTCCCTATCAGCCTTAAATCAGGATGGGAGCAAGGGCCAGGACCAAACCCAAAGAAAAACCTGCATTTTCTACTGTTTATTTGCTTCATCTGTATTTGCATGATAAAAGAAGCCTGTACAGAGCTGCTTGGCATGTCTTGACAGTGGAAGACATGGTTGTGAAGGATGCTGCCATCAATGGTGTCAGAGGACTTTGGGATAGCATTTGCCCAAGAGATTGAAAAAATAATCAAATAAATGGCACTGATTAGCGGATGATCTGCTGCTGAATCCCTGTTTAAAATGCTGGTCCACCTTCCGAATGCTTCCCCTGTGTGCTGCATTCCATTTTGCTTAATAAATGAGAAGTGTTTCAAGATACTGCTCAAGAGCTTTTTCTCAGCAAGCTAAATGCATTTCGCTGGTGATTGAGAAAGCCTATTCCAGTCTCTGGCAGGAAATGACCAGGGCTCTTAGGTCAGACTGGGTAGAAAAGAATGACAGTCTCCTCATATTCAATCAGCCCCCAATTACAGTTTATCAGCAAGACAGCAGATCAGAAATGAGTTTTGTTACAACTGGAAATCTCTGCATCCAGCCATGTGAGCCTTGGTGCTCCATATCTAATAAATAGCTCTTGGTATTTAGTTCCCCTGGAACACTTAATCTATCTGATCTGTCTGCTTCTTCTTATGATCCAAGGTTTCTTAAAATGAGAAACAAATACCAAAATATTCATCCATTGAGAAATTGTTTGTTTGTTTAAAGTTTCAAGCAAAAATTGAAGCTTTATTCTTTAATGCTTATTCAAAAATTTACCTAATGTATTTCCCTTGACAGGTCAGTTTAGTCTGTGATGAATCTGTCATATTTTGAAAGCTAGATCTTTCCAGACTTGGCTAAAACTATGGAACTTGACACAGTAAGACTTCTTTTCCTGAAAGCACTGTGAACCCAGATATTATGGTATGTCTGTCTAGTTTGTTGAATATTTATCTACAAATATTTTGTTTTCCTAAATAAGCTTAATTCCTTTTCCCCCTTCCTGAAACAGTTTTAAAGCATATAAGGTGAGAAAAGGTTATGTTTTGGAATAAATGTCCTTATTTCTTTTGAAATAAAACTGGAAAAAGTAGCAAAATCTCCACTATTCAAGTGCAGGAAAGCTTTATTTTTTCTGTTAATTGCATATCAGTAAAAGCCTACCTTAATAATCAAACAGCAACATATTTCAGCTGCTGATGGAAAATTCCCTGCACTAGCAAAAGTTTTACTCCTTGCTTTATGCATGGTGATACAGAGGTACACATAACTGACAGGAACACACCCCAAAAAGAAAGAACAAGAAAAGTACAAGAAAGACTACGGAATTTAATTTAGAGACTTCAGTAACAGAGGGGTTTTTTTCTCTTAATCTCACAGTTTTGGACTACCTACCTAAAAGTGATGAAGCAGAGGCCAAAAAAGTCTGTTTACTCAGTTAACTAATGTTTCAGGCATGCTTCATATGGGTATACACAGGCATGTTGTCTTTACTTAAATATGTTTATGCAAAAAGAGGAAAATGGAGATAGTTTTGTATAAATCTATTCCACCGCCTCTAGTAAATAATACATTGAAATGCATACTCCCAGAATATCATTTACTTTGCATTATTCTGTAAATCTATACTGTCTAAAATATTATTTAAAGCTTTTCTTTCTGTACTTCTGGCAACTATCCAAGGGAAAAAAAAACTTTCAAGAAAGGAATTTGTCTAGTGACTTAAGTTTTACTTCAGAATCTGGTCTTGTCTGTGGGCAAGAGAAAAACTACTTCTTAATGACTAAAAATGCCAGCCTTCCCTGTCGGCGATTGAATCACAGACACAGACCGGCAGGGAATTTGAATCATTTATTCAAAGGAATGAGCTGGTTTTACACACTTTTCTACGGCACAGCAGTTCCTTATATGGCGTGACCTATCCCGTGTTGCCACACCAGCAACACACTTTCTCAGTGTCCTTCTATGGGGTGGTCACTCGCTGTTCACCCGTCTGTCAGCTCCCCGCAGGCTGCTCTCCATAGGGCTCTGCCCTGTGACACCTCCTCCCCCCAGGGTCCAGTGGAGACAAGCCTCTGTGTGCTGCCATGTGCTCCTTTGTGTCACCATGTGCCTCTGCAGGCAGGTTTTACAGCTCACAGCCCAATTCTACCTTATAATTCTCCATATTCCCAACTTCAACCATTCTCTGATTTTGTGACCATAATGGCTGCAATTTTTCTTGAAATGGAGAATGTCTAGAATATAAATAAAAAATTCCTAGCTGACATGTTCACTGAGAGGTAGTATTGTGAGCACAGCAATCAAGGTACTTGGTGCCAAGGGCCATCTATCAGTTCTCAGGCAGAAGACAGGGTCTCAGGAAGGATGTTGGTACATCCTATGTTCCACAGTGTTCAGCATCTGATGGGCCAGGAGGAAGCTTCAATATTCAGATCCTGCAGCAAAAATCACAGTATTTATCAGTCCTGAGTGCAGGTCTTCCTCTGTCATGAACTGTCACAACTCCAGTGCAACTAATGAAACTGTGCCAAATTCGACCAGCTGAAGGATCTATTCTGGGTTTTGATGTAGGCAAAATGAGGAGCTAAAACTAGCAAGTTTCAGTTAAAGAATTGTTCCAAGTTTGTATTGTATGCTTTTTCTGAAAGAACTTTAGGCATGGTTGCACAAATGGACTCTTTCTTAGAAATAATTCATTTTTTGGGTGCAGAATATGCTCACAAGCCATTAATTGGAACTTCTCCTATTCCATATATCTTTCCCCTCCCTCAGGCTTAGAGGGAAACAACTGCTGTACTACCCTTGACACAAGAATTTCCTAACTCTTCGTCTGGTCACAAAGAGTGTAACAGGCTCCTTCCAGCACTTTGTAGCTCATGTAGGGCCTTGATGGATGTGTTTCAGGTGAAATTTAGAAGGTGGAAGTCAGGGAGTGTTATGAATTTTCGTTTTAAAATAAACCACTGCCATTTTGTCAGCACTCCCTTTGAATGGCATGAGTATTTGTGCTGTTGCATCTGAGAGGGGACAGAAGGCCTGACGCTGGGTGGTAGAGAGTTGAGACATCTGATTATGGTAATTTTCTGGGGTTTTTTATATTTTTTCTATTTTTCACTATTGTAGCAAAGAACAAATTCATTCCTCCTGCAATACTCAGCAATACTAAGACTGAGTGTTTTGAATTTTCCACGTAAATGCTCATGCTAACTGCTGACCTCCACTGGAAAAAGAAGAGTGTTTTATTCCCCTGGACTGTAGAGTTAAAGCAGCTGGAGTTTTTCAAAGGTGCCATTAGCAGGGATTGGACACCTCAGTTTTTAAATCAAATCTTGGTCTGAATGTCTGAGAAAGATGCAAAGCTCCATTATTCAAAGCTGTGCAGTTGTCCTTTGATCTATCACTGGTAATTTAATACAGAACTTTGCTGGCTGTGGTGAATTTTTTTCTATTGCTGTTTCTGTTCTAAATGGCTTCTTGCTTCTGAGTGTTACATGTATTTTGGAACAGCTCTCCTTGAACTACAGGGCTGTAGAGAGCAAATTCAATGAGAGCAGAGAGCTGATTTGCTAACATAATGATTGCAGCTGCAGTTAAATGAAAGCTGCCATAACAATGCAGCAGCAATACTTCATTGATCACTTCTCAAAGAGAGAAAACAAAAACATTACTAATTTTGAGCTGGATGCTTTTCACTTCTGACTGAGGAAAAATCATGCACCAGTGTATAGAAGAGGCTTTAAAACATTCCAGGGCAATGGTGCTGTTGAGGATCTTCACTGCTTACTGCACAGCAACTTGAAAAAGCAGCTGCCTGATGTTACCTTTCCATGCCCCATTTCACAGCAATTTGTGCATGGCAGGGAAGTCACGCTCACCACAGATCTTCATGGCAATTGCACCCTTGACTTCTGCAAGGCCAGATTACATTTTTCATCCTTTCTGACCCTTCTCAGTCCATGAGAATTTTTCTTAAGAAGGTCCTAGAAAGGTCCCAAATTGAGCCAGGCTCAGATGCATTTGTCCCAGTGTTAGACTGCTCAGGTCATGGACAGGCTGCAGGATAGTGTTGCAGACTGGGGCCGGATTTCTTGGACAGTGTCAACATCAGTGACTACCCAACTTGTTGCTGTACACTTGGGCTATGCCTTTCCTTTCCTATGCTTCCCCTCCACCAGCCTTCAAATCCTTCCTCTTGCTTCACACATTGGAAAAAAAAATCTTAAGTAAGTGAGGGAAGAAGAGTCAGCCTGGAAAGCGGTAGGGAATTGTTAGTTATCCAAGCTGAAGGTCTGCCATATGAGCAACAACTGGTTTAAAATACAGAAAAATGCATGTCTGGCTTCTGCTGCGTAAGTGGTGATTTAGAAAATGCACCTCACAGTTATAGTTACCAATGTTTTTTCAGAAGATTCAGACAGGGCTGAAAGAAGCCCAGAACAGTTCAGACTCCTGGGAAAATTCTGCTTTTGAATAACTTAAAACCATAATTGTTTCCTGCTTATTGTTCATAGAATAAACATTAAAATAGCAGATACAGGCTGTTCATAAAGCCAAGTTGCCTTTAGGAAGTGCAGTCTGTGGTGACTGGTGTGGTGTGGAAGGAACAGGGTCTCTCCTGGGCAGGTGCATGGAGCTGACTGTGACCCTTTGGGCTCAGTGGGATGCATGAAGCAAGACCAGGGATCTCCAGAAACCTTCCCCCTGACCGTCTTCCAAGGCACACTGAGTGAATTACTCTACTCTAGGAGGTGGTGGCTCTGTCTGTTAGCACAAAGCTGAGCCCAGACTCGAAGGGGCTCTGGCAATCACAAACAGCACAGGGATGGATAGTGCCGTCAGTGAAAGGTGCCCAGCTCTGTGGCCCAAAAATTGTATCTTTATAGAAAAATATGTTCATCCTCTTGTAAAACCTAAACAAGAGTCAGACATTGCCATCTACAAGACACAATAAGGCACAAGGAGAAATACACAGACCTTGGGAAGGAAATATTTTGGCTGCTTGAGAAAAATGCCACCCTACGATGAACTCTTTTCAATCTGCTGGGGTGAGAAAGCCATGGTGCACAGAGATCCTGCTTCTTCCACTTTTTGTCTTCTTATCCTTTCCTCAGTCACATAGTCACATACATGCACAGTTTTAATTTCTTGTGTTTATGTCCACATCTTGTTTGAAGTCCCAGTGAAACCAGTGCTTCATTCCCCTGACTGTACTACCTCTCTGATTTCCTCTTTACTTCCTGCCCCATGCAGCCACACAGTCTCCAAAGGGCTTGAGGTCTTTTGGTCTGGGTGTCCCACAAGCTGTAATGATGCATATGACATTTATAACTGGAATTGCAGGATTTTCATTATTACCTTATTTTGCCTTGAACATAGAAAGGATATTTTTTTTACAGAGTTTTAGTGTCATGTTCCAGACAAACTACTGGGTACTTTGGTTAGACATTCCAGTTACTGTGTCCTGTTGTCTTTGAAAATGTCACTTCCTGCATTGTATTCATAGATTAAATTAAAAATATTGACCACCTACTATGAGACATAAACCACCTACATCTTATTAAATCTAATTAAAAACATAATCAAAGAAGGCTTGAAGAATTCAATCTTACTAGACTCGCAGAAATTTCTTGCAAACAATCTACAGCCACAGGTTGTTGAGGTTCTAAATCATATGTTTTTGTGAACAATAATGTCTAGTTCTACACGTTCAAAGCAGATGTTTTCTTGATTTTATTTGTTTTAAAGTCCATTTCAAGAGCTGGGTCATTTAAAATTGAGAACTCATTAGGAGATGAGGGAAGAAAATACTGCACACTTACCTCCTATGCTGCATGACTAAGATGAAAAGGAAGTATATTTTCCAGTGTAAAATCTTGAAAGATAGATTGACTGGAATTGCTTAGTTGACATATGTAATTTTCCTTGTAAAATAAGTTGGTTAATTTTAAAAGCAAAATATTTTGATTACTTCATAAATAACAAACTCCACATAAATTATATGAAGTAATAATGTTTAGGAGGATTATTTTACAAAAATTTTATGTATTAATTAAATAAAAAATACTGACATATATATTTGAAATGTTAAAAATTATTGTAACAATTTTTAGCATTTATACTTGTTCATTTTTCAGTCATGGTTTAAATGAATTGAATTGAATTGAATTGAATTGAACTGAATCACCTTGAATGTCTCATCCATTTGCTCTCAACTAGCTCATAACTGAGCCTAGACTCAGAAATGTATACACCCATCAAAAGTGAGCCAGTTATGACAGACAGAACTTCCCAAATGTCCCTTCCTCTTCAACCCCTTTTCTTCCAGAAAGATCTCACTTAGTGGAATAATTTCTGAGAAGATCTGTTGATATTTGTTTCCTTTTGAACATAGTTCTACCTACAAAAAGTTGCTCTTGTTCCCCCTCCATTTAGTTATAAATCCTTTCCTTCATGGATAATTACCCAATATTCAAGAGGCACCAAAGCTCTACCTCAACTCTGAATTTTCAAAGTGATTCTTCATTTTTGTCAGCAAATAAAGGTTTGGGGTATGCTATGTTTGCAACACAGAGTAGATTGCTAACAACCTGATTTTAAAAAGGAAAAATAAGGTCATGTATCATTATTCTGCTTTATATTTTTAGTCTTATCTCAAAAGCTACTGTACTATGTTCTTAATCCTCTGGGACTCATTGGTTGTTAACCATAAATTATCCTTATATTTATAACCTTTGCACTAAACATAAAGTGCCTCTTTTGTTTTTCTTTTGACATAATCTCTCCCTCCTTGAATTCAACCTTTCAAAACGAAACGAAAATGACCTTAGTATTCACATCTATTGTGTGATTCCTTATCTATCTATTGCTAAGGTCTTTTCTAAATGACTAAAGCACACATAGGTGTTTAAGACACATACAATTGGAGGTGTCAGTATATATAATAATATAATATAATTTAAATAATATAAATATAATATATATAATAATATACGTGTCCTCCTCTTTATAGATAAACAAATGAAAGTCACTAGCCTAAATTAGTATTTGCTTCTATCTAGTCCCTCTCCTGCAGGTACAGTTATGCTTTATAGCTGGCTTACCAAAACCTAGCACAGAGCATGCTGCCATAGCATTATAACTGTTTACCCCGAGAGAATCTTCAATTCATTTTTATATAATCTATAATTTTTATAGATTCACTAGGAGAAAGCTAACCTTAGTTTTCTGAAAGAGAAATAATTAGGAGTCTGCTAGATACCTATATCCAAAATATAGCTAAAATTTACTGCATGGTTCAGAATTCTCTCCTTCTATTAATACTTGGAACTGATGAAGTTCAGGTTGCTGGTTAAAATGAGAGGGAAAATGTATGAGATCATCTTGTGGGGCAACAGGGAGAAACTAATGCACAGAAAGTTCCACCTGAACATGAGGAAGAACTTCTTTACTGTGCAGGTGACCATGCCCTGGAGCAGCTTGACCAGAGAGTCTGTGGAGTCTCCCTCACTGGAGATACACAAGAACTGCCTGGACATAATCCTGTGCCATGTGCTCTGGGATGACCCTGCTGGAGCGGGGAGGCTGTACCAGAGGACCCTCTGTGGTGCCTTCCAACCTGTCCAATTCTGTGGTTCTGTGAATAGAGTGTACAATAAAATACATTCATATTGGGCTGTGCAAAGAATGCCCAGCTGGAGAGTAAACGTGTGCCTGCACTTGCCAGGTGTTATGTCAGACGGTTCCCGTTAAATGCTTTGCAAAACTTCTCTTTAGCTTGGTCTGTTGGTCTGCATCCAAGAAACAGACTTCTTATGGATTTGGGCAAGAGAAAAAGGAGAAGCAAAGGGATAAGAGAATAAGGCTAATTATTCCATAGAAAATATTGAAGAAGACAAGCTGTAGTAGATATAAATGAACACATTTGAGACAGGAGATTTTAAAATTAATTATTTATGGTTTTTAAATATCAGATATGTAGATTGCAGATCTTTGCTTTACTTCCAAAAGCCATGGTTTCAGTAAACACTCAGAGAAATTATGGTACAAAGGCTCAAGTGAAAAATTTGTTCAATTCCTGGGCCACAAAGCCTGGGAAAAAGTTCCTAGTTCTCCCACAGAGCTCATACAAGATTTGCTGATTTTTTTAAATTTTATGAGGTACCTGAATATACAAATTCTAGCAGGACTAACAACAGATGTGGATGTAAATGGCCATTTTTAGTGCTGTTTTGGTTCAAGCAGGTTGATGTGGCTTACAGTAATGACCTGAGCATTTCTGATCAGCTACAGAAAAGTCTAACTCATATGGACAATATCTGCTCACTTTTTTGTTTCTATTTAAAAAAAGAAAATTGTAAGAATAAACCATCCCAACCCAAGACAAGAGAAATGTCTATTTCTAAATCTGTTTGCAACACTTCTAATACCGTCTTCTCATTTTTGTTGGCCTACAGCAATGCATATCAATGTAACAGTTGAAAGCCATGTAAAATCCCTGGTCTTCCCAAGGCCACCTGCCTTTCCAAAAAAAAGTTCATCCTCTGACCCAAGCAGCTGCACAAGGGATCACCAGTTGCTGGGGGGCAGCCAGCAGATGCCTGGGGTCACACACAACAAGCCCATGCACTGCTGTCTTTGCACAAAGTTCTTCTGAAATGGAAATATGTTAAAAAAGAAGGTGAAAAAAGGTGATTTTTCTTCAGCAGTTCTTTTAACAATCATGAGTCACCAATTTTACAGCAGCTGCAGCCAGTATATGAAGCTAATGTGTTTATTCACATCACCATGTACCTGCACTGTGAGAATTACATGCTTTCCACTGGTTAAGTTTTGCCAGATTTTTTCCCGACAACAGCCTGTTCTGTTTGTTTCATGCAAAGTGAGTAAGCTTTTACACTGTACATAACCTGGCATCATTAAATAAGCTTCATTGTCTTGAAGTCAACAATGATCTCTGATGTCCGAGACCGTAACTGTGCTGCTAGATGAGTTTATTCTTCTGTATTAAATGCTACTTATTTTCCTATTTGTTCCACATTTCTTTCACATAAGAGGAATTGAATTTTGCCGGTGAAGGCTTATGGTGGAAAGCAGTTGAATTTGTTCAGGAGAAACAAGTCAAAATACCTCTGTATTGTGTATTCAGAAATCTACAGAGACAATGGATCCTATTACAGTTTAATTATTAATCTTGATGGCCACACATTTCTGAAAGCCAAAGTAATACATTCATAAGAGTATCAAAAGAAAAAAAGAAAACCACACACACACAAAAAACCCCACCACCAAAAAAACAAAACAAAAAAAACCACCACACACCAACAAAAGATCCACAACCAGAAAAAATCCCTCACAATTTATCAATCTGTGTGCAGTGAATCACTAGCGGGCCATAAATTATGAAATGCTACAACTGCAGAACGTTACAAAAATATACAAACCTCCCTGTGAATAGGATAGGAATAAAATTGAAGAAGATGAAATGTAATAAACATTGAAAGTGAGCCAGCTTATAGTTGGTTGAAAATTAGCAGTATTGTGTGACCCGTGGAAAAACGGTATTTGGATTATTTCCAAAGTAATAAGAGCATCTCAGCTGATTTTTAAGAGGTCTTAGGTTGTCCTTTGATTGATAAAAGCTATAGGGTTCCAATAGATATCACAGACCCAAGGTGAGCAGCACAAACACACACACAAAGAGTAACTCTGACCAGGTATGCTCAGGTGCTTGCTCTGTTCAGTTCTTGCTGCACCTGCCAACCTGCTGCACAGACTCAGTGTTGGGGTGAGAGGCATGCATTAAGTGTCAGACTGCTAAATATAGAGCTGCTGAATTTACTGTTCTCTGGACTGGTCTGCCCTCATTATGGCACAGTTTATTTTGGCTGGCTGAAAAGGCTGTTGAAAGCCTTCAGCAACACTGACAGAAAGGGATGGAGTGGTTGGGCACACCTAGAGTGTACTTGAACACTTTCTGTCAAAAAAAACTATGTAGGAGAAAGTTTTGCTGCCTTTTCTTACTTACTTTTATTTTTATATTGCTAATAAGATCTTGTTAATAAGAATGTTCAAAGAAAGTTTGTACCATCCGCAATGGCCAAATTACTGCTGCCACCCTTCTGCTATTGTTAAAAAGAATCTCTTCTAATCCTGAAGCAGAGTCTATGCTAAGTGGCACTGGCAATCAGCTGCACCCACAGGTGAAGAAAGGGAGATGGGCAATGTCACTGTTTGTAAACACCTACATACCAAACATTTAGGAGAAACTACCCAATGTGACATTTCCAAAGCCAGTGGCAATGCTCCAGCAGCAGGGAGAGGTGGGTGTTAAATCAGAATACTCATTAATAGCCTGTGAACAGAACAAAAAGATCTGAAAAATTCTCAATAATTTGTTCACACTAATCATTTCAGCTTTTCTTCTCAATAATACAAGTATCTCCACTTCAACTGCTGTATGAAAGTGCATAAGGAAAGCCAGTACTGCAAAAGTTCATTTTCCATACCTTCCTGCTCTGGAAACATCTCCTCCACCCCAAAGCTGCTAGTAGTAAAGTGTAAGTGAAGAGATCTGGGCTCTAACCAGCTTTCATTGTTGTAACTCATTTTAACCAACCTCTCTTAGGTTTGTGTAGGAGGGCACTTTTGATACAGCACTAGCTAGTGCAGATTTGACAAAGCATTCCTGGAGGAAGTACTGTTGGGCCATACATCAGCTGCCTAGTACAATGTTTGCAAAAAACTCCTTTTTGCATGGCACTGCAAATCCCATGAAAAGCAATTTTAATGAACTATAAACAGCCTTACCAAAAATTAAAAGAGAGGGACATGGAGGTTTAAATTAATGTTAAACTTTTAAATCATGCAACTGACAGACATCAGAGTACATCTGGGTACAGCAATATGAACGAGCCATTTGCATGTGGTGCCTTGACTTCCCAGGCAAACAAATGATAAAACACAATCTAAAGAGCTCTGTGTTCAGCTGCCATTCTAGGTGGAAAAATATTTCCCTTGGTTCTTTCTTTTTCAGCTACTTCCCTTAGAATCACCTTCTGAGTTGTACAATTTACAGATATAGCCATTTTTTACTAAAATATAACACTACAAAGCCGGACAGTGTAGCACATCCCTCAGAGTCTGCATCTGCTGGCGTAAAGATAGCCATGCAGTTTGGCCAACCTTATATTGACCCCGTCTGAGTTAATGTGGTCTGATTGCTTGTGTGCCAAGTCTTGCAGTCATAAGCCTTCATTCTTCATGTTTTTAGATGACACCAAGCTGAGTGATGCTGTTGACAAGCCTGAGGAATAGGATGCCATCCAGAGTGATGGAGGCCATCCTGAGCCACCAAGAAGTAAGAATATGTGAACCTCAGGAGGTTGAACAAGGCCAAGGGCAAGGTCCTGGAGTTGGGTTGGAGCAAACCCCAGTATCAATACAGGCTGGGTGGTAGAGGGATTGAGATCAGACCTGCCAAGAAGGACTTGAGGGAACTGGTTGTTGAAAAACTGCACATGACCTGGTGATAGCCACTCACAAGCCAGAAAGCCAAATGTGTCCTGGGCTGCATCCAAAGCAGCGTGGCCAGCTGCTGGAGGACCAGGGAGGGGATTCTGCCCCTCTGCTCTGCTGAGACCCCATCTGGAGCACTGCATCCAGCTCTGGAGTTCTTAGCACAGGAAACATATGGACCTGTTATAGTAGGTCTGGAGGAGAACAACAAAGATGATCAGAGGGATGATCTGTGAAGACAGAGAAAGTTGGGGTTGTTCATCCTGGAGAAAAGGAGGCTCAGGGAGACCTTATCACTCCCTACAGCTGCCTGACAGGAGGCTATAGCCAGGTGGGGGTCGGTCTCTTCTCTCAGACAATCAGCGACAGGACACAACCTCGAGCTGCGCCAGGGGAAGTTTAGGTTAGACATTAGGAAATAATTCTTTGCTGAAAGAGCGATTGGGCACTGGAAAGGTCCGCCCAGGGAGGTGGTGGAGTCACTGTCCCTGGAGGTGTTTAAAAAAAGGCTGGGTGTGGCACTCGGTGCCATGGTTTAGTTGATGAGGTGGCATTAGGTCATAGGTTGTACTTGTTCTCAAAGGTCTGTTCCAACCTAGTTAATTCTGTGATTCTGTGATTCTGAAACACTGGAGCAGGTTGCCCAGAGGGGTGATAGATGCCCCATCCCTGGAGCTCATTCAAGGTCAGGTGCAAAGGAGCTCTGAACAAAGTGATTTAGCTGAAACTGCCCCTGCCCATAGCAGGGGTGTAGGACTAGATGAGATTCTACTGCTCTGTGAAAATACTTACTGGATCCAGCTCCAGATAAAAATCTTTCATCTCTTAAGGGATGTATTCCAAGCTGTGGGATATCACAGTCATGAAAAACTGAGCTGTAACAACAATTGCCATACACAGTGAGGTGAAATGCACACTTCTTTTTCCAGTTTGTTTTTTTTTTACAGTGTTTGCTCTTTATCAACAAGGTCATAGAGGTATAGTCCATGCGTGTGGGTAGAAATAGCTGTGTAAAACTGAGATTACAAAGGATGAGACTGACAAGTAGAAAGAGAGAAACCTAAAGAGCAACAGGCTCCTGGTTCAGTGTGGGGAGATAGCCCAGCTCCTGGTCTTTAACTGGCACTTAGCTAAACTATGTGACTCTCTCTTGCTTGGATTTAGTATTTCATCTGAATGATTCGTTTCCTAATATTTAGCAGCAGAGTAGGAACAGCATTCCTTCCTGCCTTCCTTCCTTCCTTCCTTCCTGCCTTCCTTCCTTCCTGCCTTCCTTCCTTCCTTCCTTCCTTCCTTCCTTCCGTCCATCCGGTATGATAAGCCTTCTGCCTCTCATGATGGCCATGAATGTTAAGATGAAAAATGTTACTCTGGGAAAAGATTTGGTACTTTTTCCCAGAGTATCCTGCTCCATCTACCCTCCTGAGATTTCTCACCAAAAATTCTGGTATGCAAAATTGTATATCCTGAGACACAGGAATTTTGCCTCAGGCATCACTATTGAGACCTGTTTCATGTGCACTATTATTAATTTCACAATTTTTATTCAATTATATACTTAATATATAAAACAAATAGTATAAGAACACTGTCAAAATGTTTTAAAAAATACAATTTTATCTGATTTTTTAAAATGTCAGCATGAATGATGTGTCTGATAACTGATGCCTACTTCATCTGACTCTCATGCAATTCATTCCTTCTTCCAGAGATTGACTCTATCCCTGGGTTGTTCAACATTTGAATTTCATCCTGCTGCAATACATTTTTTTTTATTAAACTTATGTCTGGTTGAGGACAGGGATTAATTGCTAACATTCTCCAGCATTCTTCTCTTGTACGCACTGGAAAAAAAAAGGATTTAGATTCCTGTCAATTTTTTTATTTTATGGTGAAATAGAAGGAGAGAAGGCTGCATGGACTGTCCTGACCATTACTGACATCAAAGGATTAAATACATCTTGTTTGCTGTGCCTTGTGATTCCAATCACAAGACTATCTTCAAGCTTCAGGAACAGCACTTTTTTTATCAGTCTTTCAGGCTTTCAGGCAAGTTCAAGCCAAAACTCATTTCCTACTGGACCTGCTGCCTATCTCTTGCCCTTCTGACTGCGTCCTGATGAGCTTCTAAGCAGTCCCACAGCACAGTCAAATCACCTTCACCAACAGGGGTCGAAAGTGCTACCATGAAGTAATATCTCAATTACAGAATCACAGAATCATTAAGCTTGGAAAAGACCTCCAAGACCATTGAGTCTAATTTTTGACCAATCATCACCTAGTCTAAATTAGATCTTCTCTAGTTAGAACTGACTTTTTTTAAGTATTTTTTTTTAATCTGAAATAAATGCATTTTTAAAAATTTCAAATTACAACTTCAATATACAATAGAAATAGCTGCTTTTAGATTCTGAATTTATGCTTCCTCAGATGATCCTTTTTTGCTTTTTTACCTGCTTCCTCAGGAAAAGGAGGATGAAGTAGCAAGCAGGGAGAAAGATTTTGTTTTCTTTCTTTATCATCTACTTAAAGGCAAAGAGTAAGTGGACCCTAATATTGATCTTTGCAGTATTCATGCCAGGGACTTCAGCTGTCGTACCTGTATCTTAACCTGAATAGCTCTTACATTCTGGTTTTATTTAGAATTTCCTTTGGAGGACAATGGCAGCCAGCTCTGAAGCTATCAGTGCCTTGACCTCAAGAGTAGGACTGCCTGGCTCAGGATGTATCGACCAAGAGTACGATGAGCTGCACTCCCTGCGTGACACTCTGGAAGGAATCCAAGGAGCTTGGTTTCACATGCAAACTCTCCAATTCTTTGGGACTTGAATGCAACAAAGACAAGATTTATGAGTGAATTATTTTGCTCTCTATTTCAGTCTACTCTGTGTTACATTATTTCACTTCACTATTACTGCTACTAATCTTATGCATACCATGAGTCCTAAAATTCACCCAGAAAATGAAAGAAAATATTCGATCACTCCATAAAAAAGAAGCTTTCCACTCAAGGAGAATGTTTATCGTAACCATTTGTACTTGTTGAAACACAGCAGTAAAAGTTGATTGAATTATGAATGAAGTAACAACCCCTTTTTCCTCTCTTTTTTTGTCAAAATCTGGAGGAAGTTCTTTGAACAAAATGCAATTATTTCTTCTTCCAAGGTATATGTCACTATCCTTTGCCTTTTCATTTTTTAGTAAAAAAAATGATACTGAAAATGAAAATGTTTCCAAATCGAAGAGGCAACTCATGACTTGAACTTTAGATATTAGAGAGAAATAAATGCATTCTATGTGACATATCAGAAGGCTGTTGAAGTCCTCAACTTGTTGCCATGCAGGTGCATTTATGACTACCTC
The DNA here is from genome assembly GCF_000738735.6 of Corvus cornix cornix. Classification (NCBI taxonomy): domain Eukaryota; kingdom Metazoa; phylum Chordata; class Aves; order Passeriformes; family Corvidae; genus Corvus; species Corvus cornix. The sequence goes on along the minus strand of NC_046357.1, from coordinate 3,663,578 downwards.
ATAACCCAGTACTAATTTTCTCTCTTAGCAAGTTATCACTTTTGTCTTCAGCAGCTCAATAAAGTCTCCTAGGGCACCAATAGACTGATTTGGATATTGCAAGTAAATAGGAAGCATTTTTTATTTACAAAATACTTCAATTCTACATGTAATTTATGTATTTATTATTAAATTTTTTCATAAATACTGTGAAGTTAAATATTCAGATATGCAAGGCACTTTCAGTGGGAATGATGCACTTTTCTATGGCTATTTTTGCATAATTTCATAATGTCAATATTAAAAATGTGTTATGGGACATAAACTGTGTCTATCATAAGTCACTAAACATGGCTGCTACTTTGTATTGCTTGAAATATTTTTCTCCATTGAATGGAGAAAATCTAAGTAAGACTAAATGTTATCTGTCTTTCATTTCAATAACTCAAATATTCTTTTTATATTGTTACAGTAACCTTTTACAACAAATCACATTCTTTTGTGATACTGGGAAAACTTGTAACATGCTCAAAAACATTCCACATACATTGACTTGAATTCCATCAGGAAGCATTGTTTTTCCTGCCCCTTCTAACAAAGCCACTGTTTTTCCTAATAGTAAGGAGGTTGATGGAGAGAGAGAAAACGATTGGTCTCTTCTGTCTCCCTTGCTGAAGCTAGGCTAGAAATCTCTGAAAATCTGATTTTTTAAAAAATTCTATGGAACTGGAGTTGAAACTAGGGCTTCAAAGGCAGATCTCACAGCAATTTAATAGTAGTTATTTGGAAATCTAGAAAACTTTTACCCAGCAATTTTGAGCAATTGACTGACTTGTGAATGGGAAATGGGGGAAATAAATTCTGAGGGCTACTGAAAACTACATTTTCAGGCAATTAGCTCAAGGATTTTCACAAAATTGTCTGTAATAGAAGTATAGTGGGTGAAATTGCCTCTTTGACCTCTATGGTATTTTGATTAAATGCACATGCACTTAACTATGTCACGATAAGACAGCATGTCAGCTGGCTCAAGAAATAATAAACTGAATTCATGTCTTCTGCAATTCTTCTGAAGACAACAGTATTCTTCAATGGACAGACTTGATCCAATGAATTTGCTGACTTTTTTTTGTTTCTCGGGTCTGGGAAATAGGCAATGGATAAGCATTAGAAGGCAGATGGAAAAGAGCTACTGGCTTGCACAAAGATGGCTGTGGTTCTTAGCACTAGGTACAGTAAAGACAAAGAGCAAAATGTGCTGGGGGCAATTTTCAATGGGCACTTTGACCAGATCAGACTCTCTTTGGCTCAGTGCTGGCCTGGCCCGAGGTTTACAGTCATCTGCCCAATCTGAGAGAGCAGCTGTCTCCATTTCAGGAGTGTAAGTTTCTGAAACTGTGTTTCAGTGCCAAGCCTCCTCCATGAAATCAAGCTGTGCTGATTCTCTGTCCTTAATGCTTTCACTTTCTAACTGCTTCTTTCTTGCCTTGTGGACACTGAAATTTCAAAAAAACTCCTCTAGAACTAGTCCCAAAGACTATCACCAGCTCTTCCCCAGGGCTTTTACCTGCAGTTTGCCCAAGTTTTCACCACTTCTGGGTAGACAGGCAAAGAGGCTGGAAGATGATGGCAACTGAATGCCATCAATTTGAAGGCAACACCCAGCCAGTACTTTGTCTGTGTGAGACGTGACTATTCCACAATCTCTGCCTGAAATTGGTCTGCATAAAGGCAACCAGCCAAACTTGAGTACAGGAAGCACCTCTGAGTGTGGTCCACGTGCTGTTTTGATTGGTTTGGGTGTCTTTGAATCCAAACCACCTTCACTTCCCCTGGAAGCATTCTTCCAAAGGCCAACTAGAAACTGTTATCTACTGAGATCTTTACTTCAAAGACATGTTTGCATGTAAAATTTAATATCTTTCCATATATTTCACAACTCACTCTGGTTCAAAAGACTTATGCTTGGACCATAGCAGTTCAAGCAGAAGACCATTGTATGTATTTTCTTTTGGCACTGGATAGTTTAAAATCATAGCCACTCATTTTGGTATCAAACTGAAGAAGGACATTTTTTCTCTGAGCCACTTCAAAGAAAAGAATTCAGTGTAAGCCTCACCAAGCAGGTTTCACTTTAAAGATTGGATTACACATGGCATTCACTAGTGAGGATATGCATGAAATGGTATAGCATATGCTATATGATACTCACTTCAGTCCATTCTGTACCAGATCCATTAGGCCTGTGTCTGCCTACCAAACCAACCACAGTAGGGATGCCAAGAGGTACGAACAAGGTACAAGTTAAAATAGGCCACAGAAAACACCTTTATCTACATCATTCTCATTGCTCCTGTGCATGTAAGCTGTGGTTCAGCAGTGGGTCTAAATAGCTTTGAAATGTGAAAGTCGATTTGAAAGGATTATATTGACTCTGCTTAATAGCAAAAGATGCTTCAAGTGTCTTCTGGTACAAACAAGAAAAAACCCACTACATTAGGAGCAAATACTGACCTCTGCTTGTGCTGGCTAGCGTTTTCAATACATGACTCTTGTACCTTTTTCAATTTCTGCCTGTTTGGTTTTTTGCAAGAAATGTGGGTTTTTTCTTTTTTAAGACCCTCACTATATTCAACCATAGTTCTGTGAGGATTGGAAAAACTATCTCTATGGCCATGTGCCTCTGGTTTTTTGTGGGGGGCAGGGGGGGTTGTATTTGTAGGATTCTGGGGTTGGGTTGGGTTTTTTGTAGCCCTATCAAAATTTTTTCAGGTTTAGTAATTTTTAAAACATTTTATAATCCATCTGTTTTCTATCCCCCATCTTCATTCTTCTGGACAATGCTGACAGTCTGCCAAACTAACTTGGCACAGACATTTGCAAGGCTGGAATTTGTGGCCACATTCAAGTACAGTTCTCTGTGTGCCTGAGCATTTTTTAGACAAGAGAGGTAAGAAAATACTAGTGAATCTTCCGTCACTCACTGCCCAAGTCAAGAAATTAGCCCATTAAGTTATATAGTTTAGAGTACATTCTTGCTGTGGAAAGGACTGTTCACCAAAAGTTTTTTGCTTCCAGTCCAACAGAAGGTATTTCATGCTGTGGAGTTGCCCCTGAAGTCACACTAGTTACTCAGAGAGAACACGAGCTCAGCTGTGGGCAGCAAGGTAAGGTGAGGCTCATAGCAGCATATACCCAAACAGGGAGATCTGGACTGAGATCCAAAAATACAGAAGACACTGCATTTTCCAAAATTCTGAGACATGTGATCATTTCTAGATTTTGCAAAACACCAATAGGACTGTTCATGTGCTACGTGACAGCCATTTTGGGTATTCTCCAGCCACATATAAAGGGGTCATAGTCGCCTCTACTGTTAAAACTGAATCTCTGTTAAAACTGGGAAGCTATGAAACAGAAATTCACTTGCATCATCATTTTGTTTCTTCTCGCTGGTGATGAATATCTTATCTGTGTGTTTTAGTGCAAGATTCGCAATGTTGTCCTGAGAAATGTTTGAAACTGCAGATTCTAGAGATCAGATTTTTTAACTTTGAGGAGATTTGGGGACATTGGTTTGAGGGGTTTTGTTGTTTTTGCCAGCATGGTGCTGTCAGGATGGGACTAAGAGGAGAAAGAAAGGAGTATCAAGCATTTTATGTTGAAAATTTCTATTTAAACAGATGAAATTTTATCGTCTCAAAATCTGTTTTGCAGTTTGGACCAAACTAACTTAAGCCTACATGTCTTTCCTTATTCCTGCATGTTCATCCTCCTAGTCCCAACCATAAATACAGTTGGCCAGTGTAAGTATACTTCAATTGCTCTGCCAGCACGTCTTGTCAGATGTGTGATTCAGTCCCAAATTCAGCCTCAAATGGAGCCAAAGAGCAGAAAAATTTAAAGTTATGAAATTCTCTTCTTGTTTTACAGCAGTCTAAAGCGGCATTTTTAAGGAAGATAAGGTTAAAGCCTTTATATCTGTGCTCGTCTAAGATATTCACAATTGACTCAAGTTGTTTAAACTCAATTTTCTGTGGCTCTGTTTAAAACATAAAATCTTTTGCTTGCTATTTGGATTTTTCTTTATTCATTGCTTGAACTTCCATAGAATGTTTAAAACTGAAATTGACCTCTCTAAGCTCTGAGAAGGTTGCTCATTAGTGTAGCAAATAAAATACTGCAACTAACCACAAATATTGATTTAATGCAAAATTGATTTCTCCCTTAAAAAAAAACTAGGTTTGCTGGTTGGATTTGGTTTGGTTGGGTTTTTTTTCTTAAATTGTAGTAGAAATCAAATTAAGAGTTTGAAAATCGCAGTGCATAAACAAAAGCTCTATTTTTTAAAGCAGGTCGTTTCCTCCACACTACGGAATTTATTGCAAAGGAGAAAAAAAAATAAAGAGACAACAGAAGGAGTGAAAAACTTAAAACTGTTGAGAGAAACAGTCCCACGGAGGTCTGGGCTGGTTCTTCCGTCGTGGCTGGTGCAGCGCCGCGAGGTCGGGAAGAAGGAGGGGGATGCGGTAGGAGTCGCGGATGGTACCGTAGATGCCGCCCCGGCGTTGGCGACTTCGGGGTCCGGCCCGTGTGGCCATGGCACGGTCCGGAGAGCGGCAGAGGTGAGAAGCTGGTGGTGGAGGGCGCCGAAGCAGCGATGCCACGCGCCGCCCTGGCGGATCCCCTGCCCCGGGGAGGGGGGCAGGGGTGCGGGGCCGCTCCGCCGCGTCCTGCCTCGGAAGGACCGAACGGAGACCGCGCGGGGAAACGGGGGGCAGAGGTGGGAGGGAAAGGGCGCGTGTCGCCTGCTGGTGCCAGCCGAAGGGAGTTGCGCTTCCAGGCTCCGGGGCCTGGAGCCGGAGCAGGAGCAGGAGCCGGCGCGCCTGGGGCAAGGCGACCCGCGGCACGCGTTCGGGGGTGCCCTCGTAGCCCCGCCATCCGCACCCCTGAAGCGCGGGAGGGCCAAGTGGATACAGCGAGCACGGAAGGGGCACCCCTCTGGCGGCCCTGTCTCATGCGGCTCGGGGTGTGCTCTGCTTCCAGGTCCTGGGGCTCTCGGCGAAGTCGCTTGGCCCCGTCCCGTCCCACCCCGAAGTCTGGAGCCAGACCCCGGGGACAGCAGGGACCCTGCGCGGTCTATTGTGCTGGACCGGAGGGCGACCACGCTTTCCCAGCTGGGATCGTTGCCGACGAGTTTACAGGAAGGTTTACAGAGGAAAAAAAAAAGTTACTTGGAAAAAGGCAAAACGTCCAGGAGGCGTGGAGTCGGCAGGATTCAAAGAAGGAGGCACAGAGGAGGAGGCACATCCTCCTGTGCTGAGCACACCAGCAATCCCCCCGCTCCCGTCCCGGCTCCCTGCCCTAGGGTGCCCGGCAGCTCTGCCCAACCTCACCCCAGCGGGGTGCTCCCAAAGTCATCGGGTACCTGAGCCCTCAGGAGAAGTTTCGTCTCCCTAATCGCTCCAGACTAACTCCTCTGACACTGACACTTAGAGAACATCTAGGACACGTATGGTTAGGAGTGATCAAAGAAGAGATAAGATCAGAGATCACTTTAATTGCGAAAATGAGGCCAAATAAGATTTTTCAGAAAATCAGCTGCATATCCGAGGTTGTCAAAAGCACTGTTTTCGTTTAATGTAAGCGGTTGAAGTTCAGAAATTACTGGACACTTACATTCACGTGACACACATATTTCACATTCCCTTTTACTTACAAGCAACACAGATTACACAAAAATAAACAGGAAAAATATATGTGTGTATATATATATATATTTGGTCAAGCATTCATTCCAGGCAACCCGTCGCAGGGGTAAGCGGCAGCCGGCCCAGTGCCTACCCCTCCTCCCCGGGCCGAAAGCGGCCCCAGGTGCCGGCCGCAGCCGGAGGGAGAGGCATGGGCACGGCAGCGGAGGGGCAGGGGGGCAGGACGGGCAGAGGGGCTGTGCGGCGGGCAACGCAGTCCTGCCCCAGCCCCGGGCCAGGCGGGGAAGGGGACGTACACCGAGTTTCCCGGGGCCAAGAAGCTGGGCTAGCGGCAGAGCGGGGACTCTTTGCGAGCAGAGGCTTACAGATCCGCCGCGGGGACCGGCCAGGTCAGGCAAGGAGAACGCTCAGGACACTGCCTTCTTCTGGCCGTGGCTATCAGATTGCGGGGAAGGTCGTGCTTACCCCCGCCGGGACTCGCCCGGAGGAGGAGAGAGCCTGTCCCTTTCCAGTCTGCGCCGAGATGCTGTTTTCCCCACTTGCGACTGCCGCTGGCTGATGCTCTCGGCCCCTCCCCTACCGCCACGGAGCACATGGCAATGTTTTGGTTGATCGGTTTGGATCGTTTTGTTGTTGTTTGTCTTTCTTTCTCTTTTTTTTTTTTTCCCCCGAGCGAAATGTGCCGCAGCTGACTGCCTCCGAAGCAACCGCAACGTCTCAGGAGAAACTTTCAAGCGGCTTACGGAAGGGAAAAAAAAAAAAAAAAAAAAAAAAGAAAGAAAGAAAACGCTACTTCGCAGGCTGCTTAAACTCCCTGTGCCGTTGTGTGCGCGGTGAACTCAGGGACAGTCGCACGGCGCCAAGCCTTTCCTTGCTGGGAAACACTCGGTCAAAGGCATTTAAAAAAAATAATCCCCATAAATCTCCATGTATAATGAGGCGTGCGGTTGGGGTTTTAAGTCCCATCAATTCCCTCTGTTGTAACAAAGGGAACCCCGGTGAACTGGAAGGTCTTAGCATACCAGGAGAGCTGTCAGGCACACGTAACGCAGACGGGGACATTGCTTTAAGAACTTTGCAAGATTACCAAACACGGGTGCTTTTCCCCCAAGAACATCCACTTGAGGGTTTCACAAACAGGGAAGCAACGCGCCCCAAACTCCTTCCTCCGCTCGAGGAGTCGCCTTCAGCCTCCATACTCACACTGCCAGACCGAGGTCGGACTCAGTCCACCGCCGTCGCCTGGTAAATCCAAGAATAATCCCCAACACGGCGGTTTCCTGCATAGGGTGGTTTTGTTTTACCGATGCTACTCGGGCAGACGCTGTGGTTTACAGCCACCACAAGCAACGACCTGCAAACCCTAAGTCTACCCAGAATGATGGAGAGTGGGAGGGAGGCGGGAGCGCCGGCACCCGGCAACGGAGGCCCGGAGAGACGAGGGCGGCCACGGAGCCCTGCCGGGCTGGGCGTCCCCAGCGGAGCCCTGCCCTGATCCGGGGGGCTTGTCCAGCGGGCGTAGAGAGAGTGACTCGGGCGCGCTGCGCGGAGCGGGGAAGCCGGAGTCCCCCGCCCTTCGGACGGCGCTGCGCAGGGGCTGGGCGGGGGCACACTGCGGCTCGGGGCAGGCGGGTGGAGGAAGTAACAGGACCCCGCTTGCCCCGTCCCGGAGTGGTGGGCTTCACTGCCGGCAGAATTTGCACTTGATAATTTTCTTAAAAGCACTTTGGAAGTCTTTGTTGAAATAGGCATAGATAATGGGGTTGAGAAGGGAGTTGGAGTAGCCCAGCCAGTTGATGACTGCCCCCAGCCACTCGGGCATGTAGCACTTACTGTCACAAAAGGGCAGGACCAGGGCCACGATGAAGAACGGCAGCCAGCAGAGGATAAAGGTGCCCATAATGATGCCCAGGGTCTTGACAGTCTTCCTCTCCCGGGACAGAGCCATTCTCCGTTTAGCTTCCGTGTTCTTCTCGTTGCGGCTCTCGAAGGAGGGCGGCGGTGGGGAGCCGCACGCCTCGCTGGGTAGCGGCAAGTGAGTCTTGGAGGAACTGTTGCAGTGCTGGACCTCGATGATCTCCAGGGCGGTCCCGTCCTGGCCCTGCCGCACCGCGCCGTTGACACAAGCGCCGGGTTTGGGCTCTACAGTCCGCCGCCAGCCCTTGCCGGGCTCCCCGTTGCCTTTCTTCACGGTGGCCGGAGAGAGGGTGAGGCAGGTGTCGGCGATTTTTTTCTTCTCTGCTTTCTTGACTGTCTTGCGGATCCTAAAGCGTGCCGCCTTGAAGATGCGACCGTAGAGCACCAGCATGAGAAGAAGCGGAATGTAGAAGGCGCCGAAGGTGGAGTAGATGGTGTACCCGTGGTCCTTGCTGATGGTGCAGGCGTCGGGGTTCGAGCGGTCCTCCGGCGTCCTCCAGCCCAGCATGGGCGGGATGGATATCAAGAAGCCGATAAGCCAGGTCAGGCTGATGAGCACGGCCGCCCGCCGGGGAGTTCGCTTGTTAACATAGTCGATGGGGTCCGTGATGGCCCAGTACCTGTCCAAGGCGATGGCGCACAGGTGCAGGATAGAAGAGGTGCAGCAAAGCACGTCCAGCGAGATGAAGATGTCGCAGGTGACCTGCCCCAGCGTCCACTTGTTCAGCACCTGGTAGAGGGCCGCCATGGGCAGCACCAGCACGGACACCATGAGGTCGGTGACGGCCAGCGAGCCGATCAAATAGTTGGCCACGGTTTGCAGGGAGCGCTCCAGGGCGATAGCTGCGATCACGCAGGCGTTGCCACTCACGGCGCACAGGATAAGTGTGCCCAGGAGCAGGGAGGTGAGCACCTGGTAGCCCAGGGTCACCTCGGCGAGGCCGGGGCCGCTTGTTTCCTCGGGGGAGCGCGCTGGGGAGGTAGTGTTGTTGGCCACATCCATGCCGGGCGGGGGGCGGGGGAGGGGGTCGCTTCAGGAGATAGACATGGGAAGAGGCGCCGGTCACTTGTGCGCTCCCTGGCAGGAGGCATCGGCGCCCCGTGCGGTTTGGCCACGCCGGGCACCCCCCGCTCCACCACCCCTCCCTCCCCTATATAGCGCGGCGGGAGGCGGCCGAAGCTCGGAGGACGGCGGCTGGCGGAGCCGCCCCGCGCCCGCCCATCCCCGCCGCCTCTGCCCAGCGCGCAGCCCCGCGCGGTGGGGGCGGCCCTCCTGCCGCCGCTTGCCGAGATGCTGCCCCTCGCTCTGCCGCTCTCCCGCGCCGTTCCTCCCTGCTCTGCCTCTCCGCGCTCCCCTTTCTCCCTCCTCTCCTTGCCTCCTTACCCTCGCCCCTCCCCCTCCCCGTCCACTCCCCACCCTCCGCCCCTCCGCGGGGTCTCGCTGGGTCGCCATCGTCGGGTGGGCGCTGATGTCATTCCCCTTCGTCCCCACCTGTTTGGAGGGACACCGCAGAGAAACTCTCCACGACTGCCCCTCTTACCCCCGCCCTTTACAAATCGTTCCGCAGCTCCGCGCCCGGCAGTGGTGGCTCTGGGCTATCCCGCAGGACCAGCGCCGAGGCGGAGGGGAGACAAGGGGAGAGGGAATTCTGTGAGCGGGCACTGCTGGCTGCGGCGCGAAGGCAGCGCACACCCGGGCTGCCTGGGGCTGGGGTGCCGAGCGGGCGGCGCTGGAGGTGTCGATCGCCACCTGCAGGCAGGCGGTGGCCGCCCGAGGGCGCGGCGCCCGCGGGACTCGGCCGGGCACCGCCGGCGCGGGACCGGCCTGGCCGTGCGGCTCGGCACTCGCCTGCCCGGCCGCCGCAGCGAGCTGCCGGGGCTGCCCGGGAGCGGCACCAGCCATGCAGGGGCAGAGAAGCGGGAGCGCGGCCGGCAGCGCTCGTGTGTGTCTCGAGAGGGACCCCTGTACAGCCCGACAGGGCTCCCACTCGGCCGCTGGTGAGTGCTGTAGCGATGAGAGCCCTGTTGGGATGATTCATGCCGTCGGCCCAGCGCCCTGCCGTCGAGGGCTACGAGCCGGTGCGCAGCTGCCCGCCCGCCCGGTTCCCCGTAGAACGGCGATATTGCTCCTCGGCCCTCCCGAGAGGCGAATGACGGTACAGCGCACTAGTGAAATGACTGTCCTCTCACGACATTAACAACCGCGACAGCAACAAAAATAAGTGGTAAAAAAGACTGAAAAAATCCCAAAACAATAAAATGTTGTAGGTTGTAGTTCAATCCGATAGGAGAGGAAAAAGGCTGTGTCTGAAAGTGAAATGAGAAACATCACTGAAAGCAATCTTAAATAAAAAAAGTGTCAGATTGGCACATCATAAGCAAATCAGTTATTATCCAGTAAGTAGAATCAACAACCACAAACAAACAAACAAAAAAGTGGTTTTGTTTACAGGGTTAACTCTATCTGTCTGTGAAAGGCAAACGAAAGTTCTCCAACACAACTTCTATAACAGGTTTCCTACTATCTTGCAGCTCATTGTTTTTAATAACTTGAGATCTTTCATTCTGTTCTGTAATTCTGCCATGCAAGCTCAGTAAGCGCAAAGAGCCAAATAAGTAATTGCCTAACAGGAAGATTTGCTGATTCTAACTTAATCAAACTTGAGATGACGTTCAGAGTCTGCTTTGCACACCCTCAGGTTTCCTTCATCTTCTGTCAGTCAACAGTTCAAGCTGAATTTACAGCTTCAAAACGTTTGGACAGATCCCAGCCAGTACCTTTTTACGAGGGTTCCAGACTGCATCTCTCTGCCCCTAGTCTTGCGTTCTCCTCTGTAAATGATCAAGGCTTAGAGATTAGCTGGATCAGAGCTGCACCCCTGCATGCCTGTTGTCCCAGCTGCTCACACTAACATTTACAAGATCTGTGTCCTACTGAATGAAGACTTAATGCTGTTGAGACACAGACGAAATGTAATCGATATTTAAGTATGCATTATGGTTTCACTGTCAACACCAATTTTCTTTTTAATGTCTCCTTAAATGCATGACACGGTTGGCTTCTAAGCAACTACCTCTTTAAAGACTGTTCTCCTTCAGTGAAATCAAAGTTTGTGCTTCTTGCTATTTAGCACCAGCCTGAGTTTAAAAATAAAAATTAAAAAAAAAAAAAAAGCATGTCTGGGAGGCACGGAAATCTCAAGCAGATTCTCCCAGCTTTCTTGCATGGTGGTGGGCAAGTCATTAGCCTAATTAGATTATCTTGAAATTAGCGTTTCAAAGCCACAGGGGATTCGAGCTTTTGGGGAAACTGTTTCCAGAGATGTTTTGTGCTGACATGGCCAAGTGAAGCTAATCCCAGACACTTTTTGGCAAGAAATCCAATGAGAAAACATTGACAGGGTCCTTTTTCAACTGAAATCTTTTAAATCAGCTTTAATTTTTAAATTTTTTTCAGAGTTCGAAATTCATCTCTCTCTGAATTAAACTGAGATGCAATTTAGGCAACCGTGGATGAAGGGGAGGGAGTAGGAGGTGGAAGATGTAGACAAAGGGAAAATTCACCCTTTTGATGTGAGAGTGTCTTTAATCCTACTAAGCATTTAAACACCAAAATTCCACTTAAACTTTTAAGCAACTAAATGATGTCCTAATGTCTTTAGATAACCCAGGTGAAGAACCTAGGGAAATTCTTGGAAAACCATATAGTCATACAATCCAACCTGACTTGACAGTAAATGAAAACTTTACACACACAAAAAGGCAAAACATTAATATTATTCAGTTAAGATACAGCAGCAAACAAGGGGGTCCTCTGTAAGTACAAAAAGAAAAAGCATTAACAACGGTGTCAGAACATTATTTTCTGAAAAATTTCATTCTACTTTTCAAAAATAGAAAAGGAGAGACTACATGTTCTTGATGCTCTCAGATTATAACTGTATTATCTATTTGTCAAAGTAAAACTAAAATGCCATAATTTGATTGCAGCATTTTGTTCCTGCAATTGCATATTGCACTTTGGTTTGAAAAGGATTTGAATCTTGGGCTTTTTTTAAACTTTTCACCATGATAAAATGCAGCACTTGTGGTATTCAAGCAATTATATTCCAGTAATGATTTCAGAATTAAAGGATTAAGGAACTAGGGAGTGAAGGAAATTAATTATTTCAGTTCACTGAAACTGATAGTGTGTGTACAGGTTTCTGTGAGAGAAGTTCCAAACAGGTGAAAGGAAACACGTGACAGGAGGCAACCTACCAAATAGTTCCTTCTTGAATTTTCTATTTAGGCATCTTGGAAGTATAGTCAAAAGGAATTATCACTACATAGTTCAAAACCTTCTGAGATACAGCTGTAACTTTAAAATACAGAGAAGCAAACAAGAACTCAGTGTCTGAAGTGACTGTATCATTGAAACACATCCTCTTCACACAAGGACATGTAAGATCCACTTCAGGATATCTGCTCCCATCTTTCATAAAGCACAAAATATTTCACAGTACTTTAAAAAATGTAAGCTTTATCCTGTAAAACACTGAAAGATAACAGAAGGCGACCAAAAATCTTAAGGCCAAAGTTAGTGTTGTAGCTGCATAGCTCTCAGCCAAACTGTTCTGGATCAAAATGAGTCCAGGTTTAGTAAACTGCTTAGTCCTGACTTTGTGGACAAGATGAATCAGCTGGGACAGTAAGTGACTTTCAGTACCAGTAGCAGAACTGTTTCCTGTGTCCTATCTCTGGGTATAGCCAGTTTGTGAAATTCTGGATATGAGTCAAACTCATACTTCTGAAGTGGGAAAAAAAATAAATTAAACCTACAATTAGTCTAATCAGAATAAATACACTACAAAGCCGGTACAACAACACAACAAGGAAGTACGAATTTTCAACTTCTGAATCACCTTTGTGCCATTTTAGTATTTTTTCCTCTTTTAGAGCAAGGAAGTGGGCTGTGTAATTCTCCATGCCATCCTGTCCAGCCAGCCAAAAGCTGGTGAGCTGTGGCCCACTAGCAGCTGTGCAGCACTGAGACATTCCTTTAGTCCTGCAAGATCATCTGGGATCTAACAGAGGGTGGAACACAAGCACATCACTCAGCTTCAGCGCCGTTAGGTGCTGCAAAATACTGAGATATCTCTCAAGCTTCTCCTTACCATTCCCAGTTCTGTACCAAACAATGGCACCCAAGGTCAGGCCTGGAAAGATCTGTTAGCTCCATGCTGGACATGCTAAGTAGCAGTGCTGCTTTATGGCTTTAAGATGCCTTGAGAATGGTACAGCTGGGTTCACTGTTGCAGCAGGGATTACTGCAACAGTTCACATGCTGTGAGTTCAGCTTTTGGTGGCACAGCTCCAAAGCCAGTCATTTCTATTCCCTCTTTATTGCACACTTAGAACCAGATCAGTAATCTGGGCCTGACAACCCAGAGGAACAATCTGAAAGAAGCAGGAATAAATACCATCTCAGAATGCTGAAATGCCTCTCTATTTTTTTTTCCATAGTATTGACCATATTTTCCATCGCCTCAGATATCCCACTTGACACTGTCATAATAGAAAACAGTGGGCTGATGACAAGTTCCCATGTCCTATTCTCATTCCATTCATCTGCCTTACTGCAACTCTTATGCTCATCATTTTTATTAAAGACAGAAACTAATTCTTTATAACATGCACACATATTTATTTGGTACTTTTGCCTTTCTCTGCCAAGAGTTTACAGTAGTAACTAAAATTACATCATAACTCAGCAGGGCTCACGAGAGGGGATAATCCATTTCACCTCACACTCTTAGAAGTAATAGAAGAGTAGGTAAACATTTCATCTAAAATGAGTAAGTGTTATGTATATTCAAGCAATATCACTGAAGTGAAACTGTTACTAGAGATGCCTGCTAAGTAAATCATGGGGCAGCTTTTATGCAAGTCTAGAAGTATAAAGATCAAATTTAAAATGTTTGCTTTCATATTCTCCCTCTGTAAAGTAAAGAGACTTTCAAGCATGTTTGTTTGAACATAAGTTTTCATAAGTTTGCAGAAAATTCTCGGAATTTTGACATTCTATGAAAACTGGAATTTAGGATTCATTTTCCATGCTGCCCCTTCTGTATAACAGTGCAGCTGTGATGAAGGAAGAGCTGTGATAATGTCTTTTAACCATTTGTGCACATTCTTGATCCTAAAGCTGCTAAGCATGAATTTGACTTCAGAAGAAACTCTGGGCAAATCTACTTAGTCATCTTAATCATGCTGTGGGGGGAACAAAGCAATGTTCCAGCTCTGCTGAGGTTTTTATCAGCACATCCATGTCAGAGACAAGGGACAGCAATGCACAGAACTGGTGCATTAGGAGCTGGTAAGAATCACCTCTGTGGTGCAATGCAGTCCCAAGAATCCAGAATATTGCCTGAATGGATTGTTAAAAACTGTGTTCTGATATTTGCGATCTAATTAAAAAATACTCACTCGCAATTCATGCTTTCTCAAAGTTTTAAAAAAAAAAATCATCTTAATATTATCCCATACACAACTCTAAAATTGATAACTAGCACTGAGGAACGTCTTGGTTAAATCAGGCTTTTTCTTACAGCTAATTAAGATTATTTCATCTATTTATTTAACAGTCGCATTGATCTTATAGCAAAACACACAACTAGCTTAAACTGTTTGCTGAAAATACATACCCCCTTCCAGAAGTATTCTAGATCTTAAGCAATTTTCACAGGTTTTATACAATGTTTGCCTAACTGTTTAAACAAGGAGTGCTGATATATTCCAGGCTTCGCAATAATTTCTAGTTTTTCTCTCATTATTTATTTTATTTATGGATACATTTTAGCAGAAAAACTCAGGTTTTTTGGTTTGTTACCTTACCCCAAGCACCCCCTTCAAAAAAAAGACTGGCTTCTAAATGGGAAGGGCTTTAATACAATGAGCATTAAAAGACTTTCAAATAAATTTTCATTTAAGGAGATTTATGCTCTAAAGATTTTTATTGCAAGGATATTTTTTGCCATTTTTTATATGTATAGTATTTCACTTCAGAGGAGACAAAGAAACAAATTATTCTATAAGAACAGTAAGTTATGAAAATACATCTCTAACTAGACTTCTACAGGCATCACCTTTAACTATCAGGCCAATCTAAATGAGTTTATCAGGATTTTCCAAAACAAAGTTAAGGTATATGAATCTTTCAATTGAGTTGCAGGTATAACAACTGATGACTTCTGCTCTTACCATGTCAGAACTTCAATACTACATTAGATTAAAAGTAAATTAAATACGCATCATTGTCTCCTTATCAACAAAGACAGAAACCAGAGTTTCAAAATTATTGCTTATAAAGGATATAAATTCTCCAATTTTATGCACACTGGCTGGAGCTCAACAGTAGCACCTGCAGTTCAGTATATTAATCCATGTCAAGTTTTAGAAAAGATGTTACTATGATTTAATTTCAATTTTCTCACATTTAAATTAATGTAATACTATTATTTTAAAAATACAGCTTGGAAAAAGCAGGGCTGATGTATAGACAATAAAGGTTTTGCCTTTGCAAAGTAACTTTATCCTTTTAAATGAAAAACAAGTTGTTTTATCAACACAGAGATGAGTCACATGGAGTTACAGAGGCCCACACAGACTCTGCTTTTAGACTGACATTGACAAAGGCCATGAGGATATTGTCTTTGCTGATCTATTAATCTCCTTTACCTAGGGCATTAGTTGGCACAGTAGTAAACCACCATCTATTCCAAAGAACCTGGGGCCTTGTTCAGGAAGAAAAGTTGTGGGATTTTTTGCTGGAAGTAAATGTACTCTTGAGGAATTATTCAGCTGCAGCTGCCTTCTTTTTCTTTATGAGTTTTCCTGGTACAATTTCTGTGCCATGCACAAATGCTAGTGCTTGAGGCAGTTGGAGCGTACAGCCAGGGATGCAGTGTAAGGTAGAAATGCCCCTTCAGCAGCATCCCCTACCTGATGCCAGTTTAAAAGTGTTCATTCACTGTTGCCACTCATTAACTTTCAGGCACCCTACTGACTAATAGGTTTCAGGTTAAGTTAATCACCCAGTGTTCCTATGTAACAAATGGAGTTCATCAATCCACAAAAAACATACACAAAAGTTGCTGCCTTGAGCATACAGCCTCTTAATCCTTCCATGATCAAATGCTAAGAAGAGTGTTTCTTAGCCTGTTCTCACCAAAGCTGTTCAGCTACCCAATTCCATCAGCAGAGCTAGAAAACTCAGGAAATTGCTGTCTGTTTTCAAACAGTTTTAAAAATCCTGGGGCTTTGGGTATAGAGTGATGAAAGGCAGCGCTACTACCTTGTCTTGGCTGTGTTTGTATGGGATTAAGCCAGTTCAAAATAAACCTGCTGGACAGAGTTCAGCCTGTGAATCCACATAGATGAGTTCTCAGTGTTGCTAGGAAACAATCAGTTCTGTGTGTTCATAACAGCAACAATGTGGGCTCTCTTGAGCTGACCAGGGAAATAAACAGTAGAAAAGGCCAGGATACCAATGAGTAGCTCAGGCCACTGTCCCCCACCTCATTTCCAGTCTATTCACCAGATGGCCTTAAAGGACATCAGCAAAGGAAACCATACAATGAGGGCAAATAGATATTTTGGCTAACTATGCCACTTGGAGGCACACAGAGAGCAACACATTATATGACCTAACGAATGAGTTTACTATCAAGATAAGCCATACAGATCCTGTCTGCTACAATGGAACAAAGCTCATGAAGCTACACTGAAGTGAGATTTGATAAAATCTCAGCACTAGGGAAAGAGTATGGGAGGTTTCATATAATTTCTTGGGTGATGATGTTGTTCCTTGATGACATTAATTCTTTTTCAGTGTTTTTATGATGTGTTAATCACTCTTTATAAGCTCCTAAACTCTAAGCAAAATTTCTGTCCTCTCAGGACCTCTATCATATCTGCCACAGACGTTCACCATTCCCTTTCTAGTCAAGTCATCTGAACTCCCTCTTCACAGTTTCTGTTGTTACTCAGTTAAATTCAAAATAAGTAAAAATGGGTGAGGTTTTTTTAGCCTGAGATCACCTAATTAGGGTTTCCTCATTTTTAATCTCACCTGAGCAGATGAGATCAGATTTTGAGGCCCTCAAAACTATCTGAATGGCACACTACAACTGTGTAATTGTACTGCAATATCCTGCTAAAACTTCTAGGAATCTTCATCTACAGGTAGGCTTTTTGAGAATGAAAGTCTTACCCATAGGCACATGTTAAAATGAACTCAGTTGCAAAGCTAGCAACTTATTAATTTGATTATAGGCTGCTTCCATTTACTTACATCAAAGAACTCATCATTGTAGTACCGGTATCTGTGCCACTACAAAAAAAAAAAAAATCCAAAAACCAGGAAAAACATTAAAAAGAAAAAACATAAGACAAGGTATTAAGAAAATTTTAACAAACCAGACTCTTCCTTTCCATTTTCTGCAATAATTTTCTCTTAATGAGTGTTCATACAAAAGAGTCACGATATGTTTTATACATCTAGTACATCATGTATCCCACAAGGTTTGTCACAGTTTTTCTTGATAAGACAAATTTTATGTTAGTCATGAAAGACTAGACAAGCTTTTTTTAACCTGTACTCTGGTGCAATACACAATTGCATTACTGTAAAGAAGAGTAGCATTATGTCCCTGAGAGGAGCAATTAATTTCTGTCTTTCCACTTCTTCAGAGGGGAGAGTAAAATGCCAGTTTTTACCTGTTTCTGTCCATCTCCTTTAGAAGAAAAAGGAGTACGGCAAAAGGTTCTTTATTCCTTCCTCTCTGAGTACCTGCGGGACATTCTATTTTCCCCCACGCGACACTGATTATGTAAACTAAAAAAAAAAAAGTAGTTTATTCATTAACTATACAAAGTTATTCTTAGGTTTTTCTAAAGATGGGTCCATGAAAATTAGCACTGCAGCCACACATCTAGTGTTTACTTTCTATCAGTCCTCTTCTGCACTATATTCCATTTTAGTAAGAAATCAATATTATGATATCACCCGTGAATTCAATTGCATTTGGCTTACCCTCCATTTCTGTTTGTGCAAGACTATAGTGAGTAATTATGCTGGCTAAGGCTTTTCAAACAAGAAATGGAGTAAATAGTTTTCTGTATAAATGCACATATTGGTTTTGTTTATCTTAATGTCAGATTAACATTGCCATCATGGGGATAAATTTGTTTGTATTTAATTATTGCAAGACAATGAGAGACACTAGAGTTGAAGAAGATGGCATTTATGACTTTTTTTTTTCTGCAATATCATTCAAGTCAATAATATATCTGGATCCAAACACACAACAGAGGAACCCAAAAAAAAAGTTGCCCATTTTCTTACTTATGCAAGTCTTGTATATTCATTTATGGATTCATGTTTTGAACTGTGGCTGCATCCTCCTCAGTGGTGACTTCTATCATGGTAATGTGGTGGGATGACTCTCATCACTGGGGTGCTGCCGTGGGTGGCTGTGAACTCTTTAGGAGAGACAGGTGAAGCAGGGGAAGTGGTGAGATAGCCCTGTGTGTTAAGAGGTGCTTTGATTGTATTGAGATTGGTGATAATGAAGATGACACAGCTGAGAGCCTCTGGGTGAAGAGTGGGGAAGGTCAGCAGGGCGCAGCTCTGCAGGGATTCTGCCAGAGACCCGCCAGCCAGGGTGAATGGGCACTTGAGGTGTTCTACAAATGGCTGCCAGAAGGCCCATGGTCACCAGCCTTTGCTCATGCACAACATCATCTTGCCAGATGTCTGCTGGAAATACAACACAGCAGATAGGAAGCATCTAGGAGGTTCCTGGAGTGTGTGGGAAACAACTTTCTTATACAACTGGAAAATGAGCCTACCTGAGGAGGTGCTCTGCTGGACCTGTTGTTTGTGAACAGAGGACTGGTGGGTGATGTGCTGCTCAGAGACTGTCTGGAGCACCAGGAATGTGAGAGGTTGCAATAGTGGCTGAAAGAAGGAGGGGCACCAGCAGAACTTCCTCCTTGGATTTATGGTGGGCAGACTTTGGCCTGTTTAGGAGATCAATTGGCAGAGTCCTGTTTTATATCTTTATTGATGATTTGGATGTGGGAATTAAGTGCACCCTCAGTAAATTTGCAGACAAGACCGACTTGGGTAGGAGTGTTGATCTGCTTGAGGGTAGGAAGGCTCTGCAGAGAGAGCTGGACAGACTCTGTCAGTGGGATGAGGTCTCAGCTGCAGGAGGTTCAACAAGGCCCAGTGCAGGGTCCTGCATTGGGTCACAGCAACCCCAGGCAGCTCCACAGGCTGGGGGAGGAGTGGCTTGAGAGCTGTTGGACAGAAAGGGACTTGGGGGCGGTGCTTGACAGTGGCTGAACATGAGCCAGGGTGTGCCCAGGTGACTAAGAAGGCCAATGGCATCCTCGCCTGGATCAAGAATAGTTTATCCAGCAGGACTAAATAAGTGGTCATACCGCTGAAACTTCACCTTCAGTACTGTGCTCAGTTCTGGGCCCCTCCCTTTGAGAAGTAGATTGAGGAGTTGGAGCATGTCCAGCAAAGGGCAACAAGGCTCGAGAAGCATCTAGAGAAAATGTCTTACGAGGAATAGCTGAGGGAGCTGGGTTTGTTTAGTCACAAGAAGAGGAGGTTCTGAGGAGACCTCATTGCTCTCTACAATCCCCTGAAAGGAGGGTGTAGCCAGGTGGGGGCTGGTCTCTCCTACAGTGCCTGCAGTGAGAGGTCTAGAGGAAATGGCCTTAAGCTGAGACAGGGGAGATTCAGATTAGATATTAGAAAACATTTTTCCACTGTTAGGGTGGTCAGGCTCCTGGGGAGAGGGTGGAGTCACCAGCAGCTGGTGTTTAAGCAGCATCTGAACCTGCTGCTGGTCGATACGGTTTAGTGATCTAGAGGTAACAGTGGTGGTGCTGGGTGGACAGTTGGACACGATAGACCTTAGAGGTCTCTTCCAACCTTGATAATTCTATGATTCTATGATTCTATCTGCTCATTCACTCAGTGGTAAATAAGTACATAAGGTTCAAAAAGGGATAAATGCCTGTCCTTCTTTTCTATCACCAGGAATCCTTTCTTTTAAGTCTCATGGGATCCAAACATCATTTGTGTCTCTCTCCAACACTTGAATGCAGAAAGTCAAGTCGGTTGTATAGAAATAACTGCAGCAGGGAGAAGCTCCACTCCTTGAGACAAATGATGCTTCAGTGACCACTTGGAGTTCAAGAGGAGGCCATAAGCCCCCACGGGGCAATTATTCAAGATATACCAACTGGAGAAATTTTGAGAGATTTTGCAGTCCCCCACATCTAATGATTAATGGATGTTCAAAAAGAAGACATAATCTGTTCATATCTCTTCCTTTACATTTTTTACCTTAAAGTAACTAAGGTCATTAAAATATCAGGTTCAAAAAGAAAGCATCTTTTGCTCTTCACACTTACTTAACATTTGGCAAAGTTTGAATAGTTTAATTATATGTTATGTAAAGCATTATAAATGAGTTTTTACATTTTTAATTGCAAGTCTTCTATTTGTACACCAAGAAAAGCCTAAAAATAACTTCTTTATCCCCATTTTATCTGTCTCAGATCTCTTTCTAATAATTTTCTGTTTGAACAGAATAACTTCATTCCCTCCACCTCACAGGGAAGCTCTCTAAGCTCTTCTCTGCTTTGATTCTTCAAACATTGTCCCACTAGAAAAAAGCCTGTAAAGTTCTTTTTCCTGAGTTTGATAAATGTGAAATTCTCACATGAGGAAGTTATTTAGTTACTATTTAGAGTATCAAATTCAAAAGAGCATTATCAGTAACTAGTTCTATAAACAGCTTCTCCCTCTACTTGAACTACCTTAGTTAATGTTGGAGCAAACTTCTATTTCTATATAATATTTAATTTCTCTTGAACTCATCACTATTCACCCACAGGATCGCCTCTGTTAGAGCTACATTACTGACTTTGGGCACATGCCAGTTTTTGCTGTAATGTTTTATCATGTCACTCTGATGATGGTTTAACCAACTGTCTTGGGGTGACTTTATGATGTGTATCCCCTTTTGCTGCTCTATGCCCAGACATGATTCCTGTGCCTTTCTGTGTCTTTAAAACTGGGCGCGAGAGAAAGAAAATAAAAGCCAGATGAACTTTTCAAAGCAGTTTGTGCTCCGAGGTCATGCTTCTGTGGTGGCAAGAGAAGAGGAAGCACCCTTTGCTGCTTTTCAGCCAGCTTTTGGCTCTGTTTTCTCCAGAGAGACATGGAGAGTTAATTTTTTTTTTCCCTGGGACTTCAGCTTCTTCTTCTTCTCTTCTGGAACTGTTTAGAACTTTCCAATGAGGTCTGGAGGGGGCCCAGGCCGACCCAGCTGTGAAGAGGAAAGAGAGAGAGACCACACCCAAAGAAAGGACTCTCAAATCTTACCAGGTTCTCTTCACAGCAAGAGGTTTTATAATCTAGCATTATTCTTTTCCCATTTTGCATTGTCTCTGTTAAATAATTTCTTTTTTTCCTTTCACTTTCCTCCAAGGAAAATTTTTCCTGGTGGGGGAGGGATGGCTGTAACCTGCCTTCTGTCAGAGGATGTTCAAATTTGGACATTTCTCCAAATTTGTCTCAAATCGGGACACCAATGCTCACTCTATAATTGTTGTTACCTGTATACAAATCTGTTTGCCTGCTGTTTTGGGGACCATTGTAGTGAAGGCCACCTCAAAAGATTATGGTTATGGTATGTACATGTTACTTTTTCTGACTTCTTTCTCCATTTTTTATTTGTCTTCTGTTGGGGTTCATTGAAAGCAAATCTTTATTAGTTTAATTCTTCTATATTACTTTTTTCCTTCATACCTGAGGTGGATCTTCCAATTCCTCATAGGATTGTGCTCATAGCAGGAATGCAGTTAGTCATAACTTAAAGCAACTTGTGCTTCAGGAAAACTACCACTGATTTTAGTGTAAGTTCTGTAGCTGTAAGGGCAACAGGTTTGCCAAACATATATGGATAGCTTCTCAATACCCTTTTTCTACAGAACTGTGGGTACAAATATGCGGCTAGCAAGAATTTTTCTTGCTATTTTCCAGTCCCATGAGATATTTTTCTCTCACACAGAAGATATTAGTAGAGTTCTATAAGCTATGAATGCCTGTGACCTTGCAAACCTTTGTTTATAGTACAGTAGAAAAATATTTTGACAATGGATGTTTTAGGATTTTAGCCAATCACCCCAAGGGGTGGCTGATCCTTTGACCAACTAGACCATGAAGAAAAAAAGTCTATACAAGAGTTGTAAAATAATTAAATAAAGGAATCTTGCTGCACAATTCCTGCCTGCTGGATCTCTCTTCTCCTCCCTACCACTCTGGGATACCACAATACAGAACTACATTAAAATAAAGATAAAGGTAAGGAAACATCAATTAATAATTTGATTCTCGGAGTAAGAGTCTTCATGAAATGACAAATCATTTTCTTCTGTTCTCAACTGGTATTTATTTCAGCCAGAGAGAGTTGAGTGTGCTGGTTTTGCAAAGCATTTTAAGCACATGTGTAATACCCACAAAACATATAGTTCTGCTTGCATGGGTATGTCCCACATATATATAGGTAAGCCAACTCCCCCAGAAATATTCAAAATTCAGAGATAAGCAATAAGCTCTGATTATTTTAAAAACAAGATGGTTTTGCACTGAAGCTAATTCCATTGTCTTCCGTGAAGACAGGGGTTTTTTCAACATTTTATTTTCACGTTTACCATTGCTAGTTGACACTAACTGGTTGCTCATTTCTTAAATGGATAAGAATAATAAAAGAAGTACAGAGCCAGAATTTCTCTCTCTAATTTTCTCTTGGTGAAAAGTATTTTAATTTCTGTAAATAAATAAAGATTTATTAGTCCACAGGGAGAACTATTCACAAGCAGGATCACCTCACCATAGACAAGGCTGCTCAGAGCATTATCCAGCCTGGTCTTCAGCACTTCTGGACATGGGGCATTCACAACTTCTCCAAGCAGCCTGTTCCAGTGCCTCACCATCCTTATAATAATGAATTTCTTCCTAATATCTAATTTAAATCTACCCTCTGTCAGCTTAAAGCCTTTCCCCCTTATCCTATCACTCCTTGCCCTTCTAAAAAGTCCCTTTCTGTCTCTCTTTTCAGTCCTGGAAGGTCCTCCCAGAGCCTTCTATTCTCCAGGCTGAACAACCCCAGCTCTCTCAGCCTGTCTTCAAAGGAGAAACATTCCAGCCCCCTGATCAACTCAGTGGCTCTTTTCAGGACTTGTTCCAATGGGTTCACATCTCACAGTTATTGCAATCAGCATTTCTGCACCAGGATGGAGTTTTCCTGAAATTTTAGAGTAAACCAAAATAGACAGGCGTTTTCTTCCTGGCAGATCAGTTGTAGTAATTTAACATTTTTCTCTGGATTTGTCATGGTAATCACCTGATTTTAAAGGTACAGGATGTGCACTTGTCTCCACACTCATAATTTTAGACTGGCAAACCATGATTTGTGTAAGAGACCAGAAGTTTTGAATATCTACAAGCTAGATCTTCTTTTTTTCCACAATGGGATCCTTCATTGGACTAAATGTCTAATACTTCCTAAGTGTGGGTATGTGGTCATGCCTCTTTACCTGTTCACTAGATACTAACTGTAGCAGGATATATATTTTTCAAAAAAATCAAGCTGCAGCCCATAGCTGCAAAAATGCACACAAAATATAAAATAAAAGAGATAAGATAAAAATAAAATGCAGTTTTAAATATTATTTTATTTCTTAATAGTACAAAAAATATTCTCTTTCCACACTCCAACAGATTTTCTTGTGCATGCACTGGGGTGTACACACCACTCTAAAGACCATTGTCCTAAAGTTCTGTAATTACTATTTCTTTTTCTAAGCAAAGTCTACCCCTGTGTAATTTACATGTCACTATCAATGACAATGTTTTTCTGAGTTATACTTTAAATGTCAGGGAGCATTCAGCAGTTTAAAGTGTACAACAATAAAGAAGCAAAGCCTGCTAGCTCTGCAATCAAGGTTTCTATAGCTAAGAGTAATTGTCCTACTTATTGCCCAGGAAAACAATGTAGAGCTGGTTTTTTCTGCAAAGACATCATATGTCATCATGTCAAGCAATTGCCAACACACAGTTTCATATGAAAATGTAGGTGGCACTGTAGAAGCCACATATGACACAAACTAAAACAATCAGAGAAATAAACCAGAAAAGGACCTGAAATAATCTCATAGATAAGAGTATGAAGCTTGTGAATAAAATCCTGGTTCCACTGAAATTCAAAGTTCTCATACACTCCCACTAGGTTAAAATTCTGTATCAAATACAGATTGTGAGCAGCAGTCTCTTAGTCAAAGACAGGCAAGATTTCAAACAGGAGCTCTGGAAGTCAGATCAATGCATATCCT
Organism: Corvus cornix cornix; assembly: GCF_000738735.6. Lineage (NCBI taxonomy): Eukaryota > Metazoa > Chordata > Aves > Passeriformes > Corvidae > Corvus > Corvus cornix. The sequence continues at coordinate 3,639,507 of NC_046357.1, read as the reverse complement.
TAGAAAGATAAAATATATTTTATTTGCTGGAAAGAAACTGGTCTGGTGGAATGCATTAGGTAACAAGCTGTCAGAAAGGAACTCCATCTTTTAAAATAGAATGAAAATGTGCTTAAATATATTTTAGCTGCCAATCAGAAACAGACAGGTTAATTAATTTTTAAATACATCTCAGCTGCAGGAAGGCAATCCAAATTTTGAGAATTCCATTTAGAATTCAGCTAATAGCTACAAAAAAGAGCATAGAAGAAGCAAAAGCTATGCCAGTTCTCTTCAAAAATGTATAGTGTGGAGATTGAAGTGGAATGGTAGCTGTGCTGCTTTTAGCAAGCCTTTTTTGGAAGAGTTTAAAGCCTGCAATTACAGTAGCAAGACACATCCTTTAAAAGATAGTGATTCCGGGGGCTAGAGTGGGACTATTTGAATGTTTAGAGATAACTCCTGATACAGCAAAATTCTTATAAAAGTGTTGAAACTGGCAGGCATTTACATTTTTCAGTGCTACTGAATGAAATCACATAACCATGTCTGCTTGACGTTACAGATCAGTATTCTTCACTCATTCAGTGGTGTTTCTGCCTTAGGGAAGCACATAAATCTGTCAAATCTCTAAATCAGATCAACACATTAAACGGTGATATGGACACAATAGAGAGTTACTAGAGCATGTAGTCTTGAAACAAAGATAGGTGAGAATGTCCTTTAAATATGTAGGTACAAACAGTGTCTGGGATGAACCAACATACTGTGATACTCCAGACAGGAATCTCTAGTTTTTTCTTTCAGACACCTGTGATTAGGAATTAGTTAATAGGAAAAATGCAAGAAGCCTTGGAGTATGTATTACATAATCCTCAGAAGTTCCAGGATGAAATCCCTTGGGTTTGAGCCTGATGGATAGAATTTTGTAATATTCCAATAGGGTTTGCTGTCTCTCAGTCACCATTTCAGTTCAGATTAGTAATCCTAAAATTAAACCAGATGTCAGTTACTGCCTGGGCTGCAGTGAGGTACAAAGACTTGGCAAAGGCTGCCAATACCCTCACGTGCTCCTGAAAACACTGAAATGGTTTGAAATGGGTGTGGGAACTTACACAAACTGCTTCTGTCTTAACAGATGTGAGCCAAGCACTGCAGTACCAGTGAAACATACTGAAATAGCTCTAAATGTCAAATCAGGTCAGTTTATGTCATATTCTCTAGGGACAACTTGTTTATTTGGGGCTGGGAAGGGGGGTTTTTCTGCCGATTAAGTAAAAAGTATATTTGGAATTTGGGACCAGGAGAATATAGCTTAGTAAATATTTAAAGAGGAACCTAACCAATTGATTACAGATTTCAGGAAGTCAATTTCACAAAGACAGTATAACAGCAAGTACTGTTTTCACATTGTAGAAGAAACAATTCATCAGCACTCTAATGAAATTGTCCTGGCTGACTTTTTAGCTGGGAACTGGCCAAATACTCTTCATATACACAGAGTGGAAATACTGAAAGAAATGAATGAACAAATAAAAGCTGGTAGGATATTAATCTCTTATGCAAAGAAGTCTGCAAGCATAACAGAATTAAGTTGGGGAGAACTTTATCACTAAATTATTGGTAACTGAACTTTTAATACCCTGGTGAAGGGTTTATGCTATGTGCATTTTATAGCTAGAGTTGAAAGAAGTACAATAAAAATTATTGGCTGGAGTGAATATAACCTACCATCAAAGAAAGCTGTGGTTTAAAGAACAATCCTTCCTTTAAAAGAAAATGATATAATGACTCTGTCTAGGTTATAGCAGTTATAGCTGTGCTTATATGTTACGTATGCAAATATTGGAGCTTGTGAGTTAAAAACAGAAAGACCATCTCTCCTCCAGAGACCCCTTCTGCTCATACTCAGTAAGTTTCTCATTCCTGTGGGCATAGAGGTCAAACACTGTAGAATCTGGCTATGTGCTATAGGACCAAGGGACAGCAAGCTCATGTGTTTCTGTACTCTCCAGGATCATCTACCCTCAGGAAGCCAGACTGGTTTTGACATATGGTGAGAAAGTGGACAGAAATATGTCTGATCAATTTTTAGCTACACATATCCACTATTTATCATTCTGAGATGTGGAGTCACACTTGACACAAAGTAAAACACACATTTTTGTAGATCACAAATATTTATGGACTGGGAATTTCATGGATATCTGGGGGAAAAATTAGGTTAACACTGAGTACAGCTAAAAGTGTTTATCTAACGGAAAGAAAGTAGTAACAGAACAAGTAGGCATTTTATTGTATTTAATTACTACTTCAGTTATTAGTATCTTTTAATAATTTAAACAGTTTGGGAAGCATCAGCCATTGCAGCACCCAGTTTGGTAACCACATTCAGTATAAACCAGGCAGGCAGCTCACACTATTCCAGTCAATTAAATTGGAATGCTCTTGGGCACCAAAATGAGATGTGTGAAAAGGCCTACAGCTATGCTGAGGAACCCTCTTAGCACCCACAAGGTGGTAGTTGATACAATACGTCTCTTAGTAACACCTCGGAGGCATAGGAATAGACTGGAAGTGCAAATGACCGGAGATGAAGGCATCCCAGGCGAAGTACATCTGAGGAAAAGTAGATTCCAGTGCATGGGCATGTTTTAGCTACTGCGTAGCAACTGGGAAGCAGTGGTTGATAATTCAGGTGTATTACTACATTTGTAACTTGATGCTCGATGTGTCATACACACACCCCATATGCAAATCTGAACACTTAATAGTTGCACACTTCCAGAATTTTCTGTGATAAACTGCCTAGACTCTGGGAGAGGAGAGATTGCTCCTTTATCTAAACAGATACAAATTCATATAGTTCTAAATTTCATTAATCTACTTCACTTCCACATCCAGATTTTCTTCTGTTCATTTCGTTTCACATTGGCACTAAACTAGGCTGCAGCCTTGGCACGAGATTGCTGCCATGGGATATTTCTGAAATTAGCAATATCCATAAAATGAGAAAATGATGTACAATGGCTGGTTATGCAGGATCCTCAGCTAGTGAAAGTGCAGGTTTGGCAGTAGTGAAAAAAAAGATTTTTCCAGAAATTGATAAAATTAAATCCCAAAGGAATTTCTGATCATTTAGCCTGGTCTTTTAGGTGGCACAAGCTGTTCTGTTTCTGCCAATTACGCCTATACTTATTCAAATAATTTATTATCCAATTTTGATTTGAAGGCAGTTGATCATTAAAAAAAAACAACAAAACTTTGATAGTTTGTTCCAATATTTCGCACTTTTTTTGTTACAGCCCATGCTCAACATCCAGTTTTAATTAGTCTCATTTCAGCTTCAAGTTCTAATTTACAGCAATTGCACTTGAAAAATTTCTTTTTCTTTACAGACAGAGAAGAGATTCTTTAGCTGTAGAATATTCCACAGAAGGAAAATTAAAGGATTATAGTAACTTTCAGAATAATCATCTCTCCCAGTTTTGAAAAGCCTTTTAAAATTTTGTGGTAAGTTATTTCCCTATGCATCTCCATAAAGAGTCATATTCACCAGCAGGTTTGGAGGTATTTCTACATCTGTTCATAAGCATTCAGCTGCTTCCCCTTGGTCACTGTTAGATCACTAAAGTACTCACCCATTTTAAAAACATTCAAAACGACCTTTCTTTTCAAGGAAGATCTGGATTTAGTATATTTTCAACCTTAACAAAGCCTTTCCCATTCTGTGAATATATAATCACTTGCAAATTATACTCACACGAGCTGGGCATGACAAATGCATATTTAGTACCCAGCACTTCTCTGAATATTAAAAAAAAATCTGTAATGTTCAGCAATTAATTTGCTTTGCAGAGGTTTTTGGGTCATCTGGAGAGTACTGGCCATTTCATGCAATTCGAGAACTGGTAGACTCAGGGCAAAGCCAAGGGTTTAACTGCAGTCAGAATCAGTAGTCTGTTACACTGCCCCTTCCCTTTTTCTTTCCATGGTAATTTTAGTTGTCATATATGTTTTTGCACCTTTTATCCCACAATAAACCTTGTTTTGTCCAGAAGAGCTTATTAGTTTAATTGTGCATGATGTGCTACACACCTGTGACTATTCATTCCCACCTCATGCCACAAGGCATCACACCTCAGTTGGTTTTGCATATCTTAGTGGAATCTGCAGATTTATTCACTGAATCACTGAAATTTCCTAGTCTAAAAAGGAGTAAATAAGGAAGAACATTTTGGGGAACACTTAATTCCCATGGCCCAGGGAGCAACCCAGCTCATGCATTCTAGCAATGCCAAAAGTGGTGAGGTGGTGACAGACTGCAATGCAGAAATAAGAACATGCATTCTGTCCTGATTTTGGCTGGAATAGAGATAATTTTCTTCCTACTAACTGGTACAGTGCTGCATTCAGGGTGAGAATAATGTTGATAACACTGATGTTTTAGTTGATGTTAATTTGTGCTTACCCTAAATCTTTTCAGTTTCCTGTTCTCTGTCAATAAGCAGGTTCATGAGACACTGGGAGGGTGCATGGCCAGGAGAGCTGACCTGAACAGGCCAAAGGGATGTTCCATACCACAGAACATCATGCCCAGGATGTAAACAGGGGGAAGGTGGTCAGGAGGATGGGGAATGGGCTGGGAACTGGTCAGCAGGTGGTAAGACCTTGTATTGTGTGTCACTTGTTTCTCTTGGGCTTTATTCTTCTCTCTCAGTCTCTCTCTCCCTCTCTTTTTCACAGCAGTCATTACTATTATTATTGTTATTATTATCATTAATCTTACTGTAGTAATGGTATTTTTCTTTGCTTCAATTACCAAATTGTTCTTATCTCAACCCACAAGTCTTACTTTTCTTTTCCATTTTCCTCCACACTGGAGGGAAGGCAGGTTGCAGAGGAGTGAGCAAGCAGCTGCATGGTACTTAGGTGTGGGATTAAGCTATGACACATGAAAGGAGGAGTTTTTCATACCAGTTAGGATGTACTTGTGAAAACAACTGCCACCAAGGCATTAGTCCAAAGTTTCATGACACACTGAGTCTGGCTTTAGAGCTCCCAGTACTAGATCAAAATCAGTACCATCGCATGACACAAAAGCACTGATCCAGCACAAATTATTGGCAGCTTGAGATATTTTTGCACTTTTTGATGGGCTGACTTTGTACCATAAGGCCAGTATTATCTGACCTCCTATATATCTGGCTATTGGCATAAAAGCTCTCATGAATTTCACAGTGCGCTTTACCTAAAGCAATGTAAACACAGCCATAAGCTGCATGCTTGATTTGGATCAATTTCTTACAAATGATTCAGTAATATGGCTTATTAGTATTGATGACTATGAAAGTATGGCCTCACTCTGGAGTGATACACTTTAAAACAACAGTCATTAAAGAGATGTCCGTGATAAAATTATCTTGCTATTTTTTTAACTCTGACATCTGATACAAATTTTCAGGAAAAGGTGGGAAAGTTCTCATTATACAGAGTTTAGGAATGAACGGAACCAGTTGAGTGAAATACCACCTTTTCTGCTATATACACATACATACACTTCAATTATCCACTACTTTTTCTACTCAAGTACAGATTGGGTACAATAAACTGGAATATTTCTCTGAGTTGGGGATTGTGTAAGGAGGACAATGTTCTGTTCCACTCTTTTACCCTTTCTTATTAGCATGAGTTCAGATAGCAGATTCTTCATACCTTGTCATAAAGAATTCTATAATCTTTCTGATAACTATTGTTCACATTATTCGCAAAAGAGCAGTCTAGCGCAATGATTGAAGGAAGGTTTCTGCCACAACTTTCCTGGTCTCAAATCACTCTCTTAACAGCCCTCACAGGATAAGTGGACCAAGGATTCTACTAATCTAATACCTTACAATAGGGAAAGTACATAAGGTTCCCTCAATATCTTACCCCTTCAGCTCAGAAAACAAACACACAAAAAAATTACAGTTAGAAATGTTAAAGGGCGCCCCCCAGAGCCCCCCATCCTTGTTTATTCTAATGAAAAGCTCTGGCGTCACACCTCATGAAACACCATTGCAGACTGTATTCCCCCATTTCACACCGAATAGCAGGTGGTCAGACATGCCTGAGTTTCTACTGACACATTTCCAAGAAAAAAACTAATGCAACTGCACTAGGGGAGCACAAAAGGAGTCAACAGACTGCAATACCAAACACAGCTGGGAAAAAGTTCACAGTCCATTTCAGGAGCCGTTTTCCACAAAGAAAATCCACAAAGGAAAACCAGATATCAGGAGTATCTTGTTTTGCTGTAATAAAATTATTCTCCATTTGTATAAATTGGTGTTGCCAGTTTGGACAGCCTGATGGTGTGTTTATGTATCCTCTCCCTAGTGGTAACAATATGTCCTGTTGTGTAGAATATGACATTAGCTGTCTTTTAAGTTCGCTTTTTCACTGTCGTCCTAAAATAATAGACTCTATCCCTTCTGTTCACCTCCCATCCTGTTCCATTAGTGTCTCTCCTCAGAGTAATCAATTCTGTGATTTTTCCCCACATATCTTATATATGCAGGACCAGGAGCTGCTCTCAATGATCCTGATGGATCCCGTCCATCTCCGTTTACTCTGTGATTCTGTAATTCTGTGATCATATGATATGTGATTATGCTTGATTGCTTGTTCCTAAATGGGCACTACAGTTTATTTCATCTATCCAGCCTGGTTTGTTTTTCTGGGTTAAGTTAAAATAGCTTCTAATCACGCCAGTTGCTCAATTAATAATGAGAATCTTACTCAGGTATTCCTCAAAAAATATATACACATCTCTGTCTTGTTGTGGGGTTTAGTGCAGTGGATTGCAGGGTTATTCAATTCTGCAAAGATCACTGACTGCTAATTAAGACATTTTTCCCTAGCACCTATATACTCATGCCGTGAATTTAAAGAAAAACTAGCCTTTAACAATATAATATACACAACAAAGGTAATATTATTTGCATTTGTTTTTTTGGATAACATTCACAAAAGTAATGTTCGTTGGAGTTTCAACTCTTTATTATAATAAGAACACTCTGAATGCCAGTCCTCCTCTCTTCCCTCCAAAACATTTAAAATCCTTGGTATTCCAGCAATATTTGCAGACCTTTTCAATATGTTCTGTTTTCCACAATCCAGGCCATTAACAAAAATCTTGAACAGAACCATGCTATAGACAGGCTTATGCAGAATTGGAATGCCTTTCCAGACTAAGAGATACAGTCGAGAAATGTACAGTGTTTCCCACTGTAGGACCATTTCATCTGGACCATCCTTCCTTAGTTTGCAAATAAGAATGTCAAGCAGAATGATGACATACCAAAGCCAGTATCTCATATAACCTGTTTGTCCCTCATTTATTAGTCTTGTTCTACCAAAAGAGGAAAGGAAATTACATTGGGTTCCACTATTTGATCTTGAGAAATCTACATTGGATACTTAATTGTTATTTTGGTCCCACAGACGCTCACAAAAGTGGCTGTTATACCACTTTAACCAATGTTAACATTAGGCTAAAAAACTCAAAATTCTTCAAATTCTTTCTTCCTGCTTTTCAAGTTATGTTCCATACATGCCTTATCTTTTCCACATTTGAAGCAGTAATCTCGATTGCTTTCAAGAATGCTCAGGATTTTTTCATCAAACAAAACCGAGCTTCACCAGCTCTTGCAACCTGTAGTCATACAGCATATCCACATATTGTATTTTTCTTTATGTTATGATCTGTTTACCATTGTAAAGAAATTTCTTTAACCAAGTAGTAATAAACAGCTCTTTGACAGCTATTTTGTCCTTTTCTGCACCTATGATTATTTAACCATCACTCTCCCTTACAGAATAAGTCTCTGTTTCATTCTATCACAAAATATTGTCTGATTCTCAGTGGGGTTTTTTGTTTCATTTATTCTTGTTTAGTCTTTTTAATTTTGTCCTGGTATATCTGTTTTTTCTTGTCCATTTAATAACAGCACATGCAGCCGTATTTCTCCCTTTTTGTTAGTTATGTTTTCTCCACAACAGGTCAGTTTGCCATCCTGATTTCAATAAAATTTCTTTTATACTTCTGTTACATAGTCATTGAAATGATCATGCTAAGAGCCCACTGACTAGCTCTTTGCATTCATTTAGGTGTCCTTTCAGGAACATAAGAACAGCTGAATTCTGCCTTATATCAAAGTACTCCAAATTTCTAGTGTAATTGTATTCTTACTTCTACATTCACGTTTATGACTATTAAATATGTGAATTTAAACAGTTTCTACTTGCTATATAGTAATTCCTCTTCCCTAAGGAATTTTCCTTTAATAATATTGTTATTCCAATCGGTTCTCTGATATAAAGCATTAGCAAACACCTCCTACTAGAAAACACCTCCAACTAGTTGTTTCCTAATTATCTATTTGTTTCTCCTAGAAAAGACTCCAGCCACAAATTCAGAACAATACCAGATTCATTCAGGATCGTGTGCTGGAGTAAAAAAAACTTGGAAGAAATGTTATCCCTTATCTCAAGCAATCAAAGGTGATTCCAGCCAAAAGGTAATAGTTCTGCAGTCTGTGGGTTACTTATGTATTTTGCTATATATTGGGGGAACACTCACAAGATTGGTAGATAAGATGCTCTGGTGGTGTTTCACAGCGGCAATATTTCTCACTAATTTCGTAGGCTAAATGAAAACCAAGCTGATTTATGAGTGATCAGGTGGGTTTGCTTTAGAGACAGCAGTGCTATCAAGGAGCTAGGCAGGAAGGTTAGGGGAGGGAAGCTGTTTGGTTTTGCTGTGACATCATCTCACAGCTGCTAAAGGGATTCAATTTTGCCAAGTTGCTCAGGACTACTACACATTTCAGCTATATGGAGCCATTAGATTAGGACTTTGCTCACCAGCTGATTTGTTCAAAAATTCATCCATATATGTCTTCTGCAAGACTAGTTTGAGCATTAGCAGCACCCAAGTTTTACCACACCTCCAGGACAGGCCAGTTGGTAAAAACGTTTACAACACTGCTCAGCTGTCTCTAAGTACTTCTGGATTCTGCTAGTGCTAAAAGGATGAACACAAGTTTTTATAATTTAGTGTTTTGTCTTTATGCTATGTAATTCATACATGCCTAGTGTAACAGGGCAGAATGGACAGACTTGTGCTCAAATATTACAAAGGTAAACATACAATCTTAAGTAACTTATACATGTAAGTCTGTACTACACAGAACCTATTTCTCTTCTTGTGGATGATTTTATCCTTTATTACCTATAAAATTCTCCACTTTACAATAATACATAGCAAATGCTAAAATGCTGCTAATATCAGATAAGTATTTTATGTTCCTTCTGCTTTGATGCATACCATATTATGCACAGTAACAGCGACTTACGCTTTTAAGGACCTAATCTTCATATAAAATGTAGCAATAAAGAATTTTCGATTGCACATTTCTTAAATGTGAATAGAAAAATGACACTCGGAGTTTGTAATTTCTGTCTGCCTAAAGGTGGTGAATCAGTCTTGCTATGCAACACTTAAAAGCTGTCAGCAATACCTTTCAGAGGCATCTAATCTTTAAGAAATCTCTCTCCAGTATTTACTGATTATAGAAATAATACACAGCTGCATGCCATGCATCACATGGGGGGAAAGGGTCTATTCTTTAGCATAGACTTATTCAGCCATTGTGTAATGGAACTTGTGTTTAGTGATGAATCAGTTTCTACTGTATCTGCATGAAATCGCTAAAATAATTAGTCAAGATTGAAATGTAAGACTAATAAACCTACTGGATACAACACCAAAGATGTGTTAGTCTCACTGTTTCTCCATATTTTTTTGGCTGAACAGGATACCAGAAAGAATAAGGCAGGTACAGGCTATACCTGTCTCAAAACTATACAGAATTTATACAGCCAGTGACATGGTAACCACAACTAGACACAAAACATTAAAACAAAACTCTCTTTCCATTAGCAAACCTCATGCTTCTTACAAATCAATCTCATTAACAGGGAAGGAGAAACCCCTTAAGCTGCTGCTCTTTCCTTCTCAGCATGTAGATCTGTAACATATGCAGTGTGACATCCTTCAAAATAGGGCAACTACTGTACTTCTGTAAGCAGGATCCCAAAGACCACGTTGATGCTACAGGTGGATTGTCATTAGCTCTCATGTGACTGTTGTGCCCAAATGTTTGACAGGACTCATTCATTCACAGGTCTCCACTTGTGTTATTAGCATTTTCCCAAGGCCGATTCTCACGTGCCTGAGACAGTCCAAATGGGAGTACAACGGCATGTGGGAAGAATCCTTTCCTTGTTATTAACATTTGCCAGGTGTAAATTCAGAAGTAATCTACAAATTCTGGCACACCTTTATGAGAAAGTGTAAGGATGAATCTTACATCTCATACACACTCCTGTTGAACAGCTGTGCTTCCCTTCCAATACCCAAGAGAGTGTTTGGGGATTTTTGGTGAGTTAAGTAATTCCTGGAGATGCCATCATGTGTGTCTTCTCCTTAGCAGCTGTTCTGATCCTTTCCGAAAAAAAAAATCTTATCGCAGGTGCTAATTCCATGGTTAATCAAAACAGTTAGAACTAAATTATTTAATCTGTGGGAAGATGCTTGCCCCTTCTCCCCTGGGGTGCTCTGTTCTCTCATTCTTTTGCCAGTGTCTTTGATGCTGACATTTACACACTCATATGGTCAATTTTATACAATTACAACTCAAGAAATGTAACTGACTTTGAAATACCAAACATATTTGCCAGTTTTTTCTTTCACAGTGACCCACACAACCATATTTCTGGCATAATCTTCTAGGAATAAAACTTTCAGTATCATCTATGAGAAGCAAGCTAATGTCTGCATGCTAACATTTTTTCATCTTCTCTTCCCATGAGAACTTCAGGGTCTTTTTTCCCTTTAGTCAAGATACTTCCTTCTCAATGTTTGCCACTGGATGAGGTGGACTGTGTACCATCAGCAAATGTTAACAAGTATATTTTTATTCCACCAGTACGTAACAGTGAAAGGTTTCGCATGAAGATGGACAGAGATCAGAGTGAAATATATGCAGGAGATATTTTTCCAAAGCCTGGGAAATGTCTCTGAAAGTTGGACAGTTAAAAAATAAAAAACAAAATATTAAAACAACATTTTAAAAATGAGCAGTTGCATTTTTTTGTACACAGTTCACAGCAGTGAAAATAATTGCTTTCTGCTCAAAATAGGACTTAGTTATAGCTCTAGGAATGAAAACATTGTATCTTTTTACACTTTTATCTATATCCACAGTATAAAATTTTATTCTCTTTAGATCACAGATGAGTAAACTTTTGCATTAATACAGAAGTCTCATATGCATTAACAGAAATGTGATTCTGCACATTTGTCCTTTATTTGATTAAAATTCATGGCTGATACACAGTGATGTTTTCTTCCCTCTATTTTATTTTATCCAGAGCGATTTCTCCTATGCGGTTCACTGGCATAGAGTCATAAAATTAGAGAGAAAAAATTAGGTTGTCCTTTGAAAGCAGATCTTTTGACTTCCCTCTAGCTGTAGGAACTTTTCCCTGATGACTCTGTGGTAAGCATTTACCTCAGTTTTACTACCTTTAAAGTCCAGTCACCTTTAGATAACTACGTTTTGAAAAAATCTAAATCAACTTATTCTCTCAAAGGTATTGGTTTATTTTCTTGCTCATTGAGCCCCTTAAGAAATACAATGTAGCACAAATTCTTTTGAAGTGAGGGTGTTGTATCTTCAACTTGACTCTTTATGCCAGTTAGAAAATGAAGAGTCCACAATGTTTAAAAAAAAATTAGAAGTTTGTTTTGGCTTAAGTAAAAAAGAAACAATATCTGACCTTGACATTAAACCTGGGTAAAGTTGCACAGTCTTTTAGACCCAACAGGTTCTTGTCTCATAACAAAAAACAGTTTTTCAATATTCAGACATCTGTTATCATTAAGGATGACAGGAGTTGTTTAGAGTAATGGCAACTCACTGGGAAAGTCCTATGGAATGCAAAAATGAAAAAAACAAGGAAGAGATTAGAAAATCAGACTGCAGAAATTGCTCAAACAAGCTATGATTTGTAATCTAGAAATACATCCCTCCAAAACTATTTTATTCAAATAATTGGACATTCTTGGATGATTATTAAAAACACAATCATTTTTCCATCAAGTTCTGTTTATGTTTCCCCTTATAAATGTCACTTCAGAAAAAGTGAATAATATCTGACATTAGAACAAGTTAACTCGATACAAAAATTTTAAAAGAGAAATAAAATTTTAAATGCACCTCAACAGTTGAATACTAACAAATCCTAGCAGAAAGGTCACTATCTTCCAGAACAGGGAAATAAAAAACTCTATTATTGTAACATTTTATTATTTTCTTATACTTCAGATTTCACATGTACTAGAAAAGAGGTTCTCAGTTTTAGACTTGTGAACAGATAGTGGGGTATTAAGAGCATCTTTGTCTTAATAGCTAGATAAAGATGATGAAACTCAGGGGCCAAGAATACTTGAGAACAAAGCCCATGATAGGCTGATGACAGCTATCGTAGGCTAACACACCTTCCTTGGCCAAACTTTCAGAGATTTCATGTCTCTATTTTATTCTACTTAAATATTTCCTTTTCACTTTTTTATCCTGGAAAGTCCCATTCACCATCTATTGGCTAAGATACCTAAGTGCTCAAAAGATTATTAAAAGTGGTATCTTCCAAGGGCAAATTTACCTCACAGAAAAATTAATGTGATAAAACAGAAATCTAGCTTTTACTGGAAGCATGTGTATTGGGTTTGCATGGCCAGGTTTTGGTAGTGAGGGGGCTACAGGAGTGGCTTCTGTGAGAAGCTGCAAGAAGCTTCCTATATGGCTGGCAGAGCCAGGGCCAGCTGAGTCTGAGACATACCCGCTGCAGGCTGAGGCCAGGCCCTTCGGTAGCTGTGGTAGTGCCTCTGGGATAATGTATTTTAGAAAGGGAGGAAATGCACAATTGAAGCCAGAAGAAAGGAGTGACAATATGTGAGAGAAATGGCCCTGTAGACACAAGGTCAGTGCAAAAGGAAAGGAAGGAGGTAATCCAGATGCTGGAGCAGAGATTTCCCCTGCAGCACATGGTGAAGACCATGGTGAGGCATCTGAGCCCCTGCAGCCCATGGAGCTCCATAGGACAGGTGCCATCATTTAGCAATAGCACTCCCCAGCTGAGTCTCCCCCACAAACAAGACACTCCCAAACCAGACGCTGCTTGCTCGCTCCCCCCACTCTTCTGGTGAGAGGGGAAAAAAAGGCAAAAATAATGGGTACAGATAGGAGCAATTTACTGGAAACAGCAGTTAGACAAGAAAACAAACAGTAACAGAAAGAATACTAAAAAGTATACAAAAAGAGGGTGACTTACAAGCAAAAAATGCTTACCAACCGATCCAATGTGGCACCATCCTGAGACAATTTACCCTGACCAATAGACCCTCTGCACCTATGAAAGAAATCCCATTCTTCTGACCCCAGGGGTGACATGAGGTGGTATAGAATAACAACCCAGACATGCTCACACAGCTCCAGTCTCTGCCCCCTTCCTGGCTACTGCAAAATATTAACTCTGTCCTGGCCAAAAACCAGGACAACAGGGAAGCAGTCTGTCAGTGTAAGCTGTGATTTATATGGTTGATTGAGTGCAGCCTATTATATCAGCACAGGTATATCTTAATTCTAATTAAACTACAGAATAACAAGGACAACATTTTTCATTGGAAAATGTTTTGCTCCTGTGTACTTCTGCTAATTAGACCAAATAACATTTGATTTCTAAAGCCAGTGTACAAAACGTGTTTATTGGACTTCTGTTTTCTGAGCCTCTGAAGATGAGCATTTTCACATTTTCCTATACTGGTCACCAAACAATAAAAAGGCCCTTAATGTAGAGACACTTAAATGAGTTGAATATTTGTTTAAATCTGTTTTGCACAGGTAACTTATTGACTCAAGTTAATTCAAGTAAAGTATAATTACATCAAAAATTTTTTTAGGCCTTTGAACTGCTCCATGTAAGCTGCTTCAGTTTGCCCTGCTGCAACATTTTGCATATGTGGAAAACCCAAAAGAATCACAGTTTGTAAAGTCTGCCTGTTGATCAACACACAAGGACAAAAGGAAGAACTTAACTGTAAGAATCAAGGTTTCTGCAATTTGAGCTAAGAATTGGCTCAGACTACAATGGTTTGAAGGGATAGGCACAAACAGGAAATTCAAGTATGTATGCAAGCATATAGACAAGCCAGCCAGGCAAATCTATCGCTACATGCTCTCCCATATGTGGAAAATCTCAAGGGTGCATCAAGCACAGCATTGCTGCACACTTGAGGGAGGTGATTTTCCCACTCTACTCTGCACTTGTAGGTGGAGACTGACCTTGAGCGTCCTGTCTGTAGTTTTGGGTGCCTCAGTAGAAGGAGAACATAAAGCTATTGAAGAGTGTCCAAAGGAGGGCAAAGAAGATGGTGAAGTGCCTTGAGGGGAGATTGTTTGAAGAGCAGCTTGAGCAACACAGCTTGGTCTGTTCGGCCTGAAGGAGACTGACGGGATGCCTCATCACAGTCTACAGCTTCCTCAAGGGGGGAAGAGGAGGGGCAGGGGCTGATTTCTCTCTGGTGACCAGTGATACAACCAAAGGGAACTGCATGAGGCAGTATCAGGGTGGTTAAGTTGGATATTAGGAAAAGGTTTTTCACCTGGAGGGTTGTTGGGCACTGGAACAGTGTTGGTCACAGCACCAAGTCTGCCAGGGTTCAAGAAGAGTTTGAAAAATGTTCTTAGGCAAATGGTGATTCTGTGATTCTTGGGGTGTCTTGTGTGCAGGGCTAGGAGTTGGACTCAATGATTCTTGGAGGTCCTTTCCAACTCAAGATATTCTATAATTCTATGACTTTATGACATTATATTCTTCTAATATAATTTCATAATCATAATAATAAATATTAATAGTATAATTATGTTTACTGTAATTACAGACACCTGATATTAAAATAGTATAAAATAAAAGAAAATATGTGGCATCAAATTCTTAAGCTCAACTAGAAGAAATAAATGATGTTCAAAGTCCAAAGTCAAAGTCCACTTTACTGTCTACTGTTCTTTACTAGGAGACCAGGTAAAAACCGCAGAAGCAGGAAAAGGAGCAAAACTCCAACAGATGGGGTTGAAGAAGAGAAATCAGAATATGTCCAACAATGTAGCAACTATCTCTTGCTTTTCCTATTAAAAAATAATTTGCAAAATATACAGAGAAGCTTAATAATTAACTCTTCTACATGGAAAAACTATTGATAATTTCTCTTTCTCAGATAACTTTCCATTTTGAATGGTTGCCATTTTTAGACAGTTACATCACCTACAGATTGTTCTTCAAATTATTTGTTTCATTCTACAATGCTTTTCTATGTCCTTCACAGTTACTTTGTCAGAAATCAGCAACATTGATGGAACATTTTAAAAGTTTGAACTTTGGTCCTCGCAGATCATCTCTTAAATGTAACAACAAAAAGAATACTTCAATGCCACTGGGACTGTAAGCAAAGTGGTGGGAAGGAGTTTCTTTTCTACCTTTTCTACCCTATGACTTCCCTAGTAAATTTGACCTTCAAATGAGTTGTTAGCTAAGACAGATCATTCCAAGCCAAGGCTGCAATACAAAATCTATGTTGTTATTCCAAAAAGTGTTCTCATAAGAATCTGTCGTGGTTTGAAGCCAGCTAGGCGCCAAGCCCCATGAAATCTATTATTTGTTCATAAGGGGAAATAAATATTATTGAAGAAAACTGAAAAACTGCAAGGCAAAACAGGTTCAGACTTAAACAGTTGCAGTATGAAGAAAAGTTTATTACTAACAGAATTAAAAGTAAAAAGAAATAGTAAGAAATTAAAGCAAACTCCCCTCTCTTCCAGCACCCGCTCCTTCCCACCAACCCCACATAAGGCAAAAACAAATCATGGGATTTGGTCAGAGTTGCAGTTCTTAGAAGTTTCTCCAAGATTACGGCAAAAGAGTTTCTTCTGCTTTAACGTGGTTTTCAAGCTGTCACCAGCAACAGTCCCACCTGGAAGCAATCTGCTGAGGTGGAAAAATGTCTCTCCCATGAAAATCTCATAGTCTATTCATACTGCAGTCATGGGCCCATAATATGGGTTTTATTCTTTTAAGGATGAGTTATTCTGGCCTGAAAACAAAGGCTCTCTTCTTCAAAATCTCTAAAAGCCTTTCACGGCTTCTATATAACTTGGCATAGGCATTTTCATATCCTCACATGCTGCGCCTGAATTCTCCATCCCCCCATGCACTTCAAATGGATTACAGAGACATACAGTTTGTGATATTGCAGTTTTTACCGGGGCCTGCAGAAAACATTGTTAAGCTATGCTCTAAAAGCACCTCAACTCTCTTTCCATGCTGGCATCTTGACTTCATCCCATGTGACTTACTTCCCCTTTCTTTCTGACCTTGACATCGCCATGTTAAGGAATTGATCTTGTTCAGGCTTTACATTGGGGAAAGCCTTGCTCCCTTGTATGCTGCTGGCTGCATGGTGTCTTCAGTTTGGTACAAGTTGTGCTGGCTGCAGAGAGGCTCCGCCGGCTCCCGCCTGGTCTGCGGGGACCGCACCGGCCATGTGGAGGAGAGGGGAAGAGGCCCGCTGGTCCCCAGAAGCTGTGCCGGGCGGTTTTAGCTGTGTGGCAGTTCATGGCTATTTTTGGCTGCCTGTGGCTCTGGGATGGTTCCCCCACTGCCACACGGCGGGCTGTGTCGCTGCGCCGGGGAAGGGGAGGCCCAGGCCCACTCCAAGAGATGCACCCTGGCACCCATTTTCCCCCTCGCTCCCCATGGAAAAACCAGAACAAAAGGGGACTTCCTGCACTTGTGCTGTCTTCAAATATGCAAATCGCACGAAGCGCCGTTGGATCAGCAACTTGTCCATTAAATAAGTCTCGACCTACTACAGTATGTTCTACTTGCGTCTCTAGTGCTCAGCTTGTTTTGTGGCCATAAAGTAGTGCTTTTATTTAACTTGAAGGGCCCCCTTCAAAAATCAGAAATTAAAAAATCAAAATACAGAAGTTCATATACAAAGCCACAGCTCAAATTTGAGTGAGTCATCAACATACTACAGTTGCTGCTCAGTAAGACTGGACTAAATAATTATTAGGATTCTGCACAGTTGTGCTTTCCCATTTAAAAAGCAAGGAATGATGTTTGCTTTTGTATTCATTAGACTTCATAGACCGTATAAAAATTCTGACTCCCATGGATATCAGTAACAAAAAAGGATTGATGACCAAACTCAAATCCATCAAGAATTCAATGAAAATCCTCAGTGAGACAAACTTGCCAGTCACTTTTTTTTGTCATAATTCATAATCTATGTAGCCATATAAAGAAAACAGCATTTGTGACTATGTACTGACTATATACTGCATTCCTTTCCTCATCCATGGTCTTTTCCTTATGTTCATACTGAAAGTTCCTAATCTGGGGGTTATAAATGACCCAGATCCGATATGGAAACGGGCTATTAAAATTTACTGAGAACTCAATAAAAATGGCAAAGCAAAAGGGGACAGCACTGGGAGTGTGGCTGGGTACCAAAGGCTTACCCACAAAATGGCGATCCTGCATTTTATACCCTTGTGGTTGCATCAGCCTAATGCATATTTATTTATGGTTTTGCATAGTCTCACCTCCGTGTCAATCTTTTGGGAGCCTGCGCTTTTCTGTTGCTGTGGCCTTCAGGGTCCTCACTGGTTGGAGTCCTATTCCTTTTATGGTGGTGTCTTCGAAGTCTGGCTGGCAGCAGCCCATCCATTTGCAAACCCCACAGAACTGATATTACAACATGCAAACCTAACAGCCCCGCAAAACCAACCCTTACAACCAGACCACCCCAGCAACATTAAACATTTCAGCATACCCTATCACCTTGATATTTCCCCTGGGAAAATATCATAATATCCAACATCACAGCTCATAATATTACTCATAATATAACCCATAATTCATACAACATACGGCAAAAGCCAACTCTCAGTAATTCATCTATAACACTGGGGACTCTAACATTTCTTACTAATGCTTTGAACCACTGGGGATTGGTCAGTTTCCTGCTCATCTCTCCAGAGCTATACAGCATACTTTACATGAGGAGAAGGATCAACAAAGCTCTCCTTATGTTCCAAATCTTTTCTATCTGTGACTCCAACTGCTTTTAACTTCTGTTCAGGGTACACTAGTTCAGTCTGAGAATGATGAAAAGATAAAATTGAGGAGAGATTGCAAGAGCAGCTGCATAACAGAAGTGGCTGTGTACTTTTTCTGAGGTGTTTATTATTTGTGGAATATATGACTTGCAGTCAGAAGAATTGCAATATTTTTGCCTCCCTTCTGTCAAATCCAAAAATAAGTAATTGTATTTCACAGCTCGTCTTAATACCTCATCCCTACGCAATTTTAACATGACTTTAGTTATAAGGTGGAATGGTGGAAATACACTCAACTTTTAAAAAAATACTATACAGATTAAAGGTCAATACAGATATTGTCAATGAACAGACACCACACTAATATGCAATCCCCGTTCAAGTTTTATCTATACCTTGTATTAATTACCTTTAGAGGGAAGGAAAGAAAATTTTGACATTGGTATATTCAAACAGATAATCCTTGAAATTACTAAAGTCTTCAAAACTGTTATCCAGACAAGACTAAGAATTGCTGTTCAGAATTACTCCCAGGTCTTCCCACATTTATGGCAATAAAGTTCCAGCCACTCTTGATTCTGTACCTTCATTATTTGGCTCTTCGATTTTTTTTAGCTGGAAGCTGCAATACCACAGATGTAGTATTAGACAAGCAAAATACTCTGCTATCCAGGACGAAGAATGAGGCCACTCCAGAATGTAAGAAGGCATCAGGAGAAGGGATAAAGAATGCCTTAAGAATTAGTAATTACAATATGAAACTGGTGTCTTAAAAAAGGAATTCCATTACTGTCACTGGTGACGACATGAAATGTTTGACTGCTTATTTCAGAATTTTGCAGAATCTATTTAACTTTGACAGGTGTGATTAACTTTTAAATCTCTTGCCTTCCACGTGTTTAAGAGTTTCTTTGATACCTTTATATTTAAGCAAGTATGAAATTGCCCTTGAGAATATGACTTAATTATTTTCATTCAGCTACATCACTGTAGTAGTAATTGGTTTTAAGTAAAACTAATTTATCTCCCCAGAGTACGTCAGAGTAGTTTGTGCTTTGGGAATCTTTAGCAGTTGACCTAAATTGGATGGGTACACACAGAACAGACAGAAACATTATTAAAGTGATATTCAGAAACATAGTTTGTACACTGCCTGGTTTATGTCTTTGGGATTTCTCTCTTGATTTCTCTCAACACCTAATGAACTTTCCTGCAACAACATATATTTTCTGTGATTTTTAGTGTACATTTGCAGTTTTAGGTTGGTTTTTTTTGCCTAGTTTGAGTGAGAAAATGCACTCACAGATGCAATTTAAGAAGCAGGATCACTGCTTTCATACAAGTAAATCTTATGACTGAGAGCTGGTAACAGGTTTCTTAGTAAGCAAAGAGTTTTTAAATGAGCATCATCACTTCTGGTTGAGATTTGAGGGAAGGAGATAAGATTTGTGTATCAGCTGGTTTTAGCATGCTCAGCCAGATGTCAAGGAGACAAGGTCATTCTGGCTGGCTACCCTGAAAGAGGGAATAAGTGAGCCTTACAGACTGAGATTGCTACTAGCCCTTCATTATGCCAATGAAAAAAATTATGTGGTCTCTCTTGAGACTTTTCATATACTGTAAGTTTAGTTAAGTGTGCCTGCATTACAGTTGCTGGTGCCATCTGGGAGAGAACAGCTCACTTCCACACCCCTAAGTTATCTTAGCCTATAAAGGCTTAGGCACATGCAATCTGACTAGTGGAAATGATCCATAATATATCACAAACTGAGATTGGAAATTATTTGGAACAGTGCAATCTCATGTGGGACAAAAATATACTAGTGACCTGTGCTGGCTTTGGCTGGGGTAGAGTTAATTTTCTTCACAGTGGCTGGCATGGGGATTTGTTTTGGAGTTGTGCTGAACACAGAGCTGAGAATGTAGAGGGGGGTTTTTTTGTCACTGAACAGTTCTTATACAGCACCAAGCCCTTTTCTACTTCTCGTACTGCCACACTGGTGACGATGCTGAGGGTGCCTGGGACATT
The DNA here is from genome assembly GCF_000738735.6 of Corvus cornix cornix. Taxonomy (NCBI): domain Eukaryota; kingdom Metazoa; phylum Chordata; class Aves; order Passeriformes; family Corvidae; genus Corvus; species Corvus cornix. The sequence goes on along the minus strand of NC_046357.1, from coordinate 3,619,212 downwards.
GGAAGGAGACACAGCCAGGACAGGTAACCCCAACTGACCAAAGGGATATTCCAGACCCTGTGACATCATGCTCAGTGCATAAAGTGGGGGAAAGAAGGAGGAAGGGGGGAACATTTGGAGTGATGGTTGGTTTTCCCAAGTCACTGTTACATGTGTTAGGGCCCTGCTCTCCTGGAGATGTCTGAACACCTGCCTGCCCATGGGAAGCAGTGAATTCATTCCTTTGTTTTGCTTTGTCTGTGTGCATGACTTTTGCTTTCCGTATTAAGCTCTCTTTATCTCAACCCACAAGTTTTCCAGCTTTTACCCTTCTGATTCTCTGCCAGATTGTGCTGGTGGGGGAGAGAGCAGGTTGCTGTGTGGAGCTTGATTGCTGACTGCTGTTAAACACCAACAGAACCACAACAAAAATTTCACAGCATGTACAGTTGAATTTCAGCTCTCAGGAGTACTCCCTGGCACAGTTCAATTTACTAGTAGGTTTCAAAAAGACAGCTCACAACAGTGAGGTTCTTATGTCCCTTAGAACTGTTTGAGGTAGTTTATTCTGTTAATGTAATTATTAACATAATCTAGACAGTGATGCAAATGTCTCTGTGTTTGAAGAATAGTGGCTACACTTGCTCCCTGTAACAACAATCACTAAAACAAGGGGTGTGTTAAGTAGGTATCACACTGAAAGAAAGATGGAATTGCTTTTTGTTTTTCTCTACATGAAATTGATGGATGTAATTGTTTGTATGAGCAATTCCACACCCTTTCTGTGCAAGGATAGTAGCTACATGGTATCAAGAGCTTTTTTTCAACATTCTTATTCACACCTGGTTCAGAGTGTGAGAGAACCCGGCAGTCTCTGATGCAGTGGCAGTTCTCCAGAGTTTCCTCAAATTTGCAGAAGAAAGAAGGGAAGAAAGCCTAGTCTGAAACATCCTGAATTCTCAAAGGTATTCTGACCAAAAGGAAATGGCTGATATTAAAGAAGTTCAGCTTTTAACTGACTTAAGTATGTCTTTATGATTCATGCCCTTGCTGCTTATCTAAAAGTTAAAAGCATTTGGGGTATTACTGCTAAAGCTGCATTTAGAAGGGAAAAGTATCTTAAAGATGAAAAGGATATACTCAGAATGAACTTTTTTTATTCCCATCTACCTTCTAGACCATCTCCTATTTTCACATGAGCCTACAAATTCTCAAATCAGGAAAAAGTAGAACTAATGAGCTTTCCAGCAGAAACCTTCAATGAGACAGAAAAAGAAATAAAATAATCTTACTTAGGATGCTTTCACTGAGAAAATACTGTAAGAGAGATAAATGTCAAATATAATAAAAATCCAGTTCAACCAAACAGATCAATGGTCTATCTGTGCATTTTTAGTATATCTTAAAATTTTACATAGTACCTAAACTTTGTCTCTTCCTCTTTTCTATTGTTTGTTAGGGTTTTTTTCTCTTTTTTTCTTTCTGCTTTCTTTTGGATTTTTACTGAAGATGAAAAACTTCTCAATGTTTTCTGAATTTCAAAGATTTCTATAAGGATTTCCTTAAATTTTGTGTGCTTAGCAGTCTTGCAGATCAGGCCTTTCAGATTCTATTTCCTCTATATGCAGCTGTGACTCTGGGCTTGAAACCTCTGTGTGATCCAAATGAGAATGCAGATCAGTGACAGGGAACAAAAGTTCAGAGAAAAGACTTTAAGTGCCTCATTTTTGTCTGAGGTCTTAAATCTGGAGTCAAATGTAGACACCTGAAATATCAATACTGTTAATTATATTATATTCAGATGAGAAAAACTAATCTGAAAGGACATTCCGGGGGGATGACAAATCGTTAGGCCTTGAGGGTGTTATGTCTCACTCAGAACACAATTACCAGCTCCAAAAGTAGAGGAAATGTAGATGTTACGCTGGTGTATTTGCTCAGTGGACTGCTGTCCTCTGGTTAATTAGTAACAGTTAGAGTGTAGAAATGGAAGAGTTAAGCTTTGGAGATACCGATTCAAATTTCTTCTACAGACACTGAGATTATTCCACATGTTTTCAATAGTTCTCCATACTCATGTGCATGGAGCAGAATTCTGTGAAAGGCAAGCAAGTAGCAACCACTTCAGAAGAGGTGGAAAATAGCTTCCTTCCCCTCTTGCTCTGCTGCATGAACCTACCTCAAAAATAAGGAATTTTGACTGAAGGTTTGGAAGGTACAAAGTATTGAATTAGTCTCTTTTTGCGCAGACATAAATATTATCTATATGTAGAAGCAACCACATTATGTTGCTGGGCAACACCTGGAACAAAAGGACACTACTGTGCCATGATCCCAGTTGCAAAAAAATAACCACAGCAAAGTGAAGTATTTCCTAAACAAGACAGGACTGTGCTCTCATTCTGTTGCATTTCTAAATTGTAAATGCGGGTTTACAGCCAATTTGCCTTATTAGTAGAAACTTTTGCCCACCCTCTCTTTCATCATGCTTTAAGAAACCACTAGCTGTTACAATGACTTTTGAGTAACACCTTTCATTGTGGGAAGGGAGATTCTTGTCTAGAATTTACACATTATACTGCTTCCATCCACTGAGAAGGCTCAGTTGAGCAAGCCCAGGTAAGAAGCAAATTTCAGCCCAGATAATTTTATAACAAGACAGCAGAAAAATTCCTTTCATCATAGGCAAATAGGGTGGGTAATCTCTTTGCCGTCTAGTAAGCAAAAAGGGAGACTGTAAATCTTAGAGCAGATGGTAGATTTATGCCCTAGCCTGTATTCTTTTCAGTGGATTTATTACCATATGTGTTACAGTGTGGATACTGTAACACGCGTATCAATCAAGGAGGCCCGTAGAAAAGAAATATACATGGACCGATTCTTGATAGCTGTTTCAGAGATGTTTATTTCTCCAGCCGCATGGCCGGGGCTCTGCCGAGGAACTGCTCAATCACGGGACCCGAGGGTCCTTCTGCCCGCGCAGGGAACACAAACCAACCAATGGGAACGAGGCTGAGCAGGGGCAGGGAAACCCCGTGTCTCCCCCCCAGGGCCCCTCTCCCAGGAGCCCACGGGAGGGGGGAGGGCCCCGACACATATGTGCTTCTTCAGTTTTACCATCCTTCTCTTTTGATTACTGATACTACTCTACTGGAATGCAAGAAGGGTTAGGTCTCAGTGTAATCCAAGCCAGGTTCCAAAAGAGCAATAAGCAGTGCACTCATCCCTAACACAACATGGTACCAGACCAAAAGTTTAAATTATATTAAAGAAATTATCAAACTGATTTTGTTCTCTAGTCTTTCATATGCTCTGCCCTGGGATTTGAATTCTCCAAAGTAGTGGGGAAAGGCCAGCACAAGCTTTTAAGAATATTCATGTTAAATTTGCATTAATTTGCATTAATATCAGCATTTAGCTTCACATTCAAATCCATAAGACAGCTGACAACTTCAAGAAGCCTTCTTGGGTGCACTGTAAGAGAGGTATCTCCTCTTTGCCTCTTCATTCCAAGCTGCAGTATTATTACTTCCACTCTTTCTCAGTGTCCTCATCCCCTTCTTGTCTGTGTTGTTCTTTATTCAGGTAGTTGACTTCTACATGTGGGGAAGGAGCAGCCAAAAGGAAAGTACATTCAGCCAAAGATGAATACAAATACATCTTTATATCCATGAAGAAGTATGAGCCTCTCATTAGGTTTCAGAATAAGAAAGAGAATTGGAATATCTCACTGAAAATCAGAAATATTTTTGCAATAAAAGCAGCCCAGAAGAGACCTGTGATTTCCATACCAGTTCTAGAATTTTGAGAAGGAGCTCTGTTTGACAACTTATGGCTCAGTGTTCTCCTGCATGCCTTCAAAATGAGGAAAAGGATGGCCAGTATCTAGCCCTTAAAAAACAACTATGGTTGTGGTGCTACCTGTTTTGGGCCATGAAGTGCTCTGAGACAGCCCATAAAAGCCATTGCCTTTCCTGGTAGCCACTTGGTTTAGTTTTATTGAAGAAAAGGGACATCCACATTTAGTTATTTTCCCTCAGCAGTAGTCTGGAATGAAAGAGGTTCATTGCACACTACTGATGGCTCGTCATGTTTTTTTCTATTCACAGAAAAATCTGAGACTTCTGGATAGTATTGAAAACCTAATAATCAAAGAGTTGTGTGTTTATTTGTTCTGTTTGTTTAGTGTGATGCACGTAAATTCTAAAGTTATGGCAGACATGCTGGAGAGGGCAATCACAGTCCACTTGGATCCATATACACTTTACACAGGAGATCAGTCAGAGCCAGTAAAACTTAATAAATACACAATTGGGGCACCCAGTACCAAGACACATTACAGTTTGTACTTAAAGAGACACACTAGATATTTAGAGGTGTCAGAAGAAGAGTTATTCTTCAAGTTTTTTATATTTTTGATGTCTAACATCTGAAAGCACTTGTCATGCCACAGGGTAAATTCTGGCAATAATTAGTCCAAAACACATGGCCTCACCTAAATGGTCTAGATAAACTGAATGCACTATTTCCTATAAATGCATTTTATAAATAATGATAACTTTTAAACTAATTAAAATAACAGAAATGTAAACCACAATTCAAAGTGAAAGCCTGTTGCAGTGGTGCTTAGGAAACCCTCAAGTATACATGTCTCTGCATACTCCACCATTCAGCATCAGTCCTAGCAATCATCATGACAACTTTCAAGAAACTCAGGTTTGGATGCTAAAAGGCAGGAGCAGAGAAATTTTCCAGCTCTGCAGTTTGTGAAGTTTTTCCTTTCTCATGCTTTAGCTGAGAAACAGAGAAATCCAGCTTCTCACAGTTTCTCTGTGAGAGCTTTCGTTCTCGTGAGAACGGGATGGACAACAGTTTGTAAGAACGTAAACTATTTCTACACCTGCTATTGTTGCCAGAACACTAGAATTGTTTTCAGTCTTGTGAGAATAATATTTGGAAATGGGTGTCTTACTGCTCGGCCTATCACCTTGAGAGGTGGTGAGTGATTAAGTCAATCATGTAATTTCTTTATTGCGAACTACGCTATAAAAGAGGAGAAATTCATTAAATGAGGTTTTAGCTCTGCTTCGGCCATATCTTTTAACCTGGACCTATGTCGTGATTCACCATTCTCTGGGGATAACAGCAACACTCAGGAACTTTTGACAGTCTAGCCACAGTCACACAGCTCAGCAGAAGAAGCATTTACCCTGGTAAATACTGGTTCTTAACTCGATCCTGCTTTGAGTGGACAGTTCTTGATTTTCAGGCCAGGTTTCGTATACCCCTATAGTTTAGAGCAAGACATAACCTTTAACAGCCTATAGAAAGAATCTCAGTATGACCTGGACAGTATATTTTCCTGAAAGATACTGCCCAGTCTAGAAGAAGGGAGAGGTGACTTTTTGAACAAATTGTGAAAAGGACTGCCAAGCCTTATCACATCTTTTCAATGAATGCAAGATTTTTGTTTAACTGATATCTATATGTGCTAATATTTTTTAAGCGTATATTCACACATTGATTATTTCTTTCATTGTTTCTCATTATTGGACCTTACTTTCTTAAACATTGCTCCCTTAGAGCTTTTAGAAACCATACAATTACTGTACTTTGCAAACATATTGCTACCACATGATACTCCTACTGGCAGTGTGCTTATGGGCACTAAATAAATTTTTTAAATTTACATAAAAGTCAACATCTTTTTCAGCAATAATTTCTTCGCTTGTGAAGCATCAAATCAGTCTGCCCAGATAAGTGATGGAGTCCCCACATAGCACGTGGTGCTATGGTTTATTTGATATGGTGATGCTCAGTCAAAAGTTGGGCTCAATGATCTTGGATGTCTTTTCCAACCTTAATAATGATTCTACGGCTGTATGATACAAAGCAAGCAGTAATATCCATCTTCTTCCTTTTAAGCTACTACAAGTTCTTCTCAAGGTAAATACTACTGGTATTGAGCTTACAGATAATTATACCATACTATTATACCATACTATATACTATTACATGATGACTACAGAAACTCTAACCAAATCCACTAAATATACTTTAGGTAACTATCTAGAACAATGCTTGACAGAGCATGGAAGGCACTTCAGAAAGATCTAATAGGGAAATAACACTTCTGAAAATACCAATTTTTACTAGTACTTGTTGCACTTGGGAAGACCTAATTATAAATACTAGGTTTTCCAATTTCTTTCAGTAGATTCTGCTATCCCTTGAAGCCTGACAAAAGTATTTAACAATCAATATGGTATTAATTCCCAGGGGAGGAAAAAAGTGAAAAGCAATAAGTCAATCATTTCACAAACCATATATTTTTATTTCCTTTTGAAAAGATACAGAAGTCGAATATATGCTTTTTAGTCAATTTTCATTAGCAGTCTTCTCCAACATACACTATTTTCCTTGGTAAAAGTATCCCTAGAATACAAACAATGCCAAGTGCACTCTGCATTTTGGAGGATGTTTTGGAGACAGTTTGATGGTGAGAAAATGATGGGAATTAACATATATGATTGTCATTGATATATCTCACACTAAAAAACCTGTATTTCATTACACAATTATTTAAAAATTAATTGACCTTGTGGTGACACTGCAGAAGAGAGTTTTGAGGATCAAAAATCAGTGAAAATTCATACAGTTTGTTAAAATATCCTTGTATATGAAGATGAAGTAAGTAAGTATAGCTACATGTCTGAATAAAGTCTCTGTCTTGATCTTGTCCTTGTATATACTTAAGCCACTTACATCACAGCATTGGGATGGTCTCTGCAGTCTGTTTATATCTATTTTTAAAGAAGAGCAGTCTTCTGAAGCACTGTTTAATTTTTTTTCTGATCATATAATTTAGCCTAAGATAAGTATCAAACCCTCCCTCAGAAACCTGCTCCCCCTCTTCCCTTACAAAAAAAAGAAGAAACCACATCAAATCTAGAAAATATCCTTAGAATGACACCTGCTGCCAAAACACTTCCAAACACTCAATCTGACAGAAACATTCCTTCATATATTAATATCCTATTACGTCTTCTAAACCCCATATTTGTATCAGAATAAATCACAAGAATTGCTTTCCTTAATTCTATATCAAAATAATTGCAGCAGGTAGAGTCAAAAATAGCTACATCACCCACCCATCTTTCTGCCAGTATTTCAGGGGTTTTTTGTGAATGTTACATATTGTCCAGACCCAATGGTATAATGCAGAAATCTTCATGTTAATCATCGTATCCTTTTGAGAGTTCCAGTGTATACAGCCTTTGCCACCTCTTAGTACCTCAGTTTTATTGTTTTTCACTGCTAACAACTTCAATTTCCCTTATCTTTTGAAATTTTGGTTTTCTGTTTAGATCTAGATTATAGGTATTCTAATCAACAAAAGAAATTAAGGAGAACATTACCTAGTACCACCTCACTTTCTGAGGAGAATACAAATTTTGCTAATTTGTTATTTGGCTAATAACAACTAAATCTCAGCCTTATTTTCAGAGTTCAACAGACAGTGAAAATAAGTCACAGGTGTTCATCACTTGATATAATGTTCCTATTTTATTAGATGACAATACCTATATTACTCACTGATGGTTCACAGTTTCAGATGAGATTTTTAGGAGAAACATTCTGTCTCAATGTGGAATGAAGCACAACTGCCTCCCTGCCTCAGTTGTGGCTACTGCGAAATTACCACAATATTTTGCAATAATTATGGTGAGCAAGATACTTCTGTATTCTCCCTTTGAATTTTAATACTAGATATTCTTAAAGTAGCTTCTAATGACCAAAGCCATGCTGAGTTCTATGGTGACAGGTGCTGAACAAAAACACGGCAAGTAGGCAATGTTGATAATTTCCAGATAAATTTTCTGGGGGGTTGCATCTGCTTTCTGTTGAATTCTAGAAGTATTTCCAAGTATTAAATGAGTAGCTGTTGTGCACACTTTATAACACGGTTTTGATAAATTGAGAAAACACTATCAGAACAAAGTAATCCTTTCTCCATTTGAACAAAATATCCTTTTACTACCTATCCCAGGGACAACAGTCTAGGTAAATATGACTTTGGCATTTGGCATGACCTAAAGATCAACAAGACTAAACCTCCTTACTTCACCCAAGTTTCATTCAATCTATACATATTACAGACTGGATTACTTACCCAGAGCTCCACTAGGTGTGGTTTAGGTTGCTACATATCATGCCCTATTGTTAATAAACTTTGCTACACTATGCTTTTTGAAAATGACACACTGTTCCACAATTTTCTTTTATGTTGTGTTTTGATCTAAAATGGCATCCTAGAACATTGGCAATCCATACAACAAAATGTTACTTGAATCATTAACAAGTTGGTATTGTTTCTAACATTGACTCTTTTTTTTTGAATCTTGACACTTACCTCTCCAAAAACAGTTTGAATAATTATTTTTTAGCTCATAATAACCAAGTCCATTAATTTTGTTTCTAATCTATATGTACTAAAGGATTATTACTCAGCAGCCTTATTTTTTATAGAACCAAAAATTAATTTTGGTAAATTATGGAAGGAAGAGAAGATAGCAAACATGATAGAAAGCTGATTTGGGTCAATTTAATTGCTGTGTTGTTATTCAGGTCGGTCCACTTTGTCTGTGTCTCATGTCTATTCACCCTTCTCTGCTTCCAGTAAAAACTGAGACAAAGCAATAGCTAAATACTTCAGTACAGTCAACACCTTTCTTAGTGCTCATTACACCTAGAGATCAATGACTGCTTTCAAAATGTTGACAGCTCATGGATAAATCAACTTGACTTTTCCATTCATTCCCAGGAAGTTACCTCAGGAAAATCCTTGGAGTCATTAATAACAAACATTCTGGAAAAACATCCGGAGGTTTTTACCTTGCTACTTGCCCAGTACATACTGATCAAACTGAGATTCAAAAAGTTCCAGGCATTACCAGCGAATTAATAGGTCAGCTTTTATGAGTTGTTTGTTTTTATCATTTGTTTACATAATTTTCATAGCTAGTGGAAAAACTTTTGTTAACCAATAAGAATTTCAACTAACAGAGGTAGCATTTCAGCAGAAAGAGATAAGAAAAGGTAGTTAACAACCAGGAAAAAAGAATATTAGTACCCTGGCAAAATAAGACATAGATGTGCAGTTTATGCTTTAATGAACTGATGTGATAAATTACATGTTCCAGCTATTAAATTCCCATATTACAGACTTAATATCACTTCATCAATATTTGATTTGTGGCAATCATTAAGACAAATATCACCAGCACTGGTTAAAATTATTTCCTGACTAATATCTCACACTTCTAGTTAGCTGGAGTTTGGCTGGGATAGAATTTTTTTTGTCGTCACTGGTACAGTACTGTGTTTTAGGTTCAGCACAAGAGTAATGCTGGTAGCACACTGATGTTTTAGTTGTTGCTGAGCAGTGCTCACCCTAAGCCAAGGACCTCTCAGTGTCCCATTCCCTGTCAGTGAACACGTGCGCGAGACACTGGGAGGGAGCATGGCCAGGAGAGCTGACCTGAACAGGCCACAGGGATGTTCCACACCACAGAACATCATGGCCAGAACGTAAACTGGAGGGAGGTGGTCAGGAGCGGCTGGCTGCTGCTGGGGGTTGGGCGGGGCATTGGTCAGCAGGTGGTGAGACTTTGCGTATTGTGTGTCACTTGTTCCTTTTGGGCTTTATTACTCTCTCTTCTTTTCATCATCATCATCATTATTATTACTAGTAGTAGTAGTAGTAGTTGCAGTAGTAGTAGTATAAGAAGTAGTAGTAGTTGTAGCAGAAGCAGTAGTTGTAGTGTAATAATATTTTATTTTGTTTTCATTATTAAACTGTTCTTATGTCATAGCACAAGCTTACTTTTCTTTTATTCTGATTTTCCTCCCTGCCAGGGGAATGGGGAGCAAGGATTGAGCAAGCAAGCAGTTGTGTAGTACTTAGCTGTCCACTGAGGTTAAACCACCACACCAGCTAATCATTATTTTTGAGTTTTACCTCCTAAATTCTTCTAACTTTTTAGTAGTTACATAAAAATTACAGCCATTTCAAGATATTTCTTTCTGGTTAGGTAGTTTACATAATGTGTTTTAGGGATCTCTTTCTGCACATCTCACAAGCTTCACTCTCGTGCCACCGCCGGCATGCTGATGCTCTTTCCTTGAGGCCGGAGTCAAGACACCCTGATTAGAGGGGTATTGGCTGAGGAGATCACTCCCTCTGCTGGATATTCGAGCCTCTCGCTCTTACTGCAATCTCAACCCAGCATTTATCAAAAGGATTTCAACTGAGGGTTTACATTTCCCTGTATGTTGGTGGCCCACTGAAACCACCGCCAGTAGTCATCTCATACGTATTTCTACAGTCAGCAAAAGATACGGTCCACATGTGTCTGCTCAGCTCAGAAGTTAAGAGAGAGACAGAAGTCTAATGGAAAGAGAAGATGCTTTGTAAATAAATGAAAGGAAAAGGCAGTGCCAGATTAAAAGAAAAAATAAAAATTGAATGCAAATAAGAAAAGGTAGTTAACAACCAGAACAAAAGAATATTAGTACCCTGGCAAAATAAGACATATATGTGCAAATGGGACAAAGAAAATGTTTTAAAGCAGATACTACAGAAAACACATAGAAGCTAAGCAGGTATCAGAAGTGCCTAAAAAATGCAATTAGGTGAAACATGGAAAATTCAAAGAAAACCCTAAATGGAGATACCTACAATGGGCAGCAGACTTCCAGAACCTAAAGGGGCCTACAAGAAAGCTGGAGAGGGACTTTTTACATGGGCAAGTAGTGATAGGACAAGGGGTAATGGCTTTAAAGTGCAAAGAGCAGGCTTAGGTTAGATATTAAGAAGAAATTCTTTTCTGTGAGGGTGGTGAGACACTTGAACCAGTCACTCAGAGAAGTTGCCAATGTCCCATCCCTGGAAGTGTTCAGGGCAGGGCTGGATGAGGCTCTGATCAAGTGGGTGGGAGGTGTTGCTGCCCATGATAGGGGGGTCGGAACTAGATTATCTTTGTGGACCCTTCCAGCCGAAGCCATTCTATGATTCTGTGGCTACCCCAAGCTTGTACTTTTTGCAAGGCAAGGTGAGAAATGCATGTATCCTGTGCAGTGCAGGATCTGAACTGTGCAGGACCATCAGCTTATATCAGGGCTGTACTGCTCTCAGTCACTGACAATTTAGCTTCTGGGAAGAATATGAATAGCTGAAAATTCAATTTTCCTGACATCTCTACTTTATTTCAAAATTGTAATGTTAAAAATATGCCAAAGCATACATCTGATTTCTCAGCTTGGAAGATGTGAGAACATGGTTATGGGCATGAGTCAGACAATGATATCTATCAAATGCAGAAATAGCCTCTTTAGCTCTTTTGGTCAGTGATGTGATACTTGAAGGCCTCAGCACAGATGGGTTGCTTCAGGAGATGACTGTGTCTCAGGATCGTTCAGAAGCATCAACAGCAGTGTCTGATGTGCTGCCCACACACAGTGGCTACTCAGAAACAGAAAACTTTCGGGGAGGCATGTGCCTGGGACAGAGAGCTCCAGCCCACAAATTCCTCCAGCTGTTCTCCTGGAGCACTACAGACACTAGTACACTCTCACTGCCAACCTGACAAAGGCGGGGAATATGATTCTTTGGCACATCAGTGGTTTCAAATTGGAAGAGAGTAAGTTTAAATTAGATATTAGGAAAAAATTATTTACTGTGAGGGTTGTGAGGCACTAAAACAGGTTGCTCAGAGGATATTTGGCTGCCCCATCCCTGGAAGTGTTCAAGGTCTGGTTGGATGGTGCTCTGAGCAGCCTGGGCTGGTGAAAGGTGTCCCTGCACACAGCAGGAGGCTTGGAATTAGATTATCTTTAAGGTCTATTCCAACCCAGGCTATCCTGTGATTCTGCAGTTCTTTACTGTGAGAGTGACAGAGTACTGGAACAGATTGCTTAGAGAGGCCGTGGAGTCTCCCTCCCCAGAAATATTCAAAATCTCACTGGATTGTTTCTCTTGCAGCAAAGTTAATTTCTTTGTAGCAGTTGTCATATTTCAAAGTTTAAAACATTTTTCTTCTTTCATATACAAAACACATACAAAAGTATTTTATATGCCAGGATGCAAGAACATGCTACCAGATAAAAGGATTTTAGGAATTGTTTTATTTTTCATTTTTCCTTCACTTCCTCCTTCTCATTTTCCTTTGCTTTTTCCTTCTTTTCCTTTTCTTCCTATGTCACATTTTTTAATCTATTTATTTTATGGTAATCATGATAATTAGATCAAGTTTCAAACATATGAGAAAAGACAGGAAAAGGTTTAATGAATTTCAGTCTGCTATAGCTTTTCTGTCTCATATCTTATAAGATTCTGCTGAGCTGGGTCAAATATTCATCACCTATCAGCTCACTAAAAATCCTGACATTTTTCTCATATTTGGAAAGTCTTGTGTATAAAATGTTGTGACTAACTACTATGTATTTCGGGCTCCTGTGTCCTGAGACATGACAGGAAAGCATATTTATCACAGTATGAAAAGTATATGATGCATACAGTCAAGTCTACTGGACTAATGAGGCTGCTTAACTTCAGGATGCTCAGTCCATTTTAAGTCTGGGTTTGGCAAAGCAAGCAGCAGTCAGGGGAGTGAAAGCAAATGGAAATAAAACTTAGCTGCAGACAACTGTTATCTGACAGAATTACATTTTCATTATCTTCTGTGGAATGATTTTTATCTGCAGATTTTCCCCCCACTATTAACAGCAGATATTTTTTCAATGCCTTGTTAAAATTTTGACACTAAGCGAAGTTCATAGCCTCAGCATAATAATTTTCATGATAAAATTAATGGGTATATTTTTAATGTATACACAAATGAAGGAAATTATCTGTGACACCAAACTACATTAGAAGTTCTCTGCAACTGCTGGAATTTTCTCTGGACATAAGAAACCTGGGAAAGAGTTCCTACTGCTCCCAAAGGACATACTCGGCCACTTAACAACCTACATTTCAAAACAGAAAGTCTTACTACTTTATTGGTCCAAAGGTGGATTTTTGACACCTTCTTCCAAAAATGATGCAATAGTCAATAGCTCCAGTGAGGAGGACAGCGTCCTGCTGAGAAGGCAGACAGGGAAGACATCAGGCTTTTCGGGGCTGACATAAGGGACAGACCACACAATGGTACAGACCAAGTGCCATTGCTTTTGTGAGCTGTGTGGTTTTTCCATTGTCAGGTCAGAGCAAGCTCCCAGGCATGCCATTTCTGGATGCAGGCATCGGTTTTGAAAAACAAGATGGAAACAGCAGGTCTCTCTCCATAAAAGGCCACACAAAAACTTGCAAAGACTGGGGAGATGAGAAGACAGTATGGACTGTCTTCTCATGCAGATGCTGTGAGTTTCCATATGTTCAGAAACTCTTGCCAGGTTTCTGGCTAGAAAAGCTCTCGTTTCACACACCGCAAAGTGCTTCTACACCAGAGTTCCACACAGATTTCCCCAGACTGCTTGCAACACACCCAGATTATGCTGGGAAGATGTTTACAGTGAAGAGCACCTTTGCTAAATCCAGAGCATCCCTGAGGAAGAGTCTGGTTTAAGTCATTCCCATCTTCTGCCCAGGAGATGAAAGCAAATGGGATTGCGCCTCTGCTCTTCCCAGGATCTGAGCCCCACCCTGCCTGCCTTCCACATGCCTGGGTTGGGAAGGGAGATCCTGCACTCCTACCCTTGAGCCCCATAACACAGAATCAGGCCACAGCCATTGCCAGCAGCAGGATGCATGCTCTGCAGTCTGCTCAAGACCTCATAGGCAGACTGCTCAGGCATGCCCTGCCAGAATGTGATCTGGCCAGCCTGGAGACAGGCTGCCACCAGGCTGAGCTGCCATAACACTCTCCCTGCTGACCAGGCGGCCACAGGTGCTTCCATTGTAGTCCTGCTCTCCTCATCAGACTACACTGATGGCTCTACCCAAAGACCATCACGAAGTTGTCCTTCTGTGCAGAAGGAAGTAATGAGTGCAACCATACCAAGATTGTAGTGAACAGCAAAGGCTGGAGGGGAGAAGAGCTTCAAGATGTGCAGCTTCAAGAGTACAACACAGTGTGAGGCATGGAGGAGGCCAGGTCTGGGCCAATGAGCAACCAGTCATAGGCTGGACCTGAAGGCCTTCCCACCCTGGCAAAGGAGTACATGGCTGTACCCCATCCCACCAGACAGTCCCCATCCACCTCAGGCTGCAGCAGCCACATGAGGCGAAAGGTGTGCACAGCACCAGAAGGAGGAGAAAACTTCACAGGTGGGGGTAGCAATACCAGCTGCATTATTTTAATGGGAGACCAAGGCTTTTCCTGCAGTTTTCATAGTTTTATATTCTTCTTTTACAAGTGCCTTCAGGTCCTCTTAGGGGCCAGCACATTTCCCAGCTGCTGACCTGCCCCTGGTTTCACTGCCCTGGTGTTGCCAGAGGTGTGATTTCCTGGAGGCTGAAGAGTTCTGACAGTCACTGGCACTCCTCTTTGGAGGGCACTTGCCTCCAGCAATGCTGATGACCTGACACTCAAAGATGACTGACTGGTTTTGCAGAAAGGGCTGCAACTCCCAAACCAAGGCCTCCTCACCCAGCACCACAGATTTACTGTGTCAGTGCCTTGTGCCAAAGCCACCTCTCACCAATGGGCCCTTACAGCACCTGTTTCAGCCAGGGCATCAGGGCTGCAAGGATCTCTGAGCAGTCCCAGAAAATGCCTGCCTAGACATCAGGCTGGACGATACTTGTGTAAGTCCTGGGCTCTTGCCCCACAGCACCTGCTGATCCTGGTGACTGACAACTAATGGATCTCAGGGTGTTGAACCATCTCCAAAAACTGACCGCATGGAGTAAATGTTGGTGTTTACAGCCTTCCTGAAAAGGGGGAAACTCTGTTTTCATTGTCCACCACAAAATGCATCCCAGGCAGAACTGGTAAAGCAGGGCCTAACATAACCAAGATTCTACTGATGGCCAGTTCCATTTGGTCTCCACAACCACGTTTGTGTGTTGCAACAGGCTAGAGAGACACGAGGACAATGAGCTGCTCCCCCTTGCCAGCACCACAACAGCAGTGTCACACACATGGAACAGAGGAGAGCATCATCATTCACCGCTTCACAGAGAAGAGGAAGAAAAGCCCAGGTCCCTCAGGAAGGACACTTTCTAGCTCCCCATGGCTCAAGCACCTCCCAAGCACTCCCCACACAGACAGCTTCAAGCTCTTTCTATGGGGCCTAATAAGTCCTGTAAGGAAGCTCAAAAACAGGCTTAGTTTATACAAAAAATGCCCTGGATTCAGCAGAAACACAAATCTCACATTCAGAGATTTTCAGAGATGTTCACTACTGGAAACTGATGCCCAAAAGAAGGCAGTCTCTGATTTTGTTTCCCAGTCATCATCCTTAAAAACTGAAATACTTAGGCAAATAAGAACAGTTACTTTTTAGGCATCTCAGACACACTTCAATGGAATATTAGGACTCTGTTCAGCTACCAGTAAATAAACTCTTATAGCCATATGAGATGCCCTCAGGTACGAAACTGGCCTCTATGTGCTGCTTTAGAGGACCATGTCATAGATGTCAACATTATAAACACGTGAGAAATTTAAGTAGTACTGAAGACATATGTGTGGGTATCTCAATCAAGCCTTGTACCAAAATCACAAAAGAGACTTAAAATACCAGCTTTCCATGGCCAAGCAGCTCCTAAGCTGTCTGCAGTTTATAATGCCCATAATATAAACGACAACATTTTCTACATTTTTAAGCCTAATGTCTTGCTCAGAAACTATGGGCACATAGCTTTTTCCTTAAGTATTTGTCCTATGGCTTAAACCTGAAGTGCAAGTGCGACTAAACCATGTCAAAGGCCATAAAAGCAACTGCTGTGTTAGCTTGTGGCATTAGTGCATCTACCTGGAGTTCAGAGTCATGGTTACATGGTTGGTTGTTCTTAGTGAGAGCTCTGGCAGCAACCTGCTCAGTGCTGGAACAGAGAACCTTTTAAGCAATCTCACTCTGCACTGACTCTACAAGAATTATAGGTAAAGCAGAGAACTTCTTTCAGCCCATCAGTACTTAGTTTTGGCAATTGAAATGGTTACTTTAACAGGCCTGTTTGTTGGGATAAAACCAAGGTTTACATTTAAGGATTAAAGAAGGATTTCCATGGCAAAAGCAGTGAGGTAACAATTTATGTAGAATCTGGTAAAAGTTAAATAACTAAAGTGAAAACACTATTTACTATTTAGCATCATATTATATTACATTATTTTAGATTACTATATGATAAGAATTTTGGATCTCTATGAGATCTGTCATGAGAATTCATAGGTATCATGTTTCAGTAACAGTAAAAACACTATGCATAATCAGGGATGAGTGTAGGAAGTTCTTTTGAATAAAGCAAAAGAGTGTTTGAACACAGTCTCATGTTATAAAGCTTCAAAGATCTCCATTTTGGTTTTGTTACGCCATCAAATTGCAAATAGCAAGTGCAACACGGAATTTTTCAGACCACAATTCTCAACTCAGAAACTGTAAAACAGAAATAATTTTCAAAAAAGTAAAGCTAGAAATTATCGCAAAACTCTTTATGTCCTCAACTGAAATTGGTATCTGAATGAGGACATTGTCTTCTGAGAGTAAGACAAGTAAGTTTTTCATAATTAAACATTTTATTTACATAATTGAAACTGAAACATATATATAAACACGCTAATTCCAGAGTAATTTAGAGACTGATTGCTCACTGTTTTATTATGTAACAAGATTTTTATCTGCTAAGTTCCAGCAACTTCACAGACTAAAGAGAGTTCAGATTGTCATTAAAAGGAAATAAAAAGAGAATTTAATTCAACAGAACAATCTGTTGAAACAATTATTTCTACAAAAATACCTTGTTCACAGTATATATCCACTTAAACAGGTCATATGAAACTAATATTTTGATCTGTTATCAAGGATGATGTGATTCTTTAAGCTGGAGTGTCTTCTAAAATCAAAACCGGATTACATTGTTTTCTTCAGCAGTCAGACAAATTACTAATTCTCTCTACTTACTCTCTATTTAATATTTGTAAGACATAAGATTAAATACAGTAGGCATACATACATTTACATTTAAAAGACAAACACTATTTAAAAGCTAAGCTCAAAACAATTTTCAGTTTAACAGCATAGTAACCAGGCAAGAAGCTGGAAAAGACCCAGCAATGTGTACTTGCCCCCCAAAAATCCTAACGTGTCCTTGGCTCCACCCAAAGCAGTGCAGCCAGCAGGACCAGGGAGGGAATTCTGCCCCTCTGCTTTGCTCTGGTGAGACCCCACCTGGAACACTGCATCCAGCTCTGGGGTCCCCAGAACAGGAAAGATGTTCTGTTGGAATGAGTTCAGAGCCAAGATGATCAGACCTCAGCTATGAAGAAAGGCTGAGAGAGTTGGGGCTGTTCAGCCTGGAGAACTAAAGGCTCCAGGGAGACTTTATAGCACCTTCCCGTGCCTAAAGGGGGCCTACAAGAGAGCTAGAGAGGAATTTTTTCAAGAACAAGTAGCAGGAGAACAAGAGTAACAGTTTTAAACTGAAAGAGGGCAGGTTTAGATTAGATATTAGGAAGAAATTATTCACAGTGAGGGTTGTGTGACACTGGAACAGATTGCCCAGAGAAGCTGTGGATGTCTCATCCCTGGAAGTGCTCAAGGCCAGGCTGGATGGAGCTTTGAGCAACTTGGTCTCGTGGGAGATGTCCCTGCCCATGGAAGTAGGGTTTGGAACCAGATGATCTCTAAGGTCCTTTTCAATCCGAACCATTCTATAGGTAATTTCTTTATATCTCAGCCTAAGAACAAGCCTGGCATGTGTAGGCATTAGCACTAATGAGTGAAAGAAATTTTCACTCTTTTCTACCCATTCCTATTGAAAAGTTAAATTGATAATTCTAGAAAAGAAATGCATTTCAAACTGCTTCATATAATGCTGCAATAAAAAAATATTTACAAGGATTTAATTTAGACAATAGTAAAACTGAAGATGATGCTAGATTTCGTTTTAGTCTACGAAAGATTAAACTTCACCAAATAGAAATTACTGTGCAGAGCTGTTCAGAATGTTTGAATGACAGTAGCATTGAAAAAACTCTGAATTCCTTTATATTCCCTCTGAAGGATACAAAAGGTATTGTTACACTACTTAGGAAATATTATCTTTATATACATATTAAGCACTGACAAGGCAGTGACTCTCATGGGAAAGGAAGTCAGGACTAAGAACAAAGAGACACAGCCATGAGTTAGCAAATTACCAAGGATAATCTTTTCACAGAAAGTGTAAAATTAAAAATAAAAGTGCCACCACCAGCTTCCGTAAACTTCATACCAGACAGCTGTACTTCAAGTTAGTTGGTGTTTTGCTCCAATATTTTTCTTAGGAAGCTTTTCCAATAATTTCCCCAGTAGTACAACTTTTCAGCAACTAAGTTTCTTATTGGCCAATTAATTTGTGGAGGTTTCTTTGTATACATTTTCTAAGTTATATAAGGCTGCAATAATATTTTATTTCCTCAGTGCTGACCTATCAAGAAAAACTTTTCACAGCATTTGTTTTGCTGAACTGAGTAAGAACAGCTATTTCTGTTTTCCCATAAAGTAGGCTCTATCCATTTCTATCACCTTAGTATTTTTCTTTGTGTCTACTCTAGCCCAAGTTAATTTAAAAAAAAAAAAAATATTCTCACTATCCATATTATTTCAAATAAAAAATTACCAGAGCACTGATATTCACCTGCGTATACTGGAAATACACCCACAGTCCAGGGCAGAATTAGTCTTTTCAGAGCTACATCACACAATCAGTGCACAGACACCCTGTGATCAATTAATATACTCCATTACTTAACCTCTTTATTGCTTCCAATTGATGAGTCACCACCTGATAGCAGAAATTCTTGCCAGCAATCTCAAAGTGCATAACCATGTATATTATTCACCTGAATCTCATTCATTTTCCAACTCCCTAACAGCCAAGGTTATAAAGTTAATAATCTTTCCAAGTTCTAATCCAGCTTCAATTTAAGCAGTTTTAATTGCTATTCCACATTCTAAAAAAAGATGTTATCTGCTGATCAGTATTTTTTGATTCCTTTCTGGTCTTTTCTATTCCATGAAGGTCTGATTAAAATACTGCTTCAAGTAACTATCCATTTCATTCTAATATTATTTCTGAAAGTATTATCCTTGCTTGTGTATAAAATTCTTGGGTTTTTAAAGAAATTTAACTTCAATTTCAGATACCTTCCCCAAATTCCTGAGCAGTACAGACTGGCTGAATTTCTTTAGCTTATCTAAGCTCAATTTACAAGTCAAGCACTTTAGCTGAAGATATACTTTTGTTTTTCTTTGCTGAAAACTAAACAGAACCAACTTAATCAAAAGCCCTGATCAAGATTTACAATGACTGGCTTAATGGTAATGTTGGTATTATTTACACAAACTAAATATAACATAGTACCCCCTTCAAAGGGTTGATAGTGCAATGTTATGTCTGTTTAGTGAACAACACTTAAGTTCTTCCTTGAAAATCCCTGATATTCTCTTTCTGATGTAAACGCCACAATTCTTTGGGCACAGACATGCTCTTCTCCATCCTGTATATTCCCAGAGAACACAAATTCTTTGAAAACCTGCCACCATGGAGAAAAAAACCAGTGCTTTTATTTTCAGCTGGATAACTGGTATGTCCTCCCAAGTTGTGGGAAATGTGGGATAAATCTCTTTTCTGTATAAGTAGTTTCCTTCTAGGAGCTAGTTCTCAACAGCTGACAAGCAATAAAGTGCAGCAACTTACTATATTTGCCGTACATGTTTTTTTATGTTTTCTTCTATCCTCTCTCAAGATAGCAGGATTCCTTGACCAGCAGGATTCTGAAGCAAAGAAAGGATCCCAACATTTAACACAGCTCTGGAGTCCATTCCAGGGAAAAAGTGACCATAAATTAAGAAAACTACAATAAGAATTACTTTATTAGACCTAGTCCTATGTGACTTAATAAATGTTTCGCCTAGCTATAATCCAGCCTATCATCACACACAGAAATTTTAGATGGATTTGATTATTTTTCAAAAAGAAGCAAAAGCAAAGCAAAACAAATGTTTTGTTAATTGATGGATATTCAGTATAGACTTTAAATTTCTTATAGGAGTATCACAAGATTTACAAATCAAATATAAACCATTATCTTCAAGTAAAAGGGTATGAAATGTAATTTTCTTACAACTTACTTTGTAACAGGAAAAGCTTTTCAACGATGTGCTGAATTGAAAGTCAGGCTGTATTCTCAATAAGATAATAATATACAAAAATGTAATATCCATATAGTAAAAATGTTATGCTTTATGGCTATTGTAGTGCCTAAGGTTATTAAAATTTATCCAACAATTAATCCTATAGTGAAGGGTGAAAGAGGCCAGTGTTGCTCACTGAGTTTCTCCTGATACAATGCTGTCCGAATATGCAAGCTGCTTAGAAAAGGAAAAAAAAACCAAAACCAAACCAAACAAAAAAACCCCACCAAAACAAACAAACAAAAAGAAACAAAAAAACCTAACAGGTAATGGCAAAGATAATTTTCCTTTTGTGCTCAGTATCAAGTCCTAAAAGTTCTACCCAACTATTTCCATTTCTTCATTCTTTTCTCCTAATGCTCCCTCTCTGGCCATTTTAAAAGATATTTTCCTCCATAACACATGACCAAATAATAGACATGCAGGTCTTAGAGATGACCCCACATAATGGAGCAACCTAATGGGTTGAAGAAACAGGGATTACAGATTGGGTTAATGCCTTGGGTAGTCATTAGTGCACTACCAAATAGCTGCAGAAAATGTAACTTCTTGTATTGAAGAAGTATTTTGGTAAACTCTACAGGAATGACAATTAGGTCATCCCTTCCCCATGGCAGTTATATCAACACAATTGGAATAGAAATAACATGTTCCTGTGTGATTATTGGAATACATGACCACTTGTTAAGAGGTTCTCATAGAGCACCTGTGAGCTGGATACACTATTCATTGCCATGGACATGAGAACAGAAAGTGCTGCTGTGTACACAGAAATCACTACAGTCCTGCAGGGTGCTTCCTTGTTCAATGACCCATTGCACAGACCTTCAGTGCAGTCTTCGCAAGACACGGTCAGTGCCTCAGAACAGCAAAGAGACTCTCTGGTTTCTGACTTACTGTGTCAGTTTGGCACTGATCCTTGAACTCCCACCACAGATTTAAGGGGCTATCCCAGGAAAAGGCATTTCGTATATAGCCTGCCTTGGAATTAACTACTGCATCAGCCTGTCGTGAGTCCCAAAGCCACAGCACAAGCAATATCCATTAACCTCTGTAATTCATCCTCTCTAGCCTTGCACAGTCCAGCTGCCCTGTGATAGACAAACACTATCTCTAAGATAATAAATAGAGTTAACCACACAGTACAGCTGAATGGCTCTGAATATAATCTTATAGCCAGTAGCAAAGTTTCATTTTTCCTCATTCCATTTGCTGTTGCTGTGACATGAGCCATACGGTCCTTTTCATTTCTTGCCCCCAGTGCCACCTTCATGACTATTTCGCCTTATCTGTGGGATTCCATTAAATCCAAGTAGTCCAACCCTACATCCTACTTAAACAGAAGCAAATGAGATGAAAAAAATTTAAAATACCTCTCTCCTAATATTCTCAACATTATTTTATGTCAGAAGTTGAGGTCTGAAATATCTTAAACTCATCATTTTAACCTGTATTTTATTTCTTTCATTCATCTATTTCACGTGTTGCTCTACAGCTCTATCAATTAAGTTTGCTAAAAAGCGCCTTATAAGCTGCAACTCTTATTACTGATAAATATCGCTTTTTCTAATAGTCCTTTTAGTCTAAATTTGAGCATACTGTAGCACACTAGAAATTATTTGAAAATAATAGTGTGTTTCTCCTACATATAATTACTGTACAATCCTGGCAGAGCAAAACAGAATTTTATTATTGGGACATCCTACTTGTGATGTTCTTTATTGGGTCTTCACTAAGAAAGAAAATGTAGCAATTAGCAGATCTCATGTTGTAATCTCATGTAATAATCACTAAAAAAGCTCCTAACAATAATCTCCTCCGAAAATAAAAACAACAGGTTTTCTGACCATGGAATGGGAAAATGGTAAGATAAGAATATGGTTCATTGTAGCACAGGCTTGTTGTTAGTTCACGTTTTGGTTTTTTTTAAAACTCATCACATCCAATTACACTGTTTAAGCACAAACAGATATAAAGGAATTTAGCTTGCTGTAAATACCAAAAAGAATACAGCTTTCTGAATTAATGTTTTTATACTGTTATTTAAAACACTTGTGTCACACCGTTGTTTGAAAACTTTTCAAATGAGCAGGTCTGCAAATAGCAAGAACTGAGTAACTCTCCCAAGTTAAAAAAAACCAAGCAACCAAATAGTTCTATTCTTACAGGATATTCTGTAATAATAGGGTAGAAATAATAATAATAGGGTAGCAAAGAGAAAATACTAATAAAAAGATCAGGTAAATGAGAGCACTGGGAAAAAAAAAAAAATGGTGGTAGTGCACTTTGGTCTCCATGAGAGCCTAAATCTTACTGTGAGTCCTACATTATCCAAAACAGCTACCTGATAATATAACCTTGAGTTGACCTGCAGGGATCGTACATGGAAATACAAAGATCACAGAAATCATATATCATAAATAGAGGAGAAAGCCTGAAATGCAGGTATCAGTGTTCCAACTCATCTCCACAGGCAAAAAAAATGAACAGATTCTAATTTTATTTTCCCCAGCAATCTGCCAGCCTTTCTTACTCTTACATTACTTTAAATTTGTTTCCTTCCAGTGTTTGAAGTGCAGCAACCATCATTAGGAAATTGTCAGCTACGGGCACGTTTCAGCTCCCGGTGAAGCCACAGTGTCACCGCAAGAGATCAAATCCCCACTGGGGCACAAGAGAGGCCGTACGAACTCCGCCAGCTCGCTACTCTTGGCTGCCGCGGCACAGACGCTCACCGGCCAGGGGCCGCCGTGCTGCCTTTCCTGCCATGGAGCCCCGCGTGATGTGCAGCAATTTCCTACAACGATTCATAAGTGTACTTCGTTCCCGCGCCCCATTTCATTTAATGCTTCCTCCTTTCTCTTGCTGCACATTACGACCGTCGGGGGCTGTTGAGGACACCCAGCCTAGCAGGTGACGGCTGGCGGGCGCTCGCCGGTCTCTGCGATGTCCCTGGCCTCGCTCTATAACGGAACGATCTCTGGGTCTGGGCTTGTTCCTCGGGCCTGACGAAAGGCAGTTTCTGTCCCAATACCTATTGAAAAGTTTTCGCTCATTCCCTTAACTTAATTCCCTCCGCCTGTCTTCTCCCTGGTCACAGCTTGCCGTCGGGCTGACCCCACCCCGCTCCATCTCTGCCAGTCAGGAGACGACAGGAATGTGCCAGCCTCAGGGCTCGGCGCGGCGCGGGCCTGGCGGGCGTTGCTTTCGTCCTCGCGGCAGCACGGCTGGCCCCGCCGCTGGCGAGGGTCCCGGGCTCCCGCGGGGCCGCGGGACGACAGCAGTCGCCTGGGCGGCCCGGGCTGCCGCCGTGTGCCGCCCGAGGGCAGGGGCCGCGGTGGCGGAGCGCTTTCCGCCGCCGTTTGTCTCCCGTCTCTTCCCGTTCGCAGGAGCAGCTGCTGCTGCGCAACCCCTTCCCCGCCCGCCCGCTCGCTCCAGTGCCGTCGCGTCCTCATCGCAGCCTCGCACGGCGCGGCCCGGTGAGCAGAGCGGGGCCGGGGCGGCGGGAGGCGCCGCAGCCCCGCCCGTGGAGCCGAGCTGGGCCCGGGCCCGGGCCGGGGGGCGCGGGGGGCGCGGGGTGAGAGCGGTGGTGCCGATACCCGCCCGGAGCCGCGGGAGCGGCCGGGCTGTCCGCCCCGGGTGAGCCCGGTGCCCGCCTGAGGTGCAGCCCCCCTCCTTACTGCCGGGGGTTAACTCGGCGGGGCCGCCGCCGGCCCTCAGCACCCGCCGCGCCCGGGCCGGGGGTGTCCGGGGGGCAGCGGCTGCGGCAGTGCTCAGCCTGGTGTCCCGCGCTACGCTGGGACAATGGCACCCTATTCCTGCTTGTTTCGGCCTTTCTTTTGTGCAACAGCTAGTATTTGTATGTGTAAGAGCATGAAACAGGCAGCTTTGATCTTGGAATCTCATGGAAAAAAGAGATTACACGCCCA
This sequence comes from Corvus cornix cornix, assembly GCF_000738735.6. NCBI lineage: Eukaryota > Metazoa > Chordata > Aves > Passeriformes > Corvidae > Corvus > Corvus cornix. Next base: position 3,594,901 of record NC_046357.1, on the reverse strand, counting down.
TCCGTGGTCTTCCATTGACCCGCCTGGTCTGTTCCTTGTCAAAGCCATGTACACACTCCACACCCTAGCTGTGTCTGGAAGACTTGTTGACTTAAGCAGCATGTAGTAGGGTGTTCTAGCAAGTTAAAAAATGCGTTGCAAGTAACTTTTTTTCTTTTTTTTTCTTTTAACTTCCTTTTAATTACATGGTTAGTCTTGCTACAAAAGAAAGAGTATCACATGCTGGCCACCCTCTATCATCAACTAGTCATCACTGTCATTAGCTTACATGATATGGAAGCTGATCGCACAATGGCTGAACTGGTAGAAGAGTTCATAGACGAGAGGACACGCAGGAGCAGATGATGCATCTTTCTGCTTTTCTTCTGTGGCAGCCTGGAGACAGTTCTTTAAATTTTCTGTCTCCCCATCTTATGTGCTATTTTACTGAGAAACACTGTTAAAGTAGGTTTCTTAAAGCATTTCTTTAAGCAGAAATACTTTGGAGATCAGAAACTAGCAGCAAGTTTTTAAAGTGTACCTTAATGTCTTCCATGGTTGTTTCTGTGTCGGGTAAACTACCAGTTGCTCCTTTTCTGGGAGCTGGAACTTCTGGTATGGACTCTTTTTGGCTAGGACAGCTCATCTAGCTTTTCTCTGCCATCCTGTTACAAAGCTGACACTCATCTAATATTTTTTCAAGACTCTCGGTAACTACTGCTCACTGCCCTAGTTTCTTGCTGCAACCTAATTATTACTGTAATTTTCATGGCTGCAATATTCTGAAGGGGTCACAGGTGATTTTTTAACAAAAGACGGTGATAACCATTTGTGCCGCTATATTTATTTTCTCATTTTTATTTGTGAAAGAAGGGCAAGGTAGTTGAATTTCTAGACCAGATTTCAACAGAAATTTAGGGCTTTGTGTTTAGTTCTTCACTGTGAACATTTGAGAATTTTCAATTGAAGTTGTACTTAAATTTCTTTAGCAATCTTTTTGAAAACAGAATGACCAAAACTTAATACATCATATAACTTGGATTTTATAAGAAATTTAGATATAAATAGGCATTCTTTTTTTTTTTTTCCCTTGAAAATATATGCAAACTGTCTAGTGTCCTCAGCTAGTAAAACTTCAGTGAGTTCTGCATCCAGAACTTGCATTCAGCAAAAATAGCTGACCCATTTGAAAGAGTTCACAAAATAGCAGTGACAGTTGGAGATCAAGAAAGCATTATCTCTGAGGAAAAAGAGGAAGATTTATTTAGTTCAAGGATCAGATTATAGGGGAATTAATACCTAGTAATAAGTGTTTAAAGTTGTAAAATGTTCTTGCATGGAAGAAAAGGAGCAATTTTTGGTCTCTGTATTCACAGCAAATAAGGGAAATTACAAGAAAGTTCCATTTAAGTATTAGGGGAAATGTTAATAATAAAAGATAAGGAAGATAAGGAGATAATGGAATCGTTTGAAAAGGCTGTGAGATCTGCATCAGAGGTCTCTAAGAGAAGATTAGACAAATGATTTTCTAGAAAGGGAACAGAGACTGACTTGGAAAGGAAGTCTTAGGACTCTGCTACTGGTTTTACTGGTACGAAATAATGGAAAAGAGTTTGAAGGTCATCAAAAATAGCTAGGGAAGAATACAGGCTTTTTAACATCCTGATGTATCTGCATGCTATTTTGGAGGCAAACATGAGCTCCCACAAAGCTACTGACCTGAAAGCAGTACAGCCACAACACACATGACTCAGTATTTAGATGAAAATGCCCACTCAGGGCCTGACACTATTTTTGGAGTTTCAAATGGAAAACTAAAAAAAAAAAGCAAAATAAAAGTGAATGCCAATGTGATGAGAAACATGATGTGTGTAGAAACCTCTGCAATGTGTTAACGTGCATCTGTAGAGTTTCTTCTGTCCTTTGTAAGAACTGCAAAAGACACATACATGCAGATTTTTAATAGACCTACAGGAGTTCTACTCTTTAAATACTCCTAGGCCCAAAGGACACTTCAGCCTGCGGTGCCATAATGTTAAAAACAGTATCCACTTGAGTTGGATTTTTTCCATGCAGTTCACTATCAGAATTCTTGCTTACACAAAATATAACCCATACTATGTGTGTTACTACACGTATACTATGCACTCATTTCTCTTATGTAAGTGTTATTTTTAATAAAAGGTATATGCTGAACTAAAAAGAACCTTTCAAAGTGTATAGCTAACTAACTAATTGAATAAATAAATAAATGAAAGACCTTTTATTTTGCAATAAAGCTTAAAGATACTATGAGATGAGGAGGATGTTTACATCACCTCAAATGCCAGTGATCCTTAGAGAGCTTTTGTTTGCATGACTTGAACCTTGTCTTTTAAATATAGCAAGTGCATTTATTCATCAGTCTTTTATCTAAATTGTTGAGAGTTCTATCACCAAGTGGGTTTTGCCTTGCTCCAGCATCCTCAGCTTCAAATGAAGCAGCTGTTCAACAGATGGCAAGACATCCTTTTCTCTAAGGGGAACAGAATGTATATGGAGACTTAAATATATCATTTGGATAAAAAAATACAATATAAGAAGTGATGCAAAGTATGTATCACATCATTTCAAGAATGTATTTCAGTAGATTAGGATATGGCTGTATCTAAAAAGAATGTCTGATGGTAAATGTCCTTCAGTCCATCCTGGTTGGTCTTAGATTTGAGGCTCTAACTGAACTGTTGTAAAATTAAATTCATTTTAGAAGTGTGTTATGAATTTGTGAAGAATAAATTAATTAGAATGGCTTTAAAGTGTTTGAGTGATATAAAGAAATTCATAGCTGATAATCATTCTTTCAGTACCCTGTGGTACCTAATGTTTTAACAGCAAAGTGATACATAGTACTTCTAAAATTTATCAGAGTCTGAATTTACTTTTTTTTTAAAGTAATCATTCATAGACAGGTTAATTATTTTATACATTCCACTTTTGAAATGTGTCTGATACAGAAAGTAGCAGCACTGACATATGGGAGTTAGTAAAAACTAAGTTTAAGTAAAAACTGAAGTTCTGCTTAAGACAAAGCATTTGAATCATTCCATTTTTGTCAGGAATGAGACGGGTTACTAGTATAAGTTAGTATCTTCAATTTAAGTGTCTCTTCCATGATCATCTGCTTGGCTGTCTTAAGGTATGTTAATGGACCTTTAACAAAAATTCATTTTAATTTATTGTGATATTGCAAGAAAATATTGAATGTTTGCCTTAATTTCACTTTTTAAGCTTAGGGTGGATCTGACTGTTAAAAACTGCACTTACACTTGAGTGCAGAGTCTACTGTATGTACACACATTTCAGCTTGTCCTTGTCAAACTATATTTCAGACCTTTACTTTTCTGGAAAAAGTAGAAAATGTGATAAACAAAGACCTCAGATGTAAATAAAAGATAATGAGTCACCTCTCTGTGTGTTTCATTGTCTTTGATTAAATCGGAAAACAAGGCAGAAAAAGGAAAGGTAGAAATGAGAAAAATGCGAAAGTCTGTGTGTTTCAACAAGGCAAAGTGCTCTCCAGACAGCCCGTAGTGAAGACCTCAGAGTTTCTTTAGTAAGTGAAAATTAAAAAAATTTAGTTGTTAAAATAGTTGCAAAGTCAGATGTTTGAACTCTGAAACTTTTGACACCAATTTTTAGTTTTATGTTCCAACTTCCCTGTCAGTGAGCACTGTGTGCTTTAGCACTCTTGAGTAGGCATAACTCTAGAATAGAGCTTGAGTTGATATGTAGATGAAAAAGATTTTCTTGTTTTTTTCATGTCGCTAGCACAAAGGGGTAAGAGCATAAGTACATAGAAGGAAGAGTTGGAGGACCTTTGGAGAAAACATGACAAAAAGGGAAGACTTTGGAATATGATAGAGAAGACCAGAGAGACAATTGGGACAAAACAAGACACAAAAGAAGAAAAACAGAATTTGTCTTGTCCTTCTGGTTGTCTTAATTTAGGTCCTGTTTCACAATGAGGTTAATACAGGTCCATGAAAAACGGATGCACCAGTAGCGCTGATCCTTCCACACAAAATAATTTAAGGGAGCAAGCCTCTAGGGGCATGTTGAGAGAAGAGTCTTTGTCATCTATAGTTTTATGTTAGCATTCATTATTGTTATGTGCTATTATATGTCTGTATGTTTATTTATTGCTTAGGATACCAATGTCTTATGGATATATTCTAGAAAAACTGGAGTTCTCTTTTGTCCAAATATTGGACAAGTTACTTGTTGATTGGCCAGCTTCGTTTTATTTTCTTTTGGTTTTAATTGTTTTGTTGTTGTTACTTTCTAGTTCTTTTATGCAACCTGGAAATAAAACCAGCTGTTTCACTTTGCTATTTAAAACATCTAGGTGGCATGCTATACAAGATGAGAGAGTGTTTATAAGTAATGTATTAGTCTCCTCTGTGGTAGTGAGAATATTTATGGACTTCAGGGTTGCAATGACACTGAACCGTGCCATAAATCAAATCCCTCCTGATGGGAGAGAATTTTCTAGAAGTCCTTGCATGGAGTTTCAAAGATAAACCAAGACTTTTCCTTGAGTTTCAATGTTGCTGGATTGTTGTTTATTAAGTCTTACCAGAGGAACAGAGCCACTAGCATGACCCAGGTACAGCATAGAGCACAGAAAGCAGGAGTGAAGTCTTTAATTATCAAGATTTACACAGCCTTTTAAAGATAATTTAACCAACGGTTACTAGAAACATGTATTATTTTCACTTTCCTACCAATTATTCAGTAACACAACTAGGAACTGCGGAATTTTCTATCCAGTCATTCCAAACTACTTTTACTGCAGGACATGGAGTAGTAGAAGAAGGAGAAGAAGGTTTAGAGAACAACAACAATCCTCTATTTTGATATTTTTTACTCTTATCTATTTACTACAAAGAGAAGCCCAAAACCTCTACATTTTTCACCCTGTGACAATCTTACATAATAGTCTATCACCTGATTCACACCACTGTATTTTCTAGTTCCTGTCTGATCATTGGTAATTTTTTCCAAGGTTGGAGGTAAAAACAATGTTGTTCAGGGGGGTAAGAACCCTTAAAAACAGGCAGAGAAATCCTCTCGGCACTCTGGGTTCCTACATCGCAAGAGAAAAGTGGTGGTTTCAACAGGTGACCAAATTGTATGTTTTGTGGTCTTTACAGGTCAACATACAGAGCTGAAGAATCACAAGTTCAAATAATGAACAACCGAGAGGCTGGTGTTCTGCATTGCTGGAGAGGTAGGAAATATATAGTAGAATATATATAGAAATACATTTTTCTTGCAAAATGTAATGGAAAAAAACCATCCAAAGTAAGTATAGCTTCTTCTGAAGAAGTTTGTAAGTTCTTCTGGTGCCATTTTTTTCAAATGAAGGAGAAGTATTAGATGTAGCCTCATTTTGTAACTAATCTCTTGTGGAGATAAGTAGTAAAGCATAGACAGTTCCATAGAGAGAAGTAATTGTAGTGAAGCCAAGTAGGCACTGATCACCTTCATGTTCTGCAGCGTGAAGGCCGGTGTTTGTGGACACTTGACTACTAGCCTGTGTAGAGAATTACCATTTCACATACAAAAATGGGGTTTGGTTTTGATGGTTTTAGAGCAGTCATTTTTTTGTTTTAATATCTCCTAATGGACAACTCTTTGTGTATAAGGTGTATTTCAGAGACTGATTCTAATTTCCACTGTGGTAGTTAACTGTGTGTGAAGTATCCCTACATCAGAAAATTTTGCCCTTCATTTTTTAAAAATGGGACATAGTCTGTGCACAAAAATAGTTCAGAAGATTATTCTGCCCTGAGTGGGATTATGCCCTGCTAAGTAATTTATATTGTCTTTTTTAAAATAAACAGAAGGATAATTACACAAAACCGTGACAGACTATTTCCTCCTGTTTTATAATGGCAGCTAGTAATCATAAAGAGCTAGGGTCTTGTGAAATGTGCCAAAAAGGCTTACAGCTGATGATCCTGAATCAAAGTTAAAAACCAAATAGAAGGTGGTGATGTTTTTTATTAACACAATAGTAATGCAACAACATCCTTTTTCACACTAGAGAGGGGTATAACCAATAGATGTAGAAACAAAAGGGTTTTTTAAGACCATTATATAATAAGTATTATAAATACACCAAAATTTAATCATGCCACTTACAGAGCTTGAAGTTCTGGAATAATTTTCACACTTTATATTTGATGGGTTTTTTGTGCGTGGTTTGAAGTGATTTTTGGGGGAGAATGTGGAAATTCCAACTCCTTCCATGGAAAAAATGTAGTGAAAAGGAGGTGTCTTTGTCCAAGCTCCCCCGGTGGAGCTTTTCAGTTGTGAGTGGAGATCCACCATCATTGTGCACGTGACTGAAGTGGCTTCCTCTCTAGTTATGTAGGTAGCAGATAAAAAAAGTGTAATTTAACGCTGTATGTGAAGAGGTTGGGAGGCAAAGACAGTACTATGATGTTTTCAGAATGTTTTCACTGATGAATTTTAGGCCTTTAAACAAAGACATAGCTGAAATGTGAATGAAAAAATGCAGAACAAATTTGAAAACAAATGTTGAAGTTACAAACACAGTATAAACACTTAGAATTATATGCAAATTGACATGCAGGTAGTCTTCACAGATAGGACAAAAACAATAGCATAGACATCATAAATGGATCTGTCTGTCTTCTGTCAACACTTGGAGAATTTTAAAAAACTTGTACCTTCTGTCTATAGCCCCACTTTTAATTTTCAGCAGAATGAAACTTTTATTCCAGTGACTTTCATAACATAGGCATCCACAACTTTCCATATTCATAAATTTTAACAACTGATGTTAGGACTTTCTCACCAGGGTTTCCTTATAATTTTAGCCATCCGTATAACTCTATTTCAGTTAGGTAATTGCTTTTATTTTAGTACCAGTTAGTAAAATGCTACAGGTTTTAGACTTTTTTTCTATTCAGTTGATCACATTATTGCAGTAAAAATTGTAAAGCTGCTAAGATTACCTGGTTTCTCTCCTAGTTATTTTAAAAAGCATTAGAAAATTAATTAGAAACTACTTGTTGCATTTGTGTATTGCTGATCATAGTCTTCAGGTAAACTGTAACTTACATATTTCTATCTTTACTGAAAAATTGTGCCAGCTGACAGTGATTCTAAAATCAATTTCCAAATATTCTTGGAAGGCCTGCAACTGCATACTTTCTGTTCTTTTAAACAAAACAAAGCCACCTCCAGATGCCTTCATCTCCACAGTGGAGTTTGTCCAATGTTTTTAGATTCAGAAACAGAGAATTATGGACAATATCTACCTGATTTTTAGCTTAAAGAAGCACATCATATTTGAGGTTTATAATTCGTTAATGTTCACTGAATTTGGGAAGCTGACTTATGGCTATATTTAAAGAAAAAAAAAGCTTACATAAATATTGAGTATCAATACAATTGTTTTGTTAATGGATATCACAGCCTTCAGCTGCTGCTCAGAATTCTAGCAGTGTATGGCATGTGAGCTTAGAAGCCATTCCAGAGTGGGTGAAATGTGTCATTGAAAAGGTAGGTTTTGTTTGTTTTTTTTTTTTTGCGTTAAATCTTTAGCATTCAAGACGTAAAATAATTAAACGGAACAAGTTTCAAGGACATTTTTCATTCAAGGTCTATGTATGTTACAGAGACCTTATAACTGAGGAAATTCTTCTCAGTAACTTCTATCATTACCATTTACAGATTTTTTTTAATCTCTTAAATGTTGTTTCATTTTGTTTTGTTTTTAATATATGCAGAAGAGCTACAAGTGATTAATTCTGTTTCCTGCTCTTTAACAGATGAATGTATTTATGGTTCTTCAGATAACCGTCATGGGCATCTCTGCATGTTTTTCAATGCTTAATATTACATTTATTACCTAGGCTTTGGTGTTTGCTTTGTTTTGATCATCATATCTTGCAGTACTAACATATAGGTTGACAGTGACAACAAGAAGCATATTTCCCCATAAAAGTGGACTGGAGATTTGTTAAGAGTTCAGTTTTTGGAATATAATGTGTTTTATACTTAAGTCTTTTATACTTAATGTGCTCTTATGTCATAAGAATAGAAAGTAGATACCTTCCTGCAAATTCAAAGATCTGATGACAAGCCAGTGTCACTGCTTTTGAGTTTTAACTGCCCATTTGAAATGACAAACCATCTCATAATCTCCTATTGTACTGACTGCCTCAGTTGGTATTTTCTTTAAGTTGTTTTAGATCTAGAAGTTAATGTTGTTGCATAGATACTAATAAGCAGAAGCAGTGCTTTTCTTCTGCCGCACAGATTTTATTTTATGAATCTTTGATTTTGGTAAGTAAATGATAGTTGGCATTCCTTTTTCCTTAGACTTCAGTGTAAAATTTTACTATATGTTAAGTAATTTATGCCCTAAGCAAATCCATACTGAAAATGATGCATAAAGAGAAAAAATTGTTACAACTGTAAAACTAAGAATTCAAAATTAAAAAAAAAAAATCTTCTTCCGTCTTTCTATTCTTCTATTTGGGTTTTTGTTAAACATTAATTAAACTTCTTAAAATTAGTAATCTCTTATACTTCAATGAACATAACAGAATAGTTATATTCAGAAACACTAATCTTGGAAGTGTGTTTGAAAATCACATCTCATGAGTTATATCCTCACTTTACAATATTGCCTAATCATGAATCCTTAATAATAAGGATGCAGTTTTTTACAGTACTTTGCCTCTTAAATTATTTCAGTATAATTGGATTCAATATTGATTGTAATATTATTCTTTTCACCTTTAGCTCTTAAATTATTCTTTTGCACCTTTTGCTTCTGCATTTGAAAACTTGGAGGGTCAAACTGGGGACTGAGGAAATACAAATACAAAATACCCATAGACTGCCCAGAAAAGGCTTGCCATATTTGTTTGAGACTGCAGAGGAGCAGTTCTCCTCTGGTGAAAAAGGCAGAGAATGCAATTCTTTGTGTACCCTTTCAACATCTTTGTGTTCATTGCATCACTTAATATCCTTGGAACTCCTGCCTCGTTCACTCTATCTCCTCCAGCAAGATCCTGTGTTTTTATGGATAAATGGGGTGGGGGGTGGCGGAGGGTATGGGATGCTAAACAATTCTGACTTATCTCCAGATCCTCCTGGGCTCTGAATAATTTTGTGATCATATGTTATTTTCTCCTGTATGACTCCTGAATCAAAGGCTAAATCATTTTACATAAGCACAAAGTCTATTTGCAGGCTGTAAAAACCCACTGCTTCCCAGCCGGTTCTTTTTTGCCATCTGTCCCTGTTCTTAACCAATCTCCTTGGATTTCATGTACATATTAGTGTATAGATAATCTTCAGTAATTACAAATATACAAATATATTACAGCTAGTGTTGCTAGTGACCTTTATTGACCTGCATTTCTTTAACCCATCACTTATCACTTGTTTTGGTTTCTTTTTCTAACCACTTCCATTTTTTCCTCTTTACGCAGTCCATCACTAAATCTGTGTACCCTCAGCTCCCCTTCAGATCTTGCTGATTTTCCCCCTACCACCTCCTCCACTAGTAGGCTGTTACTTCTTTTACTGAGTCAATGCTTCCACACTCTGTTGCCAAACTCTAATGCTAAATCAATTCCGGGCTCCTTGGTACCACACCTCATCTCCCAGTCTCTGTGCACATGGGACATAAAGATGTCCTTTTTCCTCCATACTGTGTTGTGCATTTCCATTTTTTCCAGGCTTCTAGCCTTCTTAATTTTCATTAATCACTCGTCGTCTCCATTTGAAGATTCAGGATACTATTCCACGTCAGAGAGACTCAAAAAAGTCGCTAGAAAGTGCTTTCCCTCTAATTTTAGTGTCTAGCCCCTGGCATCTGGGAAATTGAGTGTGGGAGGTTTAAGAGTAAATCTCTGAAGGAGCTTAATTCTCCTTTGGGAATGGCATATGACACATTGGTCAGCCTTATAAACTGAGAGAGATTTTGTATGTTCACAGAATTCCCAAGAATTTGAAAGCCTTTAGTTATATGTAAACTATTTTTTCCCCCAAGTAAAAAACCTGTCAGCTATGAAAGACACATCTTTGATATTTTGTGTAATTTTGAGGGTTTAACCCGCAAGACAGGAGTAAGTTTCTCAAATAAGTGTTTCCAGAACTTCTTGTAGCATTGTGTGTGAAAAATAACCTTTTTTCCACACAAGTTGCTGGGGTTTTTTTCCTGAAACTACAAAATTGGTTTTCCTGACATTTTCTGTAGCTTTCTATAGGACAAGCATCAGTTATGGACACATCTTCCCAAATTACCTTGAAGGACATTTGCAACTGAAATAAACTAGAAATGTTGGGCATCTTCTGTATTCATGGCTCTTTAGACACTGAAGTGAGTAAAGTGTGACTGGAGTTGATAATGTTGTTTCTTGTCTGGGCTTTGATCCTACAAACAGTTGCATAACTTTAGTCCTCAACAGTGCTCCTGACAGATAAATATAATTGCTGAAAATACTAATAGTTGCCTAAATATGTAGGAGTACTAATAGTTGTATTAATATGTAGGAGTTTATAGATCTTTGATATGTATTTCCTTTGGAAAAAGGGCCTTCAGGATTGAAAAGAAATTCATAGAATTATAAATAATGAAAATAACTGTCTCCTTATATGTAGAGTATTAAGGATTTGTCGTGGTATCTGCACAGAGGTTATGTTGTAATGCTCTGTACAACAAAATACAAGTACCATTTTAAGCTTTTGTGGGGTAATCAAACTGAAAAGCTATATTCTTTTTGAAAGAAATCTCCTTCCACTGTACTTAGTATGCAAGAAATGTATCAGCACTCAGAACACTCAGCTGAGAAGCTGTGCTTGCCAATTCCAGATTAACATGGGAAATTGATTTCACTGCTTTAAGGATCTGATGTTTTCATTAGTATTGCAGCATTATTCTATCTATGGACAAATTTTAAACATATTTCAAAGCTCCTACTTTTTAAAATGTGTGTTAGATTTCTTAGAATTGTTTATCACTGTAGCAAGCAGAGCTTTGACCAGAACATTATTTATGGTGGATTTTCTTTCTGCTGTGAAGTGTCTTTCATTGTATTTAAAAAACAAGAAGAAAATCTTCTTATTAAAGGAGAAAATAACTCCAGTAATTATTTCTTGCTCATTTATTTTCACTGAACATGTTGGGTGCTTTATTTTTTTCTTTTCTTGTCAATAGGCTCAGTGGACAATTGGAAAATTGCACTGTCCATTCTGTGACGCCTGCTTAGGGGGCTTTAACTTTGTTTGCAACAAAGAATGTTCCTGTGGACAGTTAGTAAATATACATTCCTGCAGAACTTGGACTGAGCATCAGCCGCCTTTCTCTGCTAAATTGTCAAAATCATCAGAAAATCATTTGCTTCTCAAAATTCAGTCTGGTTTTAACAGGGATACCTGCCATGAAGTGGTAACTGCAACTTTGGGAATAAAAAATCAAGGGCTTTCCTATATGGCTGGAAGTAATAAAGGTGCTGGAAGATTAACAGAAGCACTTTGTCTAGAAGTAAGAGCTCCCAGATATGAGATAAAAAGTAAAAAACTTCCCTTAAAGGCATTAAATCGAAAAAGAAGTCTCCCTTCTTCCTATCCTAAGAAAGATGCATGCACTGTAAAACCTTTTCACAGAAGATCACATAGCTTGGATTTAAATATCAGAGAAAGACTTGTTTTTTCACCTGTGTTATATAAAATTTGCAATATGGGAACACTTTACCGTGGCCAAAATGAAAATCCACCTGTTTACGCACAAGGGGGCTTGCAATTAGAGTCCAATAGGAAAGATGGTAGTTCTTTTCAGGATCTATATAGTTCCTGTGCTGACATACTACAAAGCCAATTGCAAGTTGCTTCCATTACCACATTACTACACAGAGAAACAGAAAGTGAGTGTGATTTTGGAGTTACTGGACAATCTTCTGGGAGTGTCACTGCTGATGGGTTACCGTTTGTGATGAACCTTTCCTTACCTACAAGGGCTGTAGAAGACAAACAATACATCACACCTATTGGTCTTGTGCAGCCTAGGAGTATTTCCTTCAACCGAAAGCTGAGTAAGAGAGAAAGAAACAAGTCAAAAAGCCTGAGGAGAAAACAGAGAAGGCAAGAGCAATGTCTACAGAAGCAGGTAAGTGTTTAAAATTAATTATGCTACTTTTTTGGTAAAGTTTGACTTGCTTTTAGAAATCATTCTGACTTTTTTTTAGTTGCTGTCTTTTAATACTGGTTTAATGTGGAACTGTCTAGAGTCAGGTATCAGGCAAGCAAAAATTTGTGACCCCGTCCTACATGTCGTTTTTTTCTAATTCCATCGTATCAAGTTTTCTTTCTGTGCAAAATCAAACCACGACGGGTTTTCATTTGCCTTCTTAATGTTTTGTGATGTAATAATAAATTTGAAGTGGGAAAAAACACAGTGAAATTTAATCAGTGTGATTAAAGAAAAACTAAACATTTGTATCTTCTAAATGAGAAACCTACCATGTCAGAATTTTCTAACTTTAAACTAATGGCATTTTGAGTTATCTTTACAGTTAAGAATGTTTTAAAAGATAATTACATGTATTATTTGTTGTAAGACAAATATTTTTCTATGAGTAAAGAATTGATTACTGCCATTTAAAATATTAGTCTTTAGTAGGTAAGTATTTTGTCTGCAAATCTAACACAAACTGTTAACATTTTCTTACCAATTATACAATAACGGTTTCCATCTTCAAACCATCTAAAGCAGAACAGAGTTAAAGGCCATAGGCAGTTGCAATTTTTGGTGAAGGGCCGTGGAGAAAAGCCAGTCATAAAATTACTTACACAGTTCTGGTTTCCTCTCAAATTTAGTAGAATGACTAATGATAAATACGCCTTTGAGAGAAAATTTCTCATCATAAATTTCCTGCAACAAAATACCTGTGTGGTAAGCAAGAGCAAACATGCTAACTAATCAGAGAAGCAGTATCTACACAAGCAATTATTCCTGCATGAGGTAGGTTTGTCACTGTGGATTCAAGATTTAAGAGAGATACTTAAAGGCTGTCTCTCTCAATTAAAGGTGAGAACCAGCTTGAAAATGTAATGGGTCTGGGAAATATTATTAGTCTTCTCAGTATGGTATGCATATATTCTTTTTTCTTTGGGAAAGGTTTTTGTTTTGCTTAAAGATTTAAATTGGTATTGGGACCTTTTTAAAACTTGTTCTTGTTTTGTAAAATGCAGCTCTAAAGCTGAGAGTCTGGATGTCTTAATACTGAATACTTGTTTTCTACTAAGTCTAAAGATTCTTAGCTGTCTGGATCCCCAAAATGGCTTTAAAAGTTCCAGATCTCATTGTTTTGGTAAATGAAATGATGATGCACAAGCTCCATGTATATGAGCATTTTCACAGTCATGTCATCTACAGTCTCTCGAGACACTTTAATCTTTAGATGTTACTTTCAAGAATAAAACATTGTACAAATTTTCAGAATTTTTGATAGCTAAGAAAGAAAGGTACTTTCAGACCTTTTCCTTGTTAAAACATGCTTAACCAATTCCTACATTATTTTAGTTACATTTGTTAAGATCCAATTATTGGAGAGATGCCTCTACCCAAATTAGGCTGCAAAAAAGACCATATGCTGAAGACTGTAGTACAGATTTCATTTAACAGTAAATGGGAAGTAGAGAGAGATAGAAAGAGAGAGAAAAAGAGAGGAGGGGAGTGAAAAAGAGTGACAGAGAGACAGATTAAGTAAAAAGTTATCACCACCTGAGGATCTAGACATCATCCCAGTGGTCCTCTTCTGGTTTTCTCTGTAATGGAGATCCAAGGTCACTCAAAACTCCTCCCCATTTGTACACTTCAGCAAACAAAGGAATCAATGCTCATTGGATACACAGTTCTCCTGTTCTATTGGTTAAATTATTCCCTTGATTCCATGCTCAGTTTTCCTCTTCTTTTGAGTCAGTAGTCCATGGCCTCCCCCTTCTGGGCCCAGTCAGAGCTGATTGTCAGCACAGTTGCTGAGCTGGCTTTCCTTACACCACCCTGTGGCTCAAACACTCTTCCAGGAACTTTTCCTCAGTTCATAAGTTGTCCATGGGGGTCATAAAGATTGTGGTCACTAGGAGAAAAGACAGAAACAGCAGAAGCAATAACACAAATAAGTAATCATACTGCATACAACAGCTATGCACTTATCAACGCAATTCTAATTAGCCACTGCCCCTATCCAGTGATTCCCAAGGATCAGAGTGTTCTTTAATGGGTAGTGGGTGTGATGGATTTCACAATACTGTGTGTGTTGGATATAGGCCCAAATTAGCCACAGAATTACACAGTGGGCTTGATTTTTAAATCCCATAAAGAGGCATCCCCAACAGATACATATGTCATGTATTAAGATGTGTCAGTCAGCCTACTCTGAAGCAGATTTTCAGGTCCCTTAGTACACCTTTGCACACTGGGAATAAGTGTGAATGGGTTTGTTGACAAGGTGTGCTTACATACTTTGAAGTCTTTAAAATGGTGTTCTCTTTCAATCACATCCACATGTAGTTGGAAGAACTTTATACATAATGTTCCTGTCCAGCTGGGTAATTCTGTAAACCATGGAAAATTAACTTCTAGCTTACGAAGTTTTCAGTCAATATACAAAAGAGTTCTCATACAAAAGGTTCTTATGCAAACACATCTTTACATCGGGCCTATACTCTCTTGTCCAGGGGATGGAGTATAGCTCTGTTGCAATTTAATCCTGACACAAAATAAGACTTTCAGATTTAGTTATATTATCCCAGGTTGCTTTTTAATTTTTTTTTCATTTCAGTGGGCAAACTGCCCTTGTCACATTCCTTTTTAATTTCTTCCACAGTAAATTGCACCCGCAACTGAGAAGCTTGTGTGGTGCACAATGTACTGCAGTTACCATATTGATTAGCACAAATAAAAGAAATTAGGTAAAGTTAAAATATTCTATTAGAACACATGGTAGGAAAGCCAATTGTACATGAGACACATTCAACTGGGAATATAAGTCTCTGATTTGATTTGGAATGTCTCATGATTGATAACATATTTGGTTCTGAAAATGGTCACAGGTAAAGTTGCTTAATAGCTGGTAAAAGGCTTTTCTGTATTTCACCCATGTCCCATTTGCAGTCCATGGCTGTCTGTTCTCCTTATCTAGAAAGGAAATGGTCACCCATTTCCCATGTAACATTTTCTTCTGTTTTATTAGGATTATTTAGTTCACTCATTAATATCTCTGAAAAATTTAGCCAAATCATCATCAATCTAAAGCTTTCTGAGGCAGAACTGCTTAATACATATTTGTATGGTTCCAAATATGCATAAATTCTTACACCAACTCCCAGGCTAAATTTGATTTAGACAAAATTATACATTCATAAGACAAAAGTAAAAGCTCTTCCCACACAATTTTTTTCCAATAAAAGACAAACTTGGCAAAAATCAAACTAACAACATATAAAATGGTTTGACTAATATATGGTCTCTCAACAAGTCACTTGCAATGAAAACACAAACAAATCACAAACATTAATAAGCTGATAATACAAGCAGTTATGGTGGCAGTTAAAAAATTTTATCAGTTCCACGCAGCTTGATCTCATCTGTTGGCAGGTTCCTATAAAAGAAAAGTGAAAATTCAGCCTACTATAGACAAATTGTTAGTAGGATGGAAAATGCATTCAGTGTTGATTCAAAGGTCCTGTGTCTACCACAAAGGTAAACGGGCCTAAAGGAAAAGTCATCATCATATAGTCTTGGTTGACTTCTGTGAGCTTTCTCATGTAAATTCACTGGCAGTTCACCCACTTCGAGCTGGTTCTTTTGATCTTCAGCTTGGGCAGGGGTGTTGGCGCTCTTACAAAAAGAAAGCAACACAAACTTCCCTGGCAAGTTATCCCTTAACAGCTTGAGCTTGATGCCTCTCAGGTAGAGTTTTAAATTCTGTTTCATGAAGTGTTTGGTACACTCCTCTTGTTGCTTCTTCCCTCATCTTTTCATGGGGGGTTTCCTCCAATTAATTTCATGTCTAGAGGGAATGAAGCTGCTTGTTAAAATTTGGGAAGTGCCACCACTTGTGAATTAGGGGCTGCTTTAATGGCTTAACCTGGATTTCTTTTAGGGTTAGGATTAGCAGACTTCAGCTTCTCACCCAGGAGCCATGAATTAACCTGATCAGTTCCACAGATAACATTGGCTCCATTTACTCCAGTGATTTTACCTCTTTGCCATCTTGGAAGTATACCGAGATTTTCAGTATCCCACTGCATTAATACTGATGGATTTAAATCTTGCCTGATTTATGGCCAGACTTTGATATCTTAGTTAGCCATATACGGCACCATTTTAGTAGCTGTTTGCTGATCCTGGCAATCATTTTTGGTTTCAATTTTAATTAAGCATCAACATGCTACTTCCTTGTCATCAAATGTCAATGCAAACGTTACATTTTTTTCTTTATCCGAACAGTGGACTCATGCACTGTCTCCCAAATTCTCCACTGAACAAAAAAAGGTCGAGTTACAAGATCATGTTTCAGAATATGTTACAGGTTCTATGTCCTGCAGTTCTTCCCATAAGATTCTCCCTCTTTCTCATGCACATTCTGAAGCTCTGCCTGAAGCTCTTGGATGTCATCATGCTTGACAGCTAGCAGTGCCTCTACTTGCATTCAATTTTCATTTTCCTTATTTAACTGAAAGTACAATTCTTTCACCAAACTTGTGAGGATAGCATTATTTCATCTTCAGATTTTTGAATAACCAGTAGCTCATTTTGAGGAACCAGTAGGTGAATTTTCTTGCGTCAACTCCACCTGTGGGATAGAGGGGCAACTAAAAAATTTTTCAAGGAAGGATAACAAAATACTTTTTTTACACGGGCCACCCTGGACAGCCATTTTTTTCCAAAAGTTCCCCCAGGAGAAAACACATAACCTTCCTCAGAGGAAAGCTGTGGAAAAGTTTCCAAGAGTTCACAGCGAAGGAACCACACAACCCCCCTAGAGGGAATTGTACCATTGTCAAAGGCACTTCAGATTAGAGAACAGTATCCTGCCAACTATGCCAAAATAGTGTTAAGATCCCATTATTCAAGAGATACCTCTGCTCAAATTAAGGTGCAGATGAGACCGTATGCTGAAGTCAATCGTACAGATTTCATTTAACAGTAAATGGGAAATAGAGAGAGATAGAAGGAAACTGAAAAAGGGAGGTGGGAAAATGAAAAGACTAACAGAGAGACAGATTAAGTAAAAAATTATCACCACCCAAGGATCCAGACATCATCCCATTGGTCTTCTTCTTCTGGTCTTCTCAGTAGTGGGGGTCCAAGGTCACTCAAAACTTCTCATTTATACACTTTAGCAAACAAAGGAATCAATGCTCATTGGATACACAGTTCTCCTGTTCTATTGGTTAAATGATTCCTCGCTTCCTTGTGGATTCTTTGTGTTCATTATCAGTGCTCCCCCAGTTTGTTTACCTCTTCCTAGTCTGAGATAATTGGACAATGTTACCACCTTTATCTTATCTCAAGTTCCCATCATGTGACTTAATTTACTGTCCAAATTTCCAGGAATTCACAAAGGCACATCCAACAGTGGCAGGGCAGGGGGCGAGGGGGGCAGGGTGGTCATCGACGAGCAGTTGCCTCTTGATATGGTTTGCCATAATGGGCAAAGTCATTTGGTGGTCTTAACAATGTTTGAGGCAATTATGATCTCTAAGTCTCTTGCAGTATTATATAGAAAATTATATACAGTTCGTAAATCTGTTAAGTCTCATCAATAAGCATACAGTTTACAAAATACAAAAATTTCAGAATTAGTATGTAAACTAAGTGATTGGTTTCAAGTAGTAGCTTTCAGAAGAAGATACTTTGGTTTTGCATTGATTATTTTAACCTTGGTGAGAGTTTGCAATCATGGCAGGGAATATTTAAATGGTCTGCTGCTTAGACTGTGTCAAGCAGCACGTGTGTCTAGTGCTGCTGTGTTTCCCGGTGCTGAGGTATCTTCCCAGGAGAATGTGAATCTAGAAAATTGCATCCTCCCTACTGTCTGACGTGTTGTAAACGGGAGTGGTCCTCTGCCACGCACTCCGTTTCGTGGCTGCTCACCTCTCATGTCAGGATGGTATCCTCGTTTTATTTTTTGCAAGTTTTACTTTTCATCCTTTTTGTTCTGTATTCTAACAATCCTTCTTGTAAAAATGTGGATTTTATCACTCTGGTACTTCCAATAGAAAGCTGATCTGTGGTACTTTGTAACCGCAATTTCTATCATACCATATATGCTTAAGTGTTGGGGCCCTCCCCCCTGCCATGTAGCCCTGGGAGTTCAGGCTTTGGAATTTCTTTGTAAATGCAAGGACTGGTTTACTAAGTTTATTTTGTAACAAGATAGCTATCTGTCAGAGTTATTTTATGTCTTGCAGAAAGGCAAAGTGCAGCCATAAACATTGTGTGGCAGCAGAATGCACTCTGTAATTAAATTGAAGTATTTAAAACTTGTAAATAGGAGCAATTCTGTGAGCTCCTGACCTGCACTTCCTCCAGAGGCTTGCACTGATTCAGGTTCTGAGGTGTAGCTGCTGGACTGAACTAGCTAGCTAGCAGTAGAGGGACCCAGGCTTCCTCTCTCTGTTCTGCAAAGGACAGCTCTTAATGCCTGTGCAGGGGATGCTTGCATTTTGTGTGTGTATGTGTTTCTGCACATCTGTGTTCATGGGGATTTTTAGGCTTCTGTTAGGGTATGATTATGTTGTTAGCACATGGTAATTATATAAACTGTTAGGGTATGATAATAGCTACTTAAATCTAGGAATTGCCGATATTAGCAATGATTCTTGTTATAGTTGCTATAGCTAAGCAGATGAAGTATTTCTTTTATAAATTCCATTTGTGTGTATTTTCTTACATGTTTACATTGTTTGCTAATGATGATAATTTTCTGGAAGATCTCAGAAAAATACCATTTGTGACTTCTCCAGCTATATTGCTTTTTTTCTTACAGTCATTTTACATAGAAGAAGGCTCTGTAGTCAGCTTCAAAAGTGCAGTATCCTCTTGGAAAGGATACTGATTTGTAGGAAAAAATACTGGCAGTTTTGCTTCATTCCTCAATGATGCTTCACTGGTTCTTTTGTATCTTTTTGAAAACATCAATGTTTTGTCTTACAAATATGGTTACTGGTCAGTTTCCAAGAAGTCAATTTGCTCTTCATGCTGCCAATGTTCATCTGAACTCTGGATAAACAGGTGTGTGAGATACAGCGTTGTTTATCCACACTGTCAGGTCTGTTTATTTTGTCCCACAGCCTTGAGTTTTTAAGTTCATACTGCTGCCCTCTAGCAACTGACAGTCTTGTAGTGACGGTGCTAGGCTTTAAAGGTTTAGCTTGTGACCAAAGTTTGTTTCATCTTTCCAAGTCTCTTTTTCATGTACACATTGGTTTACAGTTCTTTTTCTTGCACTGTCGTGTTTTTATTGAAACTATAAATCCTTTAAGTGTCTAGTTATGCATTTATGTACTTGGATTTTATTCACTCTTTCTGTGATGATACTCATAAAAAGAATTATTCTCAGATTGCTTATGGATCTCTCAGCTGGCTGCTGGGGGACTAAAAACATTATTTAGTGTTAGGCACCAAAGTAAAGCAGGAAGAGAAGGAAGTGAAATGAAATCACAGCTAGACTAGGCAGGCTGTACCTACGAAGTTCAGTTGAGACCTTTGTTAGCGAAATACAAGGACCTGGAGAAGTCATTTGAAATAGAAAAAGAGGAAATACAGGGCAAAAGGGGAAGCTCTTACGTTTAAAGTCCTTCACTGAGTGTAAAATGAAGTAATGTTAATGGTTTCTTTTATTTACCCCAGAATATACTTGTGGTCATTTTTGTAGGTTGGTAACATACTTTTGTACCTTCACTCTCCCTTCACTGAACTGCAGCTTCGTGTCACATCCAAAGTTCCTTATGTGGTGCAGTTCATGTGTGTAAGATACAGTTACTATGTTCTGTTTGTTATCCTTAAAACCAATTCTGTGCAGGGCCAAGTCTGCGTTTCTTTTACAGACCTCTGGGAAGTTTCTCATAGCTGTTTTAGTCCGCAGTGCCAACCCTATTGTGATCCCATGCATGTACTCTTCCATATCGTGTCCTGGGTACGCATTTCTCAAGACCTCTGCTATTGTTAGCAGCCCTGCATTTCTTTACACTGCATCATTATATTAGCAATGCAACTATCTCTTTATACATGGAATAACTGCTGTTAGTTGTTGTACCATAGAAATATAAGAAAAGTAAAACAAATTAGCTGGAGACATCTGGTCAGAGAAATTGCTGTCACAGCTAAACAAAGCAAAGCCAAGCAGCGGGCAGGGCAAGGGGAGTCAGCCACAGCAAGCACAGCTGTTCCTCCAGCAGCAGTGCAGCATTACAGGGCAGTGCGGGTACATGAGGCAGTGTCTTTTTGAACTTCCTGATAAAAGGAGGAAGAAATTTCAGGCATGGGTTGCTGCTGAGCTGAAGTTTCTCTTTGCTTTTGCTCTGGTGGTAACTATTGTTGCTACATGGTGACTTTTGCTATTAGCACGTTCATTCTGTCGCCGATTATAACTGGATTAAGAAGAAGGTATTAAGAATTATGGATTCATGCCCAAATGCATGATTTACCTTTGTAAAACAGCAGCTGTGATTTCTGTGGAAGTTGTATCTGAGTAAAATAGCCTGTAAAAGCTACTGTTTTCTGAGATGCACCTAAACCTCCTGTTGCGTGCATTTTAACGTCAGCATTTGAGAGTCTTAATTACTTTTAGCTACAGTCTTTTTATGCCATTATTTGTGATTACAGCTTTTGAGGGTATTTTCTGACCTGATCTCTTCTACTGTTGGACATGTCTTCTACACAATTTGGTGTTAATAATAACAAATGGAATAGACAGCTTTGCAAATTTTCAGGAAGAACCTTTGTTTGCATTTGGTTATGAGTTATGTTGTAAACAACACTTGTGTTGGAGAGGGAAAGTTGCTCAGGATGCTACTGGATAAAAACAGTATATCAGGATTGTCTGAGTGTACCTGTATGTACTTCAACATATTTTATGATCATCTTGAAGCTAGATTATTTAGACTAGAATATGGTGTAGCTGCGCTGTCATAATAGCTCTGCTGAAGGCCAGAATAGCTGGCTGTGCTGTGAATTTATTCCTTCTTTTAAATAAATGTTATTAAGCTGCTTGTCTATAAAATGCTTTTAGGATATATAGAAATTATAGAATGATCTCAGCAGAGTGGAATTCCACGAGCTGTTACGCATTATGTGCCCATCTTGTAAAAGAGGGAGGGCTACTTGCTGTGCTAGGCCAGCATTAGTGGGTAGTGTGCTAAGAAGAGGCAGTAGCATTCACTGACGTATTTGTGCTTTTCCTGCGTCCTTGGTAATGTGTAGTTCTTCTGAAGAGGGACATAGGAAGTCTTCAAATGCAGCCACCTCTGCCTTAAGTAGTAATGTACTCATAGTGCTACAACCCAGAGGGTCAATAGCTGGGGTAATGTCCCACGCACAAATAAGATCCTGATCCATCTTCACAGGCACTGTGCCTTGCTGGATTAAAACAGCAAAAGAAAGAAACAGCCCATTGAAATTAATTACGTATTTTATTGCTGACTGTCTGGAAAAAAGAAAAAAGCATGTTTTTTGAATAAATAACCATAGAATCTGCTGCTGTGCCAAGGCTATATTGATTGCTATTCCAAGAAAATACTGATGATCAGCCTAGAACTGTAGAAATACCGTACAGTTTTTTTCTTTCAGAAACTGTAAGGTTTAGGAACTATTATTTTAGTTTTTCTAGAAGCTCACAGACAACTTAGATCATAAGAATTTACGAAATTTGCAGTCTCTCAGCTGAGAAAGACAATGACCTGTTCACAGAGGTAGGTTGCAGTATTGTGCAGTTAGGTGAATCCCATAATTTCAGAAGTGATTCTTATTACATAGATAGAGTGAAGAGTACACTAAATTGCAGTTATGTAAGATGCTTTGTGGCAGATGAAAATCAAAGTTCAGCAATGGTAGGAACAATAATACAAGAGTACTTTCATATTGCGAGTTTTACTGTGTATTACCAGAACAACGTCAAACACACAGTAAGGAGAGAATTTAAGATAGAATTTTACAAAAAAAAAAAAATTGTACTCCTAGTTCTTCATTTCTTCGAATTGGTACTGACTCATTCTCAGTGACTAAGAGTTTGAGTAAGTTTTGTATTTCTGATTAGTTTTCAGGGTATTAAACTTTCTGAATACATATAACTGAGGTAAATGAAATGTGGCTTGTATGGAGATTTGAGTGCAGGACTTGGTTCTTCAAATTAAAAAATTGGGTTTTTTAGGAAAAAAGTTCCTGACATCTGGGAGAATTAATGCTCCCTACTATTTCATAGAATCAGAATTATAGAATGGTTTGGATTGGAAGGGATCATCTCATTTTCACCCCTCAACCCTTCTGTCTTCCTTCCAGTAGACCATGTTGCTCAAATCCCATTCAACCTGGCCTTGAATACTTCCAGGGATGAGGAAACGACAACTATTTCTTCATGCTTTGTAGCAGTAAGTGTATCTATGAATGTTTTAATGTATAACCTCCCATTTACTTTAATGGTATTCAACTCCAAAGCACTTTTTTTTCCCCTCATGTCTGCTTTTGGGAGAAAGTAATGCTATCTGAAAATAATTTTTTTCTTTACATTTCTTTCATTACGCAGGCAGTCACTGAGAAAAAGTCATTGTACTCATCCAAAAGACATCACACTAATAGAAGAGATCAGATTTTATATAAACTGTTTCTGCAGTTGATAAGCAATCAGTGATTCTAGTAGGAAATGGCGAAGTTAAAGTAGCAAATTAGTGAAAGGAATTTTTCTATATAGTACTGCAAAATACTGAAGACATGTATGGTAACAGCATTTCAGAATTAAGGAAATAATTCAGAAGTAAGGGAAGATACCACCTACTGTTACAGATGAAGAAGCTGGAAGTCTTTTGGGCATATGAATGTCTTTTTAACATCCAAAAAACAAGTTTATACCAACAAGTTAGATGATCTAACACCCTGACCTCTGTAAAGCTGTGACATCATCGTTTTTTAAAGCTAGCTATTGCCAAGATTTATTTGGAACAGTGCTTTTTCTGCTGTCACGTGATCCCTAATGCTTTATATCAACACCTAAATTATTATGATTACACATCAGAAGGGAATGGTTTCCTTTACAGATGATTTAGCTAAAAATATGCTTCACATTTAATACAGTTTGGAATATGGGGGATGGAATGTGGTGGAGGGGGTTCTTTCTCTTTTAATTTGCTCTGTGTGAGAATGCTAGCAATTTTTCAGTTCCCCTTTTTAGTAATTTGTAATCAAGTTTCTATTTAAAGTTATTTTAGCTTTCATTTGAGCATTAGGAGATAGGATTATATTGTTTCTAAAGGCTGGAGATGGGAGTATGAACAAGAAAACATTTGGACATATTGAAAATTAATAAATTAAATGTCCTGATTCATTAATGATTTTACATTTTTGAAAATGCTAGTCTAAAGAAACTATTCATTAGACAAGGCTTTCTCTCTGTAGCCTTTATTAAAAAAAATTCCAAAACTTTGACAAAAGGTTAATCAGATCTTAATATTTTGCAGGTCAAATGTTGCAGAGATCTTATTTTCATATTTTGTATATCTCATTTTCTTCTGTCTACAGTGTGAGGAGAGCTTGCACTACTTAGACTAATCAATCTTGTATGATTAGTAGAAGTATGTAGAATCAAATATTTGACATTATGAACGCTCAACTAAATAAATAATTTGATGCTTCTCCCAACTTTAATGGCATTATTTATTTCATTTGTATTTTTTTCAGTAGCTTTTAAAAGCTATTTTGAGTTTTGCTTTGGATTTAGACTTTTTGCTAAAGTGCACTGCTAATACAGTTTCTGAAGCAAATTGAAAATAATTACCTAGCAGCTTGGGAACTAAAATGGGATTTTACCTAAGGGAAACTGAGAGGAAGCAACTGGTGAAGAAAGATAGTTCTCAATTTCTTCCATAAATGCAAAAATTTGAATTCATGTTTTGGTAAAAGAAGTGTGCTGGTTTGGACAAATTTGGAGGAAAATAGCCTCTGAGAGAAGGCAGGTTGCAACCATCCCTCCCCCACCAGGTTCGAGAAAAAAGAAATTTTCCTCAGAGGAAAGTGAAAGAGATAAAAATTATTTATTTAACAAACACACAAGAAAAGGATAATAATGCTAAATAATAAAACCTCTCACTGTGGAGAGAAACCTGGGAAAATTTCAGAGTCCTTCCATAGGTGTGGTCTCTCTCCTCCTCCTTGAAGCTGGGTCGTGGGCCCACCTCTGGGGCTTTGGTGGAAAAATCCTCCCGATGTGTTCTGATGTTGAAACAGTCCAGAAGAGAAGAAGTGAAAAAACTGAAGTCCCAGGAAAACAAAGTTCAACTCTCCATCTCCTTCCAGAGAAAAAGGAGCTGAAAGCTGGCTGAAACGCAAGAAGGGTGCTTCCTCCGCCTTTGCTGCTGTTAGAAGCAGAGGAGTGTGTTTCTGTGTCCTTGAACAACTGCTTTGAAAGTTCACTCGTTTTTTTTCCTCTCCCCCCTCTCAGGCTCAGTTTAAAGGCACAGAAAGGCACAAAGTTAATTTCTGGGCATAGAGCAGCGATAGGGGATACACATCATAAAGTCACCCCAAGACAAAGAAGTATAGAAAATGGAGACGTGACTAACCAAAAAAAACCAACCAAACAAAAACAAACACACACATACACACATCCCCCTCAGAAAAGTGTAACAAATAAGAATTTCAGGGTCTTTTTTTAAAGTAAAATTAGAAGATCAAAAAAAGACATAATCTAGAATATCTCAGTTTCCATTTTCAGATTAAAATTAGTATGTCTCAGGAAGAGGAGAGCTAGAATTATAGTGCAACTCTGAGAAGTGCTTTACTAGGAAAACAAAACTCCATCTGTGTGCTTACCCCACTGTTTTTCTTGTCATATTAGTTTTCAAGTCAAGCATTCTGCAGATCAAGAAAATAAGTAAGGGAAACTATTTAATTAATACAAAAAACAGAGCAAAGAACATTCATGAAAACATCAAAAAGGCCAGACATGGTGAAGGAACTAAAATACATTAAATAGTGAAAGAAACCAGGCAAAGCGGAGTGTTACATTCAGTGAGCTCCCTGAACTGGAAGAAATATATGACTTTGGAGCTTTCTGACTGTGTTCCAATTGGATGTAGCAAAACGTTTGTTAAAAAAACAACAAACAAACATGTATGAATAGCATGAAACATTACACCTATGATTCTTGGCAAAAGGTGAAAACTGAGAGCTGGTCATTCTGGAAAAAGCTAAGAACTGTGTGCTGATCATTCGTATGGAAATAAATTTGCAATCTTCCTTTTTGTGTGTTTCCTCAATGTTTTCTGCCCTCTTTTTTCATTGCAGTCACAATTTATGATTTGTTAAGTTTTATTCAGATAACTGGTAATAATTAGGAAATTTTAGGAAATTAGGTATACATAGGAGACTCCTAAATCCTCTATGTGAAATGTTGTACAGGAACTTTGAAATAGGAACAGATACCAGTCATAAGGCAAAAATCTGTAGAAACCAAGCCCCCCTGCAACAGACCACTCAGCACTGGCACATCCAGAAGCAACGTATCTTCCCACAAAGGACCTGCTGTTCTTCAGTCAGATTGATTTTCTTTCATTCCTTTAGTCTGATGCGTATCAAATATACTTAACTGTATTTAGAGAACTTTAGAGTTTGGAGTTTGTTTTATTGACAATATTGGAAAATAGGATTCTGAATAGCAAAGAGAAAAAGACTGCATTGCATGTGGACTATTGTATATGGATTTTATTATTTGCATTTTTCCAGCAAAACCCATGAAGTGGGTTTGGTGCTCCATCTCACATTCTACAGGACAGACAAGGTTGTAAAAAAATACACGTGAAGAGATTTTTTAAAGAGTAGACATGGACAGACCTGGTAGTTCCTCTTGGCTGCATGACACAGCTTGTACTGTTAAGTAGTGCTTCTTTTGAGGTAGGTCCAAAATCCAGACTGAATTGAGTATGTTAATTATGTTACAGTAAAGAGGAATACTGCTTTTGGTGTATTAGCAAACTGAATTTGGGGTTTATGCACTAGAAAAAATGCTGAACAGAAAGAATTCTGATAGATGATCAATTCTCTTCATCGGGGAACCACTGAACTGAAAGGCAGAGCACCATTTTTGTAGTTGGTGTGACAATATGCTGCTGTTTCCATCTGCAGCACAGCACAACAGACCGATCTGGTCTCTAAAAGTAAGCTGTATTAGGAGGATATGAATAATGTATTAGAATTACTACTAGATAAAGCTTTCTGGATTGAAATCTGTTAATCTATGGAATTCATATTTAGAATAGTATTAACCAGTGTGTGGATGTCTGTCTTTTGGATTCCTTTTGTTCAAACAGTAACCCACTTCCCTTTACCTTAAGTATAAATGTGACATTGACTAGTGCATGGAAACTGTTTTAATACGAATGTGTGAGCATTACTGAATTTTTGGGATAAATGATGAAAAGTACAGTATGTGACCCAGCACAGTGGGAACAGAATGTTTTGAGGATCTCCTTGGCTTAACTTGAGCCACTATTAGTATAATATAATCTTACTTTATAATGGAAAGATGCACTAGCATGTAGTTGCTCAGCCAGAGTGCTAAGATGGGCTCCTAGTTGTTCTCTGCATTTTCTCTAGATTGAACTTCTGTAAAACCTGTTAGAGGCAGTAGCAGTGAACACCTTATTATCTCTAGCAGAATATTATATGAATTCTCTGTTTCCATTTATCTATACCACTATTTCATCACTTTCAGCTACAAAAATACATTGTTCTCTTGCTTCCATGACAGATTTTATTTGGCATTTTGAATCTCAATACATCCAGTGATCTGATTAGATGAGATTCACAATATCTGTTTATCTGTCCTAAGTTTCTCTACCTAATATTCTGCCTGTGTTCTTGGTAGCAGTTAGCTTCTTTTGCCCTTCCGTGTGCAGTACACGACACCATATCAAAAGGCTTTGGCCCAATGCAGCTGCTTTTCTGAATTCTCATGTGTTCTCCCAGCATCTTACCTTCAATTTCTTATTTGAACTTTAAAATAAGTTGGGGTATTTTTCCACTTTTCTTCCATCAATCTTTTGTCATTTTTCAGATACGGTTGTGCATGTTCTGTGCGAACAGACTTGCTGTAATTTTGTATGTAGTGAGCTTTTTATCATCATTTCTTGTACATAGCATTCAATTGTTCAAGTAATTCTTCAGGAAAAACAGGCAGAAAATGGGATTTTGAGCATAGTGGAAGAAAACAATTCTTATACCTCAAAATGGATACTATAAAAAACTATGTCAGTATTTTCTTATCCATATACATGATGTATGGAATGTGAACAAAAACATTACTTTTTAGTGCCATAGGTATAGAAACCTCTGCAGCGAAACCCTTCAGCTAGTGAACCATGACCCGAACATAGCTCGCAGCACTGTCTGCACTCCTTTATGTCCCATTCAGCTTGTAAGCAGTACTTTATGTGTGGAGAGGGAAGAGACCTGGCACAAACAGAGCTGGTTGGAAGTTCATTGACAAATTGTGCATCTGGAATCCAAGAGTGAGACTACTAAGCCTAAGAAAATAAATTCAGGGGGTTTTTTTAGCTGTCTCTTGTCATGCTTCTGCTATGATGCATAGGACTGCAGCTGAAGGTGGAAGAACAACAAAAGGTAGTGGAGCTTGAGTGCAAATGCATGTACCTTCCCTGCTTCTACTGTGCTTTGTTGTGAAGCTGGACTATAAAAAGAAAAGGGAATGGGGTGAAACAGAGCATGCTCACTGGGAGGCTGTGATTACTTAGACAAGTGAAATCTAAGTCGAAAACAGAGTGGTGCCCATCTGTGGGGTATGCCCAGCCCCTGCTCTGGAGGGATCTCAGCTGAGATAAGAGATTTCACAATCGCCCAGCAGGACTCCCTGGAAAGGCAACCACTTCTTTGGTCACAGTGAGAAAAGACAGATCCACAATCCTTTAGGAGACCCTATGCAGATCCTTTGTAACGCATTGGTCCTCACCCATCCCAGATCCTCTGTAACCCATTGGCCTTCACCCATCCCCTGTATCCCTATAAAAGCAAGCCCTCTGGTGCTGTGGGGCTCAGAGAGAGAGTTCTCGTCCCTGGCTTCCCCCTTCGCCGGAGGGGACCAACAATAAAGCTACCTTCGTGCAGAACCAGCCACACGAACCTCTCGTCTCTCTCTCTGGTCTGGCTTGGCCTGGAGGCTGCCCTGCAGAGCTGAGCTGGAATCACGAGCTGACAATCACTGAAGAGCTGACAGCTTCTGCAAGGGCCCTCCTGCCAGCAGCTGAGGGAAGACACCGGGCCTCAGGAAGGCGATTCCTTTCAGGACCATCTCCCCGGACCGGTCACCTCTTCCTGGGTCAGAGCTGCTGACCCCCACACCAGCTGTAATACCCATCAACTTGCACTTAAATTTGGATGCTGAAGTAATAGACCAGGGACTTGTGGGTGTATGTAGAACACACAGGATGGAGAGTGTCTCTTATTCATTTAGCTCTATCTTTTTACATTTAGGAAAGAAGTTAAGACATATTAGTAAAAAGCGAAGTACAGCCATTCCACAGTTTACTCAAGAACTTCACCTGTTTTTTCATCTGATTTAAGGAATTTTTCTAAGGACACTTCCCCCCTAATTTAGTGTAGAATGTTTGTGAAATGTTTGTAGTTAGTATGAAATTTATTCAGAAACAAAATAGTGCTTTGTTTAAATTTTGTTTCAACAAAAATTTGTGCTGAAGTGCAAACTTTTTATCAATGCCAATAGCTCACCTTTCCTGATTTAGAGCCTGTTGGTGCAAGATGCATCTTCTATGACACATTCTTGTGGAAGCTCACTAGGAGTTCACAGTCCCTTCTACTTTACAGGATAGTCCTTTTGACAACTTACTAACCGAGCTAGATTTTTGGCACAAGAAAGAGCAAAAGGTGTGATAATTGTACTATGTTGCTTCATGTTCCCTACTACGGAGTTCCTACTACTGATTTTTTTAGACTGTCTGAACAAGACCAGCCTGTCAGAATGGTGGATGGGCACACCATGTCTGTGATTGAACCAGAAATTTCCAGGAATTTTCCAGGAATTATGTTTTGCTTTTGTCAAACATGAACATCAGTGATGACTCACCACCTCACTGATACACTATTGCAATTTCGTTTTATGAATTATATTCTGGGAAATTTGCACAGTTCTTTGTTCAAAATACCAACACAGTCAGAACCACATGGCAGTGCCAAAATATGCCAGTATCTGATTACCTTTTTAGTTTAAATGATAGTGTGAGTAGGCAGTATAGGTGGTGGTTTCATGTGAAAGCGGATGAAAAGGAACCCCCATAAAATTCTGGCTGGAACTCTCTACTTTTCTTGTCTCATCTGACCCATGGTGCCCTGATTTCAGAGAGGAAAAAAAAGACTAAAACTAAATACTTTCCTATTGCTTTTTCTACTATATCAGATCATGTTGGGTTTACTAGTTTGCTGTAGCCAGCACAAGAATATAGTTGGAACTGTGTGATTGGAGGTATACAAATGTTAGCTGGTAGATCAGCTGAGCTAGTAGCTGAGCTATTATATATGGCTTTATATTTTTGATTTTTGCTACTAGTTTGTTCTGTAGTCTAACAATCCTGATAGGAAATGTTCTTATGTTAAAGTCTTGGTTGTTTGGAGTCATACTGTTTCCTATCAGCAAGTCATCTTTACTTGATGGATGTTTCTTATGATGGCTATAAAAATGTAATGATTCTCAGTGGAAGTGTATGAGACATTATCCAGAACTGATTTGCTGTGGACAGAATTAAGTTGAGGGCTAGAGTATAATCCCCATGTATTGAAACCCTGACTTTATAATGTGAATATAAAACTCTGATCCAGTTTCTATCTCTCTAAATTTTGAATATGGACTTTTGTATCTGCTTTTGAGCTTTTTTATCCTTGCATATTTAATGTATCTAACAATCCATGCTTAAATCATATAGCATATACAGTGATACTTTGCTTTGCTTTATGGTCAGGGAGTTTGTATTTTGCCTCTATAGTATTTTTATACTGCTATAGAAATGATAGGGATTAGTGGGTGGGGGTGGTGTTGAGAAGGACTACTTTTTCTGCAACAGAGTCTGAAACATTATTTAAAAATTTAAAACTCTGAAAGTAAATTTCCTCCCATGTTACGTAAGAAATCTTAAAATACCAGGGGGTTATGCAGGAGGGACAGGGGGAGAGCTGGGATAAGGAGAACCAGTATTGTGGAAAAATGTGTTGATTCTTATTTAATTAGAGCAGTCTCAGCACCTGTGCAGTACCATTTGTGGAGGGAATTTATAAAATATATTAATACAATTTTTTTTTTTTTTTTTCAATTCTGAAAGGACTCATCTGAACCCCCAGTTCCAGATGTCTGTTCCACTTCTGTAATGAAAAGTATTTGACAGTGGTCACTTTAGAGAGCACTTCTTAGGCACTAAGAACTGCATTCTCATCTAGTCATGCGATTGTCCTCATTCCACAAGGCAGTGAGCATATTCTTGTGTTAAAAAATCGGTATGGTAACACATAGCGAAAGTACAATGCAAACTGTGTATCTGGTGAATCCAGTGTTTCCTAAGATACTAAAATATTTGGGGGGGGATACATTTTAATTTACACTCAGTGATGCAAGAACAATGAAAAGGAACATCTTACTTAGCAGTTGTGCCTGGGTGACCTGCATGCTGATAATGTTGGATAACCAAAGTCTGAAGATGTATCCTAAGACTGAACTTAGTCCTCAGTTTATTCTAGGAAAGACACTTTTCCACTCTCATTTTTGGCTCCTTGCTTTGTACTAAATTTGGTTTGAGTGGACATGACTGTACATCATAAGCATATTAACTACAGAATTAACTACTCTCTACAAACATTTTTAAAACTGAACTGAAATTACAGAACTGACTATATTTTTATCATTTGATAGCAGAAAAATTGCCCATCCGTGTTTCAGAGAACTTAAAGGTCTTAAGAATCAGTGGCATTTTAATTCTATCTCTGTAGAAAATTTTTATGTCATGTCAGAATTTCGGAAAATTAAAAATATTCTCTGAGAAAAAGAATGTGTTCTGGAAATCATAGAATCAGAATGGTTTGGTTTAGAAAAGACCTTAAAAACCATGTATTTCCAAACCCACTGCCATTGGCAGGGCACTTTCCATTAGACCAGGTTACTCAGAAGCCCATCCAACCTGGCCTTGAATACTTCCAGGGATGGGGGAGCCACAGCTTCTCTGGGCAACTGTGCTAGTGTCTCACTTTCCCCACAGTAAAAGATTTCTGCAAAATGTCTCATCTAAATCAACCCTCTTTCATTTTAAAGCCATTCCTCCTCATCCTGTCACTGTATGCTCTTGTAAAAAGTCCCTCCCCATCTTCCTGGTAGGTCCCTTCTGGTGCTGGAAGGTGCTATAAGGTCTCCCTGGAGCCTTCTCTTCTCCAGTCTGAACAACTCCAGCTCTCTGAGGCTCTTCTCAAAGGAGAGGTGCTCTAGCCCTCTGATCATCTTAGTGACTCTGCTCTGAAGACCAATGCTTATACAGTTCAGTAAGATTTCATCTGGAGAAGTTTTTAGAGACTGGTGTGAGAACAAGGGTGAGGCTGGCAGACCAGGGTATGCTAACTCAAATTTAAGTTTGAACTGATGCAAAACTAAGCATGTCACTTTTTCCAAGCAGTATTTTCTTTGAGAGTACTGAATACAGTGTAGGTACTTCATCGGAGCACTAGAAATCCTGGGGTGTTTCAAGGGATGAAAATGTGAAAAACCCAAACATTGGTTGAATGATCATCTTACCCAATTGCAAGAATTTTCTTTTGTATATATGTGTGTATATAAGTATACGCCTGGTGCAAACGACAAATCATCTCCAATTTGAGAGATCATCATTTTATGTGGTATTTTTCTCAGATGCAGTAAAAGATGCTGCATTGACTGTGGTAACGTGGGGCAGTCTGAATTATTAATTTAGTTTCATTTTTCAGGTAAAATAGCTTTTAATTGATTATACTATTATTTACGATATATTCTTTCACAGAGCAGTTATCGGTATTTGAAAGTTAAAAGTAAATATCTAATGTTGATATTCATAAATCAGTATGCTCAAAACTAATGTATAATCTGAAACTAAAAATACATATTTTCAGAAGTGCTTAAGAGGCTCTAATTCAGGTAATAGATCTTAAGTTTTAAGAGATTGTTTGCTGGGTTACTGTTGCAAATCACTTTGGAATAGGTAATTTTATTTGAAGCTTTAATTGGCAAATAACCTTTGTCAAGTGGGTAAATCAAATTCACACCTAACAGTAGAGCTGTCTATAAGCATAATTTCTGATGATAACATACATTTGTTTTTGCTATGCTGAAAACTGAAGTTAAAACAGCTATACTCAAACCTGGGAGAACAGAGGTAATTACTGTGTTCTCTGAGGATTTTTCCTGGATTCTTTCTGCCTTGTAAAAATTGCTGTAATTTTTAACTGAAATGAGTCATCCTTCTCATTCTAAGTCTTTCTAAGAATCTTGTTAACCTTTGGATTCTGAAAAGAATTGCAGCTCTAGCACAAGAAACTATATCAGATAGCCATATGATAATTCTTATGATGTGTACAGCTATACATTTTATGAAATAATATTTGAAGGTATTTTTTTCCATTATATTTTTTCCATTATAAAGTAATCTCATTTGATGTAAGTGAAGAGCTCAATGATGGTATCTGTTCTATGAGTGCAAAGAGAAACATGAGACACCAGCATCTGTTTGATGCTAGCATGTATACCTTTTAAACTTCTGAAAGATTGTCCTTTTGAAATACAGACCTAGAAAACGGTATCATTTAGATTGTCAGAATATGTACTTTCGTTGTAAACACAGAGAATTAAATGTTCTTTTTGTGAAAAATGAGAACAAAGTCATATTCTTTGTCAAGGGAAATGTCTGAGGTCCTTTCTTTTCAAAGTGTCATTGCTACCAAGGCAGAGATGTATTGTTTATACTGTTTAAGTTTTTGTTTGTATTACATTTAGGCACTCAGAAAGTCACCAGTCACTGGAAATCCACAACACCTAGAGATAAGGCAGGCAGAATATTCTGGCATTAATTTATCAGATTCTGTGTTGATGTGTTATCTTTTCAATCTCAGGAGTACCTTAGTGACTAGATATGGTGCCAGGAAGAACAAAGGTTGAACTAGTGAAAGCAGGTGTGTAGTACAGACCTAAGGACAAGTTCATAGTTTCCTTTCCAATGTTATCTGTCATTGATTTCCTTCCTCTTAGTTTGGGGGGCTTATGGTGAAGGGTTTTAAAAAAATCATGGAAGTAAGATTTCACTGGGTTTTATTACATTATAGAATTGGTTTGGGCTTTTGACAAGATCTTTTTACATAATGTTTTAAAGCACTTAATATGAATTGGTCTCTCCTAGAATTGAAAAAATAGCTGTTGAAACTCAAAGTTTACATACAGTAATGTAAGGAGCCGTGTGAATGAACTGTGATTGAAGGCTGAAGAACTATAAGAACTATTAAAAACTTGTGTATATCATTTAATTTAGTATTACAGTGGTTTCTTATATTTTTTATTGTACAGTTCCACCATTATGGAGCAAGTGACTTGTTTTTTGTTTCATGGGTTTTGGTTTGGGTTTTTTTTTTTTTAATAATACCTGCTCAGAACCTTCAGGGCTGTCCCAGCCAGCAGCCAAACACCCACCCACCCAGCCCCTTGCTCACTCCTCTTTTTTGCAAATGCAAATAGGGGGGCAGTTCTAGGGGGGCAGTTCTTGGGGGGCAAATAAAAGGAAGGTGAGAACACTCATGGATCAAGATAGTGACAATTTAGCAGGGAAGGTAAAAGCTCTGTGTGCAAGCAGAGCAAAAAGAGGGCTTTATTCACTCCTTTCTATCAGCAGTTAGATGTCCAACTACTTCCTGGTAGTCAGGGCCTCAGCACATGTAATGGTTGCTTGCACAGGGAAATAAAACCACAAGCATTCACCCCTTCTTCCTCATCTCCCTGAGCATTTATTGCTCATACTCGGTGGTATGGGTCACCTGTCTTGACTCTTATCAGCTCCCGACCTCAAGCCCAGTCCCAGCCTGTTTGAAATACCAAAGGAAGCATTCCAAGGAATGAAGCAATAGCCAAAACACACATGTGCTATCAGCACTGTTTTGGCCACAGGTATAAAGCACAGACATATATCTATGCCATATATCTTCATACTATGTATGAAGAAATTTTTTATTTCTGCACTTGATAGTAGTTTTTTGACACACCTTACAGCTTTTCTCTGCGTTTTCTTCCCAGCAGCCTCCCCAGGTCCCGCATCTGTTTCATGCACCATGTGTCCACTAAATGATCATGGTTAAATAATTAAAGTTGACAGTGATGGACTTCAGAGCTAAGACTGCATTCAGGCTTAAGCAGGACAGAGCTCGCATCGCTGAGTTTTTCTTTCAGGTTGTCTCCATCAGTTAAATTTTATTACTTTTGAAAGTTTATCTGTAGAATGAGGACTAAGAGACTTCTTTTTAGCAACAGAATGTTAGGTGCTAGAAGATTTGAATTTGTTGTGTGCAGTCTAAGAATTTGTGCTGGTTGTGTCCTTCACAAAGGCTTTATGTTACATCTTCTGCTTGAGGGCTTTAGCTTGTGTTGTTTAAGGTCCAAAATTAAGTCCTACCCTTGCACTGAGAGCACTGTGAAAGTCATAAAATTAAAAGTTTGTAGCTGAACAAGTTTTATTCTTTGTGAGATTGTCAGGCTTTTGAACAGTATAAAAGTGAGCTTTGTTGCTCTAAACATGTCCTGCTTTTGCCTGAAGAACTGACATAAATAATACATCTAAAAATGCTCACAGTTTGTCATCTACAAACTTATATTAAGGAGGCAACCAACCCAGCACAATCAAATTAAATGGCATTGGTGTGCTTTGTGTGCTTCACTGTATTGGGTCTTTTGTCTTTGCCTGTTATGTTTCCTAGTTAGAAAAGACTTCCAGTGTTCTTCTAAACTAGGACATAGGATGCTGCCCACATTAAGGAGATGAAAATTATTAGCTGACATCTAACAGTTTCCAAGACCTCACTTGATAGTCCTAGGATTATGAGGAGGCTGTTGTGTGAGACCTGTCCTCTACCTCAGTCTACTAGGATTATTTTTATAGTAATTCCATTTTTCCCCTCACTGTTCTACTAAATGCGAAGTACGAAGTAGTGTCTTTGCTTAATGTCAGTATAGATAATTAAAAATGAAACAATATTTAACTAATATGTTAACAGTAGTGGGCAGCGTTAGAAATCTGTTGAATTTTTCAGAAAGGGGATAGATATTCTAATATCAAACTATAGTACAATACTTTGCCACAGAAATAAATTGCAGTTTATTTTACACCATGTAGAACAGTAAGTCTGAAATAACCCTTCCTGGTGTTCTTTTTTTCTTGTGTATATTTTGAAATGTTCTTCACATGAAAGCCATGTGTTCTAGTTTTCTTTATGATTCAACAAATTTCCTAACGCTTTTATATCTTCTTGTTGTCAGTCTTGCAAGTATTTTTAGGATGTCAGCAGTGAAATTTTTTGAGGTGCTTTGTCCTCGGATGATTAATTATTTTGCATGTTGGCCATCATAGCCAGATCCAAGTATTCATTATGTCATATATCTGAGTTGGGTCAAATACAAGAAGTATAGGGCAGTGCATTCAATTCAGTAAATCCATGTATTGTGAGAATTTTAATGAATGTAGATGGCAATTTGTTGCACAAGCAATTAAGCTTTTTAGATAAAGTGTACCAGTGCTAAGCTAAATCCAAAGGTTCAGATTCATTTTAGACATGAGAAGATGATCATGCTTATGGTGAATTTTTTTTCTGGTATGTTTTGGAAAAATGTTAACCCTCAAACAAGAATCTTGCCTTCATCTAAGGATCACAAATCATATTTCATGGTAACATTGTCTTTGTTGAAAGGTAAGTAGTAACTGATAAAATTCAATTTTCTGTTGGTGTGTTGCACCAACATTTGTAGTTGCAGCCTACTTTTTTAATCCAGGCAGAGAAATGTGAAATAGTAGATTATTTTTCTGTTTCAGTATCCTGCAAATCCAAAGAAAAGCTTTACACACTGATATATTTTTTTGGATGGTGGATTTTCATACTCAGTTTCTGAAAGGCTTTGTGAGATACTTCATTAGAAGAAAAATCTGCAGTATTTTTTTAAATATACAGTTACACTGTAGCAGAGAGAAAAGATTGAAATCTTCAAAGAGGTCATTATTGAGACCCCTCAAGGCTTTTGTAGGAAGGCTCATGAGAAAGGAAATGGAAAGGAAATTTAAAATGGCCTCACTGTCTTCTTAAATAACATCTGGGGAAAATAAAGTAGGGTGCAATATCTTGCTTATTTAACACAGAAAATTTATGCCTTCCATAAAATAAAGTGTCAGTGTCTCATACCTGTTTAGGGAATGTAGTTTGCTCTGTATGAAATGAAGTGTTTACAGATATGTGTATGAAATTACTAATAATTACAGAAAGATGCATGCATGTAAAATTTTTCACTTATACTATGAAATAAAAAGTAAGCAATCATTACTGCTCTGTTTATCAGGCAGAAAAGATTTACATAACAGGAGCTTAATTTAAGTATTTGGAAAGTGGATTTATTCAGGTATCAGAATACTGACAGCTGACCCCTTTGAATCCATTCATCTTTAGCACTTTCACGTTGAGGCAGCTAACAATTAAATTTGAGGAAAATAAGCTTTTGCTTATTTGCTTTTTGGATTACTTTGGATATAGCCAAATAAAATACCAAGGTAAGAATGTAGTGCTTGTTGCTGACTACTGCCGATACAGAAGCACAGTTTATAATAATATTTCTGATAAATTTTCTGATTAAGTATCATAAAGATGTAGAATTGAGGAGAGAAGGATTAATCAAACTGAGCATCTATATATTATTTGTCAGAAAAAACAATATACACAACATTTGTGCTGCGT
Organism: Corvus cornix cornix; assembly: GCF_000738735.6. Lineage (NCBI taxonomy): Eukaryota > Metazoa > Chordata > Aves > Passeriformes > Corvidae > Corvus > Corvus cornix. The sequence goes on along the minus strand of NC_046357.1, from coordinate 3,557,607 downwards.
TTTGTTACTGCAGGTCCACCTGGATTATTTTTCTCAACAGCACAGGATCAAGTTTCAGTATCAGTTTCCAAGGGTTACACAAAAAGAAGAACAAAAGGGACTTTTCTTTTTTCTGTTGCTGCATGAGGACACCTGAAACACTTTTGTATTTTGGTTGTTTATTGTTATAATTTTGCATTGCAATGTCTACTACAGATGGATTACAAACTGCAAGTTTTACTGAGTCAGATAATTACGTTATCAAAATGGAGATAAAGATCTCTTTGTTGATGGCACTTAGAGTCTTAACCTTAAATAATTTTTTACTTTTAAAAATGTCATTTACAACTTTGAGAAAATCTCCAGAAAAGCAGTGTAGCTTCTGTAGAAAATCAAACAGATTTGTACTTCCAGTAAGTTTGTAGTAATGGAAAATCTAATGTAATTTTCCTGATTTATTTTTTTAAGTAGAAACAGATACCTGTGTATTTTGGTGATGTGTGTGTTTGCATTTTAAGGAAAAACTGTATGTGAATTTTTCAAGTCATTCCAAACTGCATAAGAAGTGAATTAAAACATTTGATTGTGATGAAGCTAGGATTATTCCATAGTCATTTTAGTAGGTATAAAGAATTAAGCAACAGTGATGCAATCTAATTACCTTCACCTAAGTTTCTCAGAGATACTCTTTTTTGAAACCCTTTGCTTGTCTTAATTTTCCTTCAGAGCAATTGAATGCTGTACTCCAAGCACTGTTTAGTGATGGAATCGATTTCAGTAATCAATATTTAAACTGGTTTTAATAAACTTAGTCAACCCACTTTAAATAGGTGGCCTGATTGTTCTAAGCAAGATGATCACCCAGTTGCTCCAGCCAGATAAGGAAACTTTTGAAAACTGGAACAGTCCTTTAATTGTCTAAATATAGCTTTAGGTTCCTAATTTTAGGACAACTTATTTTAAAGCGATTCATCTCACTAGGTGAATCTTTCTTTTTATGCGGTATCTTATGAACTATACCTCACTTGTGGAAACAGAGGATACTTGCAGATTCATAACTCTTGATTTTGGGGTGAATAGTAGGCTCAATCTAAGGCCCACAGTGGGCACGCAGCCCATACAGAAGGATGTCACATGCCACAGGTGTCCAGATGAAGGGTCAGAGTTGGTCGTACCATAATGCACATCCTGTTGAATAAAGATAAAAGCAGAGTTAGTTTATCTGGGTTAAATACCTCCTTTGGTTATAGTTGTTATGAATCCTAACTAAATTATCTTCTATTGATGAATAAAAGGCAAGAATTTTCTCACTTCTACCCCAGCTTGTGTTGGAAACATGTTATTACTGTATTCATAAAATTTGAGTGATCATGTAACCACCACAGCTGATGACTGAAAGGATGGTCATGGCTACATAGTAATAGTGAGGAATTTGTGTAAAAATTATTTGAAGATATTTTTGAAAAAGCCTGTTCTGAGAGTTCAGTTCAGCAAACTCATCTTTCCATCCAAAACAGTAAGAAGTCTTCTGTAACTGTATCTAGCAGCCAAAAACTCAGTGTAACTCTCATTTTGTTGATTTTTTGCTCATTGCTAGCAGACAAATCTTTGTAGTTACTGTAGACTTTATGAGTAGAAAGAACTTTACCTTGAAGTTGGGAAATGCCAGGAGCATTGAGACTGGTAGGAAACTTAAAATCTGTACATTGATCTTACTGTTTTGGAAAGCAGTGTTCCACAAGTGGAGACCCACTGAGTATAAACAATTTATAAATGCTGTTCAGAAAAGTAGCAAACCTCCACATCTGACCAACACTCTTCCATGTTGTCTCTTCCACTTTCTGCTGTATAGTGCTGGGGAAGAGACCTGTGTTAATGATAAGAGTAGGTATTCTTCACTAAGGGTCTGTTGTATGCTGCTACCTCAGATTGTGTCATGCATCACTGTAATTTGCCTTAAATTTATACGGAATGACAAGAAGCATTTCAGTTGCATTCTTTCCTATACTATACTTACGCAAAGCTGCCAAAATGTAGCAGCACTGTTCAAGACATTCTTTTACAGACATACAGTTATGAGCGTTTTCCCTAAAAGTAATAGTGTATACATTCACACAAATCCTAGAAAAAGTATTTAGAAATATGCACTTGTCTGTTATTTCAGTGCTGCAAATCTTTTTGCTAAAATTTAAAAAAAATGCTGTTTTTGCAGGTATAAAATTAATATTTAAGCCAAAATATTTTATTGATTATCCAGCCCACTGTGTATGTAAATTGACAGGACTTCATCTTTTTACCAGGAACAAGAACAACTACAAGTTTGTACTAGAGAGGAGTTGTACTCTCAGTGTACTGGAGAGGAGGACTTCAGGTGTAGATAGCAACTGTTTTGCTCTAACTAACAAAAAACAATTGTTCTGGCAGTTCATTTACTTCTTTAGGACTCTAATTTGACCTTCCAGTTCAAATATGTTTGTAAAACTGAGTAGAATGTTTAGCACTCATGATAGTGCCAATTCTGCATCCTTTCAGTTTCCAAAATGCAAAGGAGGTCTATAGTACCATAAGGAGGAAGAATAATTGCCTTTTCTTCCCTACAACTTCTGTAAAAAAATGAAGAAGTTGTTACAACAGATCCTTTTGTCTATCATTGAGACATCATACCAGGGCTCTAGGAAATTCAGAGAAGTTTCTGCAGGCCTCTGGGCCTGAATGAATTTTCCTTCTCTTTGTTTGAAATAGCGGTTACAATAAAGATGAATAATTGTTCATATTTGCTTTATTCTTAGATCTAGTCACACTAATAGCTGTGCCTGGATCTTTATTTTTGGTGGAAATCTTCATCTGCCACTTAGCTATAATGCTTACATCGTCTTCTTAAATGCCTGTATAAACTGTGTACGTGTTGTATGAAATGCAAAATAAAAATGAAGATAAGCTTGTAACATGCTACTAATTTCTTATATACTAGTTAAGGATGATTATAAATATTAAAGTGTTTAGATGATTGTGGTACAAGAACTTTGAGTAATATTTTTTCCAGTGGCCTATCTCTCAATTCATCTTTATAATTGAATTATTTTAATAGGAATAAAACTTTGTTGTAAGTCTATGAAGTAGTTGCAGGGATCTTCAAGATATTTTCATAAAAGCTGTGTTTACAGGTGTTCCTTAACAATAAATATGATTCTTCCAAGAGAAATTTCCAAAAGGGTAATAATATGTAGAGCTGCTGGTTTAGATGTATATTTCAAAAGCCTAAAGGCTCATTTACTCAATAGAAGGAACTGCAGAGATTAAACAGACTGCATAACAAAAAATGCTTAAATAATTTCAAATCCATCATGATAAGAAACTGAAGTATATTATATATGATGCTTGGAAAGAAAGGGGATAAGTGCATAATACCCATGTACAATATCTAGCACAAGAAACAATTCTGTCTGGCCTGTTTTAACTTGATTAAAACAATATGAATCAGCAATAAATTAGAATAGTTGTTTCTCTTTTTCTGTGAGGTATGTACAGGAATAAAAAGAAAATATATTAGATCATTTCTTCCCCTTGTTTGTTTTTTCTGAGGTTTTTTTTTTCCCCACTTCTTCACCGAATAAGCCTTTATCTCCTGACAAAGTAAAAATATTTCATTGAAAGAAGTTGGTTAACTTGTTGTGTCTCAGGCCTTTTATACTCTTTTTCTTTTTTAAGACACTCTAGTATATGTGTCCTATCAGTAGTTGCCTTTGAAGCCTTGGTCTACAATGCACTTAATCACACAAGATCATAGAATGCTTTGGGTTGGAAGGGACCTTAAAGATCATCTAGTTCCAACCCTTTTCCATGGACAGGGATGCCACTCAGTAGACTGGGTCACTCAGAGCTCCATCCAACCTGTATTTGTGCTTGATGAACAATTCCAATGCCTAAGGCAACTTCTAAATGAAGCTGAATGAAAAAAAAATATATAACCAAAGCAACCCAACATCCAAATAAATACCACTGTTAGCTTCTTAGCTCTAAAAAGAAATTTCTCTAGAAAAATAATGAAAAAAAAGTCTTTTGGTTGTTTCCCCTAGAGCACTTTACCAACCCCAAATGCAGAAGAGTGAGTCTGAATGAGCTAGCACTGCCCAAGAAGGCTACCCTGGGTGCATTAGGAAGAGCATTGCCAGCAGGTGGAGGAAGGTGATCCTGCCCCTGTACTCAGCCCTGGTGAGGCCTCACCTGGAGTGCTGTGTCCAGTTCTGGGCTTCTCAGGATGAGAGACATGGAGCTCCTGGAGTGGGTCCAGTGGAGGGTTAGAGAGATGATTAAAGAGCTGGAGCATCTCTTTTACACAGAAAGGCTGAGGAACTGGTCCTGCTCAGCCTCGAAGAGATGACTGAGGGGGCACCTTATCAATGTACACAGGTGTCTGACAGGAGGGTGTCAATAGGATGGATCCAGGCTCTTCTTGGAGGTGCTGAACAATAGGACAAGAGGCAATGGGCAGAAACTAATGCACAGGAAGTTCCACCTGAACATGAGGAAGAACTTCTGTACTTTGTGGATAACTGTGCACTGGAACAGGTTGCCCAGAGAGTTGATAGAGTCTCCCTCACTGGAGATACTCAAGAACTGTCTGGACACAGTCCTGTGCCATGTGCTCTGGAATGACCCTGCTGGGGAAGGGAGGTTGATAGAAAAGAACCACTGTGGTCTCTCCCAACCTGACCCATCCTGTGGTTCTGTGATTTTGAATAGAGGACATGGCAATAGATAGCTCCACAGAGCTGCCTCAGCTGCTTGGCTCTGCTTTGAAGTTTTTGACTTGCCTTTGGGTTTTTCTGAAATGTTGTATGGGGAGAAATTTAGAGTGGAGGGAGTTTAGACTCAGTTATTGATTTGTAAAGATGTTTAAGCCATGGGCATTGATATCTCTACCCTATTATGATTTATATGTTTCAACCTTAGTTTTGCCAAACACCTCAAAATACGTCCTTTTGTATTCATTATACCAGTAAACTGAAATGGTGTTCAAAGGCATACAAACCCTGGCATACCTTATGGCCGAATTTGGAAGAACTTCTGCTAGTATAGCTAGCAAAAATTTTTGGTAGGGTATTTCTGCATTTTTATATTGGATTTTTTTTTCTGAGTTTGCTTTTGAAATTCCATTAAAAATCACTAATTTATTTACAGAAATAAGGCTAGATAAATTCTGTTTGAAGCAACAGAGCACTTAAAGACTTCCCTATAACAATGACAGTCATTTCAGTCCCTGTACTCAATATACCTATCAATTTTAAGATATTTTCTGGAAGCAATGTACCTGATGTCATAACCCTTGTGCCAGGTTTTTTTGCAATTGACTGAGAGGCTCAAAAGCTCTTGTGGGACAATCTGATGTATGGATAGACATGGCACTCCTATAAGCTACTTTCTTGTTGGAAACCAGACTAAACCTACTAATATTTTTGTCCAGCAGCAACAAAGAAGCATTTATTTCTTTTTGTTCTGTTTTTGTACAAAACAGTATCGATACTCATGCTTTCTTACTTTTTCAGACCTGAGGTGTATGATTCTGATTCTGCATTATAACTGAAGAATAAAAAGTTTGGTATAGAGTTGCAAATCATTCTAGAGGCAGTTTTCTTTGCAGGATAACCATATGAAATATAAAACTGATTTTTCCTCAGTCATCATTCCTTTCAGCTGTGGACATTTTTGAGCTTACAAAGCATTCTGAATAGGTCAGTTTAAAATGAAGGGTTTTGCAAGTTTTTTTTATTCATAATGGGGCATCTTTGTCAAATGTCCTATGTGCTTTATTTGATTTTACCACTGTTCTGATCATACTTCCAGGTTTTACTCTGAACTTCCTTTTACTGATAGCATTCTTAAAAAATCTTTTCTTGTAAGTGTCTATAACCGCTAGGTCTAGGTCTTTCACATTATTACAGATAAATCATACATTAAATATAACGTTACTCAGTGGTGCATGTGTTCTTTCTGAATGTGGAACTCAATCAAATACTTCATTGCAGTCCAGTAGCAGTGAGTTCTCACAAGCTCCAATATCTGTATTTAATGCCCTCATGCCACTTCTCAACCACCGCTGTGTTAGACTCCATGTTACTTAACATGTTTTGGAGGCTTCTCAAGCAGAAGTTGATCCACTGTTCCTCTCTTTTCTTTTGTTAATGTCCTTCAGATATCCAACCAGTGAAATATCAGGGGTTACTTTCAAATCCATATTAGCAGTTCCCAATCGACGTGCGAAGATGAAAGGCTCTTACCTTTCCTTCATTTCTTAGGAGGAATAGTTTTGCTTTCAAGGTTTTTATGTTATTATTTGGCAATCTTTTACTGTCCTTGATGTTTACATGTCCTTTCTCAATTTTGTTTGTACTATAATCCTGTAAGAAAACCATTCTGGTTTATGCTTGTAAAGTTCTCATACACTAAAGCCGTGACTCTAGTAATGCATAGGCACCACATAATTGCAAACCAAAAAATAATGGTTGTTTAAATTATTGTGCATTATCTTCTTGCATAAAAAAGTTCCTCTGGTTTTAGCTTTGCAGTACTGAATAATGCCATGTGCCTACATAGGTCTTTTGAAAAGGGTCACAAAGGCGTGGAAAAGACATCTCTTCCACTAAGAAAATTACTCTTAACTAGATACTGTTTGCACATTAGAATAGTTTTGATCTTTCTAATTGCAATTGGTTCTGAGATACCCCTGTCTGTTCATCTTACCATGATTACAAACCTGTCTCAGAACCAACCATTACCCTTGAGTCCTCAGCCGTTTTGCCTCTAGCTCTCTTATTTACTTAATTGCTTTATGTAAGACATTTATGTTGTTGTCAGCTCCTCTGTACCCATTTTCTTTCCAAACAGTGCTCTTCAAAACCAGTCAGCAAGAGCTTGCTCTTCCGCATATTTTGGTTTTGTGCTAGATTTTAATTATGATTTTGACCTTACATAGAATCAGAGAGTCATTTAGGTTGGAAAAGACCTTTAAGATCATCAAGTGCAAACACTAACCCAGCACTGGCAAGCTCATGTGGCGGGGTTGGAGGGGACTGTTATTTTCACAATGTATTAGTGTTTCCTAATTTCTGCTGAAGTCATCTGTCCTGTAATTACCTGAGATTACTTTCCTCACTTTCTCCGCCAAATTATTTTCCACTTTTTTTACAAAGAAATGGTATTATGAAGCTTCCTTCATTCTAAAATTACTTAGCTGTAATCAATTCTGTTACCCTTTGCCATTCTGTTCTGGTGAGAGTTTTCTCTGCTGTAAGTGCAGAGACAGTCTGAGTTAAACAGTTTTACTGAGAGCTGTAATACTCTAGTATTTAACGTTGCTCTAACAGCATTTCCTACAGCATGGAGCTGGAAGTAATGGTCCCAAGCTGTTGCTGTCTGTGACTAGCTTCTGTGGATGTTAGTCCAGCCAGATCTATGCTGCCTGCTTATCAGTACAACCTACTTGCCTCTGTAGTAAATTTCCGTACACACTGAAGTTTTCTGGGACCCTGTCAAGTGGAGAAAATCAAGCTGGAGTGGTAAGTTCTAAGGTTAGAGACACACAGTTACTGACATTCATGGTTGTACAAGAGCTTGCATTTGGACACAGTGCTAAACCCAAACTATCTCCGTGCATTTTTGGCACAGCAGGTCAGAATTTACAAGCCCTCTTGGCACGTAATATCCTGGAAAGTGCAATGCAAAGGCTGACACAGAATGAAAGGACAAGTGTTTATCCAGAACTGATAAATCCTGGCTAAATACTTACGCTCTGTGTTTTTAGTGCATTTCACAGTAGCCATACTGTTAAGGACTTAATCACTATTTGCAGAGTTCAGTATCTCCCACAGAGAGAGATACTCTTTGGGAGTAATGAGAGACACAGAAATCCAAACCAGTAAGCCATAAATGTAATCTTCTCTGAAACACCTAGAGATTCCCATATCTACAGTAACCACAATATTACCAATATTAACAATTGTCATTAACTTTTAGTACCAGTGTCAGGCAGTAGTGGTCTGTGATGGCCTATGAGTGTCAAAAGTGGCCTCTGTAATATGTAGTGTTGTGGGTTGACCCTGTATGGACTCCGGGCACCCACCAAAGCTTCTCTATCCCTTCCCACCCCAGCTGGACAGGGGACGCAAGTATTGGGAGTTTAGAGTAAGGTAACGCGGTGCAGTGGTCGGTGGAGAGGTCACCATGTTTTCCCAAAAGCATTCCTGGGAAGGGATTGCTCCAGCAGTGCCATGTAGCACGCCAGCAGGCTAACTTTCACACCTGTGCCAATAGAGGCATGAAAGCACACACACTCAGGCTGGATAGCTCATGCATTACCAGAGGCAAAGAGTCAGGAGGGGTTCCTTGTATAGAGTCCCACAGACAGAGGTTCACAGCAGCCACACTGTGAAGGGATCCAGTGACAAAGAGCCCAGAACAATGCAGGGTCCAGGGTTTTATGCAGGAGCAGGGCAAGCATCAGGGATTAGTGATATGAGGGCATGAAGGCACTACAAAGGTGGGCTAGGGAATGGGAGCCAATGGGGAAGCTCTGGGGGAGTGGCGAGGGGCAAGGGCCAATGGGGGGAACCTGGAGTGGAGAACTTACTGCATTACAACCTTTTAAGAGGTAAAAGGTGTGTATGGTCAACCAGCCAACCACACAGACCAAATCTGCATAGAACCACAAAGCCTGATGGGGGAGGCTTTCTTTCCCACTCTGAGCCTGGGGGTGATGTTAAACTATTGAGCTGGCCCACCAACGGGCCTCTCCTGCTCCGGAGCTCTTTGGCCCCTTGGCCTCCACTGCCGCTGGCTCAGCCACTGCAAAAATAAGGGGCATGAGAGAAGAGTTTTGACACTCAGCAGTGTCTGATATGCTTCTGTCTTTGTTTTTCCTGGTGGGCCTCTTGGATATTGGACTGTAATGGGTTCTGTGAGCTGTGAAAGAGAAAACCAGAAACAAAGAAGATGGATAGAGGCGGTAGAGCATGGTAAATTTCTCCTGACCAGTTCCCATAAAGATAATTTTTTTTTTCTTTAAGCCAATATCCTCATTCTAATCAGGATAGTGTTAACTTTTGCAGCAGCCAGGAGGGAACATGGCTAGGACCTGGAAGATTGTTCTATTCTACCTCAGGTCATTGCTGGGGTCAGGGGAAGGGAGAGAAGGGCTTCCTTCCAGTTGAGTAAGCATGGTGCCAGTTCTGAGCCAGAGGGGGCAGTGGGGTATTATCTATTCTCAGGAGTTTCCACAGTGAGCAATAATGGGGTTTTTTCTTACACTTTCTGCCATTAGTGTTGTTGCTGTTACTGTTAATTTTCTCATCTCATTGCCGTTCCCAGTAAATTGTTCTTATCTCAGCCTGTGATCTTTACCTTTTGTGCTTCCAATTCTCCTCTCCAACCCTCTGCAGAGGGGAGGGGGAGCAAGTGAGTGGCACATGTTTTGGAGAGTCTCAGTGGGAGCACTAAATTGAGGAGTACCATTCGTTAATCACGACAGTCAAAAACCCTGGGTGCTATTAATACCAGATTTTTCAGATTACTTGGAAAGGTTTAGTCATCTTACAAGAGCAAAGCAGGAACATGGCAATATACACAAGTTGTTACATTCATATGGGATATGCACCATTTGTGAAGTCCAACTATGTCTTCCTACAAATATATGAGTGCAAGTAAATTTGAAGCATATGTGCTGACCAAAGCAAGCAGTCACCAAAGATGTTAGAAGTTCCTAGGCTTTCTACTCTAATGTTTATATTGTGCTTTGTAGTAATAAAGTTGCAGCTTGTTTCGAACTCATTCTTTTTGGAACATGGCCTTCACAAATTACTGTTCAAAAGCAGAAAAATCCACAGTTTTATTTTTAGAGATTTTTATTTTGTTTTGCCTTTCTTGACAAAGTAAAGGTATTTTCACACCTGAAGGATGGGATGCTATCCAGAGGGATGTGGACAAGCTCAAAAAGTGGGTATACAGGAATCTCATGAGGTTTAATAAGACCAAGTGAAATACACTACACCTGGTTGGAGCAAGCCCTGATATCAGTACAGGCTGAAGCATGAAGGGATCAAGAGCAGCCCTGAGAGAAGGATTTGGGGGTGCTGGTGGGTGAGAGGCTGGACATGACCCAGCCATGGGCACTCACAGCCCAGAGAGCCAAACGTGTCCTGGGCTGCATCCAAAGCAGCACAGCCAGCAGGGCCAGGGAGGGGATTCTGCCCCTCTGCTCTGCTCTGCTGAGACCCCACCTGCAGTGCTGCATCCAACTCTGGGGTCCCAGCACAGGAAGGACATGGACCTATTAGAGCAGGTTCAGACAAGCCAGAAAAATAATCAGAGGGATGGAGCACCTCTCTAACAAGGAAAGACTGAGAATTTGGTTTGTACAAACTGGAAAAGAGAAGGCTTAAGGGTGACCTAATTGTAGTCTTCCAGTACTTGAAAGGGCTACAAGAAAGATGGAGAGAGGCTATTTACAAGGGCATGTAAAGGGGGAATGACTTCAAACATCAAGAAGGTAAGTTTAGATCAGTTATTAGGGAAAAATACTTCACTGTGAGGATGGTGAGGCACTGGAACAGGTTGCCCAGAGAAGCTGTGGATGCACCATTATAGGAAGTATTCAAGGCCAGGTTGGATGGAGCTCTGATCAGCCTGGTCTAGTGAAAGGTGTCCTGCACATGGCAGGAGGGTAGGAACTAGATGATCTTTAAGGTCCCGTTTAACCCAAACCATTCTGTGTTTCCACGATTTTTGTAATGCAGCTACATATAAATTGTTGAAATTCATTTTAAAAGAAGAAATCTGATGATAATACAGTTGTACTCAGCCTTTTTGCTTTTATGACTTCCTTTTTTTACTGTCTTGTGATTTTTCTTCTTTCCCACAGAGAACTTTTTCTGACATTCCTGTTGTATGTTTCATCATCTTGTTAAAAGTAACCTGTATTAAATTTAAGAGTATCACCGGTGTGTACCATCTTCTTAAGCACTACTTAAAGTGACCTTCTGAACAATTGCTTTATCAAAACCAGTTATGACCTGAATGTGAAAATATGTTCTCTTTTTCTTCTTGCAGCCTGCAAATGATAACCTGCAGACAGATGATGAACATGGACTCAGAGGAGATAAAGAAAGCTATCTCTGTGCTGTGTGTCTGGATGTTTATTTCAATCCTTACATGTGCTATCCATGCCACCATATCTTTTGTGAACCTTGCTTAAGGATGCTTGCCAAAGACAATCCAACCAGCACTCCATGTCCACTGTGTCGCAGTACAATTGCCAGAGTATTTTTCCAAACAGGTAAAAATGAAAGTTTTTTACACATAGAAAAATACTGGTAATTTTCCTTCCTGTATGCATGCAGAGCAAATTCTGGTAATGTTAATCCACTGCAAGGTTTTCTTTCCATGTAACTCCTCCTAGGACCATTCCATGCAGGCTCTCTTCAGTGTCAAAAAGTTATTCAGGCACTGTACTTCTAAACTTTTTATTTTAGAAGTGAGATTCTGATATTTTTTATTTCTTTGGTTTCTTCTTCCTAAATAATAACAGGCTCCAAACATAATAAACATTTTTCAAACTATCGTACTGGGAAAATGTTTTTAAAATTGCTAGCTTAATGGCACACCAAAAAATGCTCTTTTCATTTATGACATTAAATTTGGACACAAGTGAAAATAAAGGCTGGCAGAACTCTTGGTAATTTTCTTAAATCTCCCATCCTGGCCTCTTATACCCTCATTTCTAGTGTTCCTTAACCTTAACAGTAGGAAAATATGGTGGGTAGGGGGTGTTTGATGTCATATTGGGTATAGAAATAGAAGAGGGTAAGTAGTCCTGCAGATAGAATATCTGGAACAGCATGAGTCAGTCTTTTATGTCCAAAGCTTATATGGTCGATTCAAGTACCATTGATAAAACTGCACTGTGGCATCTGGAGTTAGGTCATTTACAGCACTTAAAACTGTGCATAGACAGATCACAAAGTAATGGAATGACTCAGCCATGCAGAAGTGTTTGTTTCATTTTAGATGCTACAGAGATCTTGCAGTGATCCTCTTTAAGCTATTGTAAGTGCTGTGATGACAGGTTAGGGATGCAGACTGAAGTAGGATTTCACATTGATCAGCAGAGCTGCCCACCTTCTGTTTCTGGTTGTGCACAGACTCTGCCTTTGTACAGGCATAACTTTGTATGATTTGATGGCAGGTCAGTTTGAGGAACTGACTGGGGTAAATAAGAACTGATTTGAGTGGGAAGGAGGCATTTTTCACACCAACCTATTGCCCCAGGATGATTCACTGAGCAGCTGCTGGTGGTCAGGGATAGAGACTGGCTATCCCTGCATTGACTGCACTGCAGCAGAGGAAATGGATGGAAAGCTGCAGCCTGAGCACTCTCAACCACCTGCCTGTCTGGTGTATAGAGATTTCAAGCTGTTCTCATTTCATTTCCCTAATGTTTGATGCTCCCTTCAATTTGATATACCGATGAAGTGTGTTTCACTGATAGAGAGTTAGCTTTTTCTAGGGCTATTTAAATTTTTAAAAAGCTATTTAGCAGATTTGCTGGAGAAAAATACTACTGGTAGAGCACAAAGGGAGAATAAAGATGCTTCCTAAAATGTATTTGCAAAACTTTTCAACACATTACAGTCATCTAAGTGAGATTACTACCAGGATTATTTGTAGCCTTTAAGTACTTAACATACAATGTGTAAAAATGCCTGGTGGGAGGGAGTGAAGAAGAAGGAGCCAGATTCTTCTGAGTGGTGCTCACTTCAAGCACAAGAGGCATTGGGCACAAACTGAAACACATGAGATCCCATCTGTACACAAGAAAACACTTTCTTTCATGGGAGGGTGGTCAAACAGGCTGGTCAGAGAGGCTGTGGAGTACCCATCAAAACCCAGCTGGACCTGGTTCTGGGCACCTGCGTAGCTAACCCTGCTTGAGCAGGTTGGACTAGTTGTTCTCAAGACATCCCATTCAACCTCACCCACTCTGTTAAAATATTAAATAGGTGTGTAGCTTTTTTGAGGAAAAGGATTTATGTGACTAAGGAGGAAATACGGTGTCTTAGATATGTAAACAGAGTCTACTATAAATAGAGAACCATAACAATGTATAAGATATTTAGTATTAACAACTTCAGATGAGAGAAATCAGCAGCTATTTGTATATTGCCGTGCAGTGTATAGCAATATATGCTTGACTTAGCAATATATTTAAAAATAGCTATGCTAATTTAGCTTTGTTTTATTATCTATATTTAGAAAAATATTTTGAAATTTTCCAGTGTGTAACATACTGAGCAGCTTTTAAATTAACCAAGTGGTATTGATGATGATACCATATCCTTAGAGAAATTAGTAAAATCAGCACATTAAGAGTGATGGTGCCAGAGCAATGTAAAGTATAGTAATTTTTTTTTCACTCAGAAGATTTATTAAGCCTTTTTAAAGTTATGATAAAGTCACTGCTACTATAGGTTTGTGCAAGCAGCAAAGCAAAGTTGCTAGTACTCTTTACATACTTCTCTAATGCTGCAGCTGGGATGTCTTATTTCCTTCATTAATTTATTTTGGATGCATTCTGCAGCTTTCCATTTGTGTATGTGCATTTATTTTACAAAGATATATCAAAAAGAAAAACAATTAAGGATCTATTCAGAAGTTCACTTCTTAGCTTGTACAGTTTTGCAGACTGAACATAACTGCAACAGAAGGATGCATGTAACATTAAAAAAAAAAAAAAGGCTAACAGGTCGATTATCCATCAGTTATGGAGAAAACCAATGTTTAACTGGGAGCTACAAAGCCAGATTTTACTCATGAGGGTACTTCCTCTGGCTGGTTGCCTTGATCAACTGGGCCTTTTTTACAGAATCCCTTAAGCTTGAGTTCCAATCCAGATAGGTTGCTCTGATGGTGTTTACCATGCATTCCCATCTTTCTTAAATGCCTTCTTAGAAGCCCTTCTCCCGTCAGGATAAACTCACATCTGATCAGATGATAGGGTGCCCAGGATACACCTGAGACATCAGCTTTTGAGCTGATTGCACCAAGTAACTTCCAAATTACCAAGTATCTTTTAAATGCTTCACTTACCAGGAAAGAGTGATCTTCTACACTTTCATTCATACAAAGTTTCATTTATGTTGTTTCCAAGAAGGGCCAGATCTGACACTCATGTACAATAAATCCACCACTTTGGAGGAATGCAGATTCAGGGTAGTGGTTGTGCAAGGGAGGTCCAGGCACATGGCAGGGAAGGGGTCATGTACGTACAGAAAGATGGGTGACCCGGCCAGCCTGAGGGGATCTTTCAGTGAAAGCCTAGCCAAGCAGCTTTCTAGAAACCCGTAGGACTTGTCAGCACTCCCTTTTCTGAAAAGAGGTTTCAGTATTTAAATTTGGACAATAAAATTGAAAGAACTGTGTTGATTTCTATGGTCTGTAGCAGGAAATTAAAATGTTCTCTGTCTATGCTGTGAGAGGCAAGCAGAGTCTCATCAGAAGCCTGAATCTGAATAGTACTTAATCCAAATACGTTCAGTAGCATATAAAGCTCTTGCCATAAAAATTTTAAAAACACTACTGAAAAATACACAGTTTGTTCATTTTACATTTAGGAGAGAAAATGGCCTTTCCTGCTTCAGTGACAGCAGTTTATACGTGCAGTAGCTCTATTTTCACATAATGAGACAGAAGATTTGAAGATTTCTGTGTTCTTCATGTATTGTGTAGCCTCATTCCACCTGTATTGTGACATGGTGAAATAAAGGATAATTTTAGAGTAAGACCAGCACAGAGTTTTTACTTCAAATCTGCTGTCTTCCCCTTACACAGAAAAAGCTACTGGAACCAAAGGTATTTGGAATTTTTTTCTTCTTTTTGGATCCTGCTCACAAAAAGCTTAGCTTTCTTAAATTTGCCAGAGAAAAAGATTTTATCCTTTCATAAAATATTTATTATAAGAAAAGTATGTACCATTAAAGTGGGCCACATAAAGTAATTAAACACAAGCCTTCTCAAAAAACCCGGGAATGTCTTTTCTTTTTTGAAGGTGCAGAAAGAATTTGGTAGCAGCTGCTGTTGGTATTTATCTGGAGCCTTCTTGGTTTGGAGACACGAATTGGGCAGGGGTTTCATGGGCAGGGGTTGAAGTTTTTCCTGTTAACTACTAGCTTAGCAACCCTGTTTGTTATCAGCAGATCAATTCTATGGTAGGAAAATATTGTTGATTTTAAATTGTTTTCCATTGCACTGCTATGGATAGATCAGTTTGGCAGTTTTGGGTTGCAATCATGAAGGTATTTCCCCAAATTATGCCCCGAGAAAATGTTGATTTATTGAGATTAGTACATAATGCCAACTCCTCCAATGTGTCATGAATCATCCTACAAATGTTTTCTTAGTTCCTGTTAATCCAAAGTATTTTTAAAAATCTCAAAAAAATTTCAGACTCTTCCCCTTTCTTTGCATTACTGACTATTACTGAGTGGGGGTGTTAAACAAAAAGCAATATGAACTGAGAATTCATACCACAGTCACTTTTATGGATATAATTTTTATTCATAGAGGTCATCATAGTTTTATAAGTTAAATAGCTTGATTTCTTAAATATATCATTTTGCCAGAAATTGACATCAGCTTTTCTAATTTTTTTTCCAAAGAAACAGAATGTTTAAGACTTGCTCTTGCTATACATGGAAATGCTTGGGTAAATGTCATTTTAAAAGAAAATTAGATGTTATAATCAGAAAAAGGATTACACAGTAGATATGGCATTTTTATTTTGTATAAATTTATGCAAATTATCGCTTTATTTAGAGCATTGATGTATGCATTCTTTCCTCTTAATTATTGTAGATCTGAATAACTCTACCAGATCTTTTTTCCCTATGGAATATTTGAATCTAAAGGAAAGCTTTCAAAACTCCAGTTCTGCTAAATGGCCTCTACCAAGCTGCAAGAAAGCATTCAGAGTTTTTGAAGGTAAGATTTTTAATTTTTTTCCTAAATATCATTCATTCTCAAGTGTAATATTTGGAAATAAGACTCTGAGAAATACATGCCATTGGCAAATGGATGATTCTTAAAGTAGAGCTGAGTTTAACTCTCCTGGGTGATTCATACACAGGGCTCTGAATCTAAAGATAAACTACAAACTGTAAAAAGACAACTGTGTGTGTACATTTTAATTTATTTTTGAATCTTTAATTCTGTGCACATTATCAGGATAATTGTATGTACCTTCCTCCTTAGAAAAATTTCTGTCTGCATAGTGGAATAAAGAAAATTACTCTAGGAAAAAAGTTCCTAGTTCTGAGTGTGGTCAATAAAGACCTCTCAAAAAAAATCAGTCTTTTATGAAAGAAGTCATATAAAAAGTTTCAAATAATATAAATTATTTTAAATATTTCCATACTGCTTGTTTAATACATATGAAATGGAGTAATGGGTATGGGCGTTTTAGTTTAATTTTCTCTTTTTTGTATGAAGAAAGCTTAATCGTCTTATTGCTACTTTAACACTTAAACATTTTCATGATTATCTGATTGTTAACTAAACAGCATTTAAGTTAGACCACTTAAATGCAGGATTCATTGTTTACCCATATTTCCCTGTTTTCAGTCTAATGGCCTTTCTTCACCAGGCCTCATGTACATTTACTTATATAGTTACTTGTATATACTTTTCATAGTGCTGAGTCTGGCTAGCAGATACACTTTTTCTGTTTGTAAGAATAGATAGCTTTTAAAAGTATGTGGAAAAAATAAAATGGGACATCCATTTTATATTCATTTTATAAGTCTACCCAGGCCTTTGTAAAGGTGAAATTTGGTAAATTCTGGTACTCCACTTATAAAACTATGTCATGTAAGGTCAAGATTTGATACTGAGAATATCAAGACATGTTCGTGGCTATGAAAAATAGCAAAGCTGAGAAGTTTGAGGTCTGGTAGAGTCTTTGGTATTACTCAGAGAGGAAGGTGTTGGCAGGACAAACTAAGATGACTATTTATTTTCTCTAACAGGAGTTAATGTAGTATGGGTGTTAATGCTGGCTTATTGGTTTATTTTAATATATATTATGTATGTGACATAGTTCCTTTATGTTCTGTAGTATTATATAAATTATGCCTTTCATAAATATGAAGGGCCACAATGCTAAGCATTGTACAAAGCATAAATAATTAGAAATAAAAGAAGGACCTGGAGAGGTCATACAGTTTCACTATTGTGGTACCTAAAAATTTGGCATATTGTTCAACAAAGGTAATTTCAAATGCTGAAATTACGTGTTTCCACAGGGTAGCCTAGAAGTCCCACACTAAATGGAAGCATGATTGGACCTACTTAATAGGACACCCAAACCACAAAGCTGCCTGAAACTTTGTTTTTGCATTCCTAATAAAAGTGTTGCTGCCATGTCTCTCTCTTCTGACTTTCTATATCAACAGAAACTACTCCAGGTTTGTGTGCATTCAACAAGCAAAGATATAGTACTTCTTCCTGGACTGCTTATTTGGGCTCATATCTAAATCGTGCTTGGCAGCACCTAAAGTTCCATATTTTGTTTTCATAATTGCTTGTGTTCTCTGCCTCAGGAGGCTCCTAGGGACTTAACAGGCATAAAAGACTGAGAATAGTGGCAGCAAAAGTCTTCTGACACTGTATTAGATTCCATTGCAAATGCAAAACCCTGATACCACTGAGAGCTGAAGGGGTAAAGTGAGTACTTAGATTAATTTTTTTTTTTAATTCAGAAGGTAATAGCCTAATAAGATATTAGAATTTCAGAAGTCAAAAATAAGGAATGGGAAGAGGAATATGGTGAGTACATGAGTAGAGTGACTGGAGTGAAACAGGATATGATTACAGTGCTAGAAAGCAGTGAAATCTTGCAAATTTGAATGTGAAAATAACCACCTTTGTATAAGAGTGCATTGTCAAATACTGCAATACAATACTGCATTTTCAAAGAAAAAATTCTGTAGCCATGTTAGAAATGCATATGCTCTTTCACCTTCATATCCAGCAGGTCCAGTGTTCACTGAGAATCTAGAAGCTCTTTTTGTATGATTCCAGCTTTCATTGTGACAAAACCTCTTCCACAATATCGTTTTAATGCTACAGATATAAAAATAGTAAACCTTGAACAGTAAATCACTCTTTAGAGATGCTAGATAAGATCAGACCTCAGAACTAGATCAGGATATGAGGAGAGAAAGATGGCTGTTAGGAAGTCTAGATCATATACAAGATTTATCAGTGTAACTAATTTAGACTTTCTGAACATTGCAGGGCTGCTAGATAAAATCAAGCACTTTCTCTTCTTCCTTACTTTTTTTCCTGAACTGATTCACTAAGCCAAATATAGTTGGTAATCTACATGTAAGTCTTCTTTCATATCAGATTTTCCATGAGGAATGTAGAATTATCTTTAACTAATCATACAACCTACCATAACTTTTGAGTTCTTATACAAAATGAAAAAACCTCAGCACTGCAAGCACTCTTGGGCTTTAAGCTGATGAAAATTCCTCCAGAGTAGTTTGCCCTTGTATTGTACTGTATTTTTTTCCAATAAAATAATCAACAGAGTTCCCATTTGTTTCATAAACATTGCTTATAGTATCACTCGCTATATGGTATGCTCTGTTTGGTCAAGGATAGGTTAATGATAAAATGGAAATGCTATTCAAGAAGGAAACCAATTTTTCTTTTCCTATTCAGATTTTTAATACATGGAAAAGTTAACAAGCTAATTTTAAATATTTCTCTAAAATGTCTTCTGTTTCATATGAGATAAACAAAAATTATATTATTTATTCTTTTGAGTTGTGGCAACTTCAAAAAAACGTAATTGCACAGTAGAAATAACATGTCAATTAGTGGTTTCCTTAAATTGATTTTAAAACTGATAAATAGTGTAGTTTGAACAGGAGAGTTAAATAGCAAAACTTAATTGGATCCTATTATCATATATTCATAGTTTAATAACAGGTGGCCTTTATATGCCATTAAAGTGGAATTGCATTCTGTAAGCACTGTACAGTCACAGAAAGTTCACCAACTAAGGGTAAGTCTCCAAAAGTAATTTGATACAGAAATGTGAGCTAAAAGAAGTGATTAGGATAATTTAAATTGCAAATATGATAGTTAATTTGACAGTGACTTTTGTGTAATCAAGTGCGGAAATTAAAAATGACTGAGACAGTGCACTGGGCCTAAAAGTGTTATTTCAAAAGTTTTTGCATAAATCTGAGATAGAAATGCATTGAAGAGATAGAGGATAAAGTGATGGTAGCATTGTAGATGGGTGCTGGCTGCCTGCATATAGAGTAAGGTTGTAGAGATGGCTCCGGAAAAGTAGAGGTGGGTGTTCAGAGCGGGAGAAGGGGATTATGAAACCTCTGAGTTACAACCCTTGGTGACTGTTTGAAATCATAATTATTCCTAGGCTAATAGGAAATTCCCTCCAAGTGTTACTTTTGCTAACGTTTTTATTTAAAATATGGCAGTTAAATTGAAAGTCTAGTTAAAAATAGAATATTTATTTCTATCTTTTCAAATGTTTACTCTAGAAAACATTCCTCCAGTGTTGCATACCATGAAATCTGTGCAGATTTTTTCCTGAACTCATCTCTTTAGGTACTTAATAAAAAGATTGACTTCTACATCAGTCAAGGACTACACAACAGAGTGTTTTCCAAGGCTACTAATACCAGTGGAAATTACCACCATCTCAGTAGGTTACATCTGCCATGTCCTTTTGTGTAATCATTCTCTAGAGAAAATGGTGAACAATTTCCTTTAGAGAAAGCTTTTGATAATACCTGTTGGTACATTTTTAAATACCTCTGTCTTTAAAATAGGGGTACAACACTAAAATTTACTTTCTTGATTCAAGATCCTTGTTATCGTTATTTCAGTTTGATAGGCAACAAAAGCAGGATGTTAAAAACTGAGAAAATTTACAGGTTTTAAGTTCATATTTCCTTTTTTTAAAAATAACCAAAAAAAGTAATACTAGTTTTCAAGTTCAGATACTGTGATCTACTGAGAAGAAAACAAGACAGGTGTTACTGAAAATAGAAGGTGCAGCATTTAATTTTAGCTATAAAGAGTACTGCTGGCATATAAGAAGGATCCCAGAATAATCCTTATTTTGGGCTATTTTTCCCAAATTCTACTATTCCATCCCATCAGGGTCACCCAGAGCAGGTGAGACAGGAACTCATCCGGGTGGGTTTTTAATGTCTCTGGAGAGGGAGACTCCACAACCTCCCTGGGCAGCTCTGCAGCCCTCAAGGTAAAGAAATTCTTCCTCATGTTGAGGCGGAACTTTTGTGTTTTAGTTTATGGCCATTGCCCCTTTCCTGTTCTCTGAACACCACTGAACAGAGTCTGGCACCATCCTCTTGGCAGCTGCCTTCGAGATATTTATGTGTTATTGAGCTTTTCTCTCTGTCTTCTTTTGTCTAGACTCCACAGGCCCAGCTCTCTCAGGTGTCTCCTCATAAGATTCTTCAGTAGAGCTTGTGAAATCACAAAAAGTTAATTTGCACATGTCTATTTCTCACAAATGCATTTGCAATCTACAGTCTTCACAGAAAGTGAATTTTCTGCCGAAAAAAGAGACTTTACTGGAAAGTGTTGTCTCAGAACGTCTGTTAGGCTTATAGTACACTAATACAGAAAGACAGAATCCAAGCCCTGCTGGTTGAGTGTCTTTGGTCAGCTCCACTGATGGCAACTTTGTTATTTTGCTGATTTTTCAGCACTTGGACCTAACTCTTGCACCCATTTTTCTTGCCCACAAGTTCTTTCAGTTCCAGCTGGTGCCTCCTCCTAGCTGTGCTCTAGCTAGCCTTTATGCCTCTCCTTCTGCACCTCACCAAGTAGAAGTCAATCTGGAAGGAAAATAAAATGGACGGGAAACTAAAATAAAAAAGTCATTGCCACAGAGATATCTTCAGCTTCAGCTTCAGAGCTGCCACTTGTCCCTGTTATTTTGCCAACAGTGTTAGTACAAAACATTGTGCAAGTATCAATAGCCTTGTTTATCTTTTAAGCTTTTTTGCAGTGGCTGTTCTTTAGGGACTCCTTCAGAGCCACACTCTGATTGAAAAGAATGTTCTGTAACCTTTTTCCATTCCTAAAGATTGCCTCCAGCACTAGCCTGTGTAGGAGAGTAATTTACTGCTCAAAAATTATGGTTGCTGATTTGTCTCTATTGGTTCATCAATGCACTGAAGGGAATCAAATTCTAGCTAATTTGTATGTGTCATCAGGATTGCTTGTTTCCATTTAACCATGATGTTGTAAGACTGGTGTACCAGGAATATTGATAGCTGTAATTATGCAATGCCAAGGATTGGATAGAATGGCCATGGCAAAAAAAGCATACTATAGCCTTTCCCTGTTTGACATGGACCTGATTGGATGTTAGATTGGCATCTTTAGTTCCGCTTAGGTAACCAAGTGTTCATACTGGTCAGTGAGACAAACTAAGAACATCTTGGGACCTCTTACAAAGCCATGGTCCCACAGAGAGACCCAAATGAACTTGTAGGGGAGTTGGAGGTATTGTGGTTTTGACTCTGCAGCCTACAATTCCTAAAATCTTTTAAAAAGGTCCTTTTCTAAAGATGCTTGATAAAATATAGCTGTGTTCAGGGTAAGAGGGAAAGTTCTTTGAAGCATTAATAGCCAGTTAAAAGATACCAAACAAGGAATATAAATTAATGATTAACTTTTCTCACTGAAGGGATATTATATGGGTCCTGTGTGGGTCTATATTACAGTTTCTAGCATCCAGCATATTTGTTTACAAGATATGAAGATGTAACATTTGTTTACAGTACTGAAATATTTGGGATAATGAAAATTAACATGATGTGCAAGGAGTGGCAGGAGACTGTCTTGGTACCTAGTGTTCTTCAGCAATGTTTACATTGTTTTCCTTTCATTGCAAAACAAGGTAGTTAACGGGAAGGGTACAGACAAGATAAAAGAGAAAGTCAGGTTTCAATTGTTTCCTGATGAGGAATATGTAAATAGACTAGAATGCTTCACACAAAGAAAGAGATTACTAAAAGAGGGAGGATGATTGTGGTAATTAAGATCACAAAAATCGGGACAGAAGTGTATGGGCTGCTGTTGTTCCTGGTCTCATAATAAAAGATCTAGAACTCTGCAAAAGAACAAAAAGACATTAAATAAAATTATCATTATGCCAAAGCATGGGTTTAAATAATGACAGATTCTTGTTCCTGTTAAACTCAAAGATACCACATTTGTCTACAGAGATCCTGGAACTGCAAGTCCCTGGGACTGAGAGGGAAAAGTATTGCAATATGCTTGCCCTGTTCTAAGTTTTTTTCAATGCCAACCAATTCCTCATAGTTTGACTTGTCAGAGAAAGAATGATAGGGTAGGAAGACCTTTAGACTACTGAGTATGCCTGTTTTATGAGATGTTCTACAGTTTTATGACAATGGTGTCTTCCATTACAATTTTATTTAAGCCATCATAAAAGAATTTTTTTTTTAATTAAATAAGATCACATAAATATTTACTATTTGCTCTCTAGAGACAATTGTAAACAATACATAATCTTAGTTTAACCACCCTAGGTAAACTTTGAATTACTAGTTTTTTGAAGTGGTAGTCTTTCATCACAGAATTTGTTCAGAGCATAAAATACCTCTTGGTTTTAGTATTTATGTTTTGTGCAAAATTCTGCTTTGATTAGATCAGGTTAGGATTGGTCTCTGTGAACAAGTGGAAGAAAAGATGCCTTCTTTCTTCATAGGAATTAGCAAGTGGTTTTTATGTGTTTTAGTGGAAATGGGGAATAATCCTTGCCAGCTATGCCAAGTAGAATAGGAAAAAATGGTTATATTCTTAATTAGCTGTTAACTATTATGGTTAGTAAAGTTTATGTCATACGTTCTTCCCCAGCACTGAAATGCACTGCCTAGGAGAGCAGTTTGCACTCATGTAGCCCCTAAAGAGTCTCAACGCTGCTGGTGTAAATATCTTATCTTGAAAGTTTTCTTGGTTTTCAGTCCTTTGATTTGATACCTCAGAGAAACTTTGTTTGCTATAAAAATAACAATTTTATATTTTTACCATCTACCATCTAGATGGTTGTTGCTGCCTGCTCTGAGCTTCCCTTCCCCCTCCCAAAGACATGTGCTCCTGCCCATGTGCTTGGAGCTCCTTTGTTCCAAGCGTGGGCAAAACCAAATGTAACTCAGACTCTTCAGCAGTGTCTGATTGGCCGGTCACCCCGGGTCTGCCCCCCAGTCCTTCCCTTTCCCCTTCTCCGAATAAAAGATGGTCGAGGGGAGGCTCCGCCCTCTCTCTCAGCTCAGCGACTTTCCTGTGAACATCTCTGGTTGTCTGTCTCATTTGAAAGCTTCTAACTGCAGGGAATTGAGCGAGCAGGGAGCTGTATTTCTCCCTCTTTGCTTCTGCTGATGGTATTTGCTCTGCAGGTACTGATTTTAGAGCTACTAAAGTGCCAGATTGCCCGTGCTACCTCTCTGGGCTGCTCAAGGCTTTCTAAGGCATTGAACTACAAGCGCTAGCCGGTAAAAAGCTGAAAAGATACCTTGCACAGATGGTAGATGGTTGGCTTCATTGCTGTCAATGAGTTGACAGAGAAGAAAGCAGGACAGCCATGTACAGTGTTTTTCCTACCTAGCATGCCTGTGATTACTACTTCATACACCTGTACCAGTGACAGATAGGTCTGTGCCCATTCCAAATTTGGACATAAACACAAGTTCATTTTGATCCTGGAGCATTTATTGGGCAGAAACCTGACAAGATTTTTGGAAGAATATGGTGCTTGCACAGCATAATTGTAAAAAGTTAGGCAACATTTTCTAGGCAATATGGAATTGTGGAGACTCTTTAAAGTGAAAACGAAAGCTGACATTTTAATTTGATGAAGGACAAAAGAGGAGCCATGGAAGCACTCAAGGTGATGTGTGAGAACAATAAGCAAGAAAAGGTGATCATATTTTAATTAGTCCAGTGCCAGCCTAAGCATGCCTTTTCAAAGAAGCCAGAGATGAGCAAACAGCAGAATAAATTCAGGAGCTTTGGTGAATATCCTTGCTGAGTAGATAAAGTTGAATGTTTGAAATGGCATCAGAAAAAAATCAGAGATAACAACTATTACACATCTAGTCAAGGATTAAAGGAAGGAATTTTTAACAGTTCATAAGCATTTTCTTTTTATTTCAAACAGCTTCTTTCTTATTAACTTTTTAAATAACCCTGCTTTATGAAAATTTATTTTCGATTTTCTGTTGAGCATCTATGAAGGCTTTTTAGACAGCTCTTTCTGTGAAACCTTGGCTAGCTTCCTAAAAATTGGTTGACTACTGTCAGCATCAGAAAACTTTCAGTTCAGAAAAACTGTGCCAGCTTTCTGAAGATACAGTCTTGTACTTTGGATTTTTCATTCTCTGGAGGAATATTTCTTTTGTTTGCTCAGATGAGAAATAGGAATTTTGTCCATTGACATTAGCTAAAGCTGAACATGGCTTTGTTTAAAGACAATGGCATGGCTCCAAGGTAGGCCATTCACCAGTTTCTCTGGAGAAATTAAGGGATGTATGTTGTCAGATTTGCATATAAACTAAATGTTTTGTGTAAATACTCAGAGCCTTGTCTTACGGAGGGGTGTGGTGAGGCATGCCTATTATGTGTATTCCCTCTGACCTCTGCTGTCACACAGTCCCTGTCTTAAGAGAAGTTGGGCCAATGCATGAATTTATTTTTAAGAAATTATTTGCATTACTGTTATCTTATGATATTTCACTAAAATTGGCTTCAAACGTTAAAGCCTTAAGCACTAAAAGGGTTGTAACAGCAGTTTATAACAAAACTCTGTGAAGTTTTTGTTAAATCATCATTAGTATTGAGTTAATATTATTTTTTGAAAAAAGACAGCAATCATGCAGGTCACAAAATAAGAATCTAGAGGGAATTAAGCAGCATGCCAAGTAGCGTTCACAGTAAAGACAAGAAGGGATATGACGTATTTTTAATGCTATTTTATACTTATTCAGTCATCTCTTATTATATTGTCTGCCTGTAAATATCAATAGTTTTGCCCCTCTACATATTGTGAGGTAGCAGTCTGTACAGAGCCCAAGGCTGTAAGTAGTTAGGGAGGGAGGAGCTGTAGGGAAGAATGAAACTAGAGGGAGGTGATGCCATTACAGCTGTATGAGACAAATGGGTAAAGGCTTTTGTGATGATAACTTAGCAAGAGTTGCTATCAGCTGAAATACAGTATTTGGTTATCTGAGAAGGTGACATAGAAATGTTCAGTGGTAAAATGTAGGAACAGCAGAGAGAGATGAATGATGATAAAAGAAATAGAAAATAGATTAAAAATAAGACAAAAATTCACTGATTTACAATATGCTGAATACTTTTCAAAATTATTTTTTCATATAGATTATTGATGCACATACTACAGAAAGTTAAATACCTTAAGTTGCTGTTTGAGATTCCTTGGTTTTCACTGTCTGCACTGTCATGGCAAAGAGAGAAGTTGTCCACAAATTAAGTTCACCGTTAAGATACAATTTATCTACAAAAAAATGCGAACAAAAGTGATTACTACTCCCCGTCTTAAAGGCAAATATATAAAAATTACCATAACTGTCATTTTTATGTCATCAATATACATGTACAAAACTTACCTTTAAAATCAAAGGAAGACATTTTATGGTCTAGAATGTATGCAACCTATGCATTTAGATCTCTGTGACATGCATGGGACCATGCAGCTTCATTCCTTGATATCAGTCCTCAGCTGTTACATAATATCCTGACTGGTACTTTGTGTGTTTAGGGGAAGAAAGAAAAAGCAAACAGGTAATTCACCTAGTTACTTAAAAAAAAGATCTGCTTGCTGACTAGCTTCCAAAATTCCTTCAAGTCTTCCAAAGTCAAGTGATTTTTACACTGTGACATGTGGATTAATTACTCCCATTTTAGTATATATCCTAGCAGTTAAGCTAGCCAAGTGGCTTCTATTTGTGAGTATTGATAATTATAGAATAATCACAGATGATTATGTTTTCTGTGATAATAATCACAGACTGAGCATGCTTTCTAAGCTCATTATGCCCTCCCACAGTCCTCTTGTTTCTTGATTCCTTTATTTTCAGGAAAATAAGCATCCCAAGACAGAAATTAGGAGTTCTACTTTTTCTGTGAATTTTGAGAGGGTCTGGACATAGTAGTCATTGAATAATACTCATAAAATTGGTAAATACACTTCTTATTTAATAAATGAGTGAAAATTCTAGTTATGCAGAATATCCAATGTAAAATGTGTATGCATGCATTTAATGTGGCTTTATTGGTTTTGTTATTAATTTTTAAACTTCCTCATTTTCTTCTCTAACAATCTGCTTATTTGTCTATATATACAAGCTAACTTCATGGGTTGTATTTTAACTGGTAAAAGCTGAATTATTCAGCTATAAAATAGCAAGAGGTAACTGTCTTCAGATTTTTTATTTATTTGCTTAGTATTCTGAACATAATTGTTAACTGCTGGAGAGGTACTATTTTTTTTCTTAGAATTCAGACTAATAGTAGGAATGTGCAAAAACTTCACTTACAAATTTTCACTGAAATCTGACAAGCTGTATTTGAATGGAAAAAGATCTTATATTTATTTCCTATCCAGAGTAAGACTGTCAAATCTCTTTGTCAAGTGAAAATAATTGTAATTGTGATGGAATGCAATTTACAGTATTTCACAGAGGAAAAACTTCAAATGACAAGTTGCCTCCACTCTGTTCTAAAGGCCTGAGAGATGTTAATTTCAGGGACTGACCATAAATGACCCAAAGAAATGCTAAATTCAAGTGGCTTTTATGTATTGATGTGTAGTTAACAACCTTACATTCTGGGCTTATTTTGTTTACATCTCTCTGTAGAAAAACACTGAGATTAGCTATCAAAAAAAAAATAGTACTTATAGTCTTGAAAATAATATGAGAAGTTAGAGCAGTATGAAATAAATATTTTTAAGAACTGTCATTGTTACAGGAACTTCTATGAATTGTTTTGGTTGGGACTTTTCATTCTTTCCATTTTGTATATTTTTGGTTCATTTTGGTATATTCTCTTCCCAGATCCATGTAGGATTTATAAAGTTTTAAGAGAGGGGAGACTATTCTTAGATATAAATGCCAATAGTTTTGCTGATACCAGACAGCAAGAAGCATTGTTTGCCTGGTGCTTGATTTTGTAGGACTGAAGTTTTTACAAGCTTTTTGTTTTGACAAATGAAATGTATGTCAGTAGTGACACTTCCACATTTTGGCATTTCTGCATAGTATTGTCTGTAGCATGTTCTTCTTTTCATGTTAAATGCTTTATGGAAGTCACAAAACAGACATCTAGCTGTAACAGTGGTTCCCAGCCACTTTGGCTTATAGAAAGGAGTATCCCTTATGGAATCATGTCTTGTGTCCCATATGAAAGGCTTCAGGACATGGCTTTTACAGATTTTCACAGTAACCAGTTGCTTACCTAGACTCTTTTAATAAAACAGACAGTGCTCTTTGACACCTTTAAAAGCAGTTACTGTGTGTTCCTCACTAAATTGCCCGCATGCGGCTGATTTGTTCATGTGCAGAAAGTACCTGTATCATATGCACAGTGAGTTCAATAAATGACATGCATGCACAGATTACTGCTTAAACATGATTTACCTCTCTGAGACTGTCATAGAACTCAACATTTAAACAAAAAGCCCAGCAAAAGTCCTATAACTGGTAAGACAGACAACATAGTGAGTGTAAAAATGGTTTCAGATAAGAATTATGTCCATTTTACATCCAGTTTTTCTGAAGCCCAGCTACTATCAGAAAGCAGGTCTTGGATTTTGGGGATGGAAAAGAAAAGGAGAGATGTTTAGGCTATCATGCAAGTTTAGTCACACATGGATATAAGGTGTTAGCAGCCAGTGAGAGCCCATGGGTGAAATCAGATGGGCAAGAGAAGAGAAATATGCGAAGAGAAATATGCAAAGAGAAGAGAGAGAAAGTGAGAGGAAGGTAAGAGCAGGATAGTAAGGAAGATTTGCAAAGATGATTTTGCTGTGGAAAAGGCCTTGAAAGGTGATAGAAGAAGTTTTAAGATAGGAAAGCTGAAGGTCCTGGTGTGCATCCTGGAGCAAGAAGGGTTTGGAATTTGGTATGTCTCTCTCTAAGAAAAAAAGACTTCTGAGACAGTGGGTGTGTGGAGCTGAAATACTGAGGCAAGAGGGTGGGGAGGTTCAAGCTTTTCATGCAGAAGGAATGATGTCTGGATCTGAGAAGGATGGTGGTTGCATTGTGGCCTTGATTTGGGGAAGGAACTGGATACTTTGGGAACTTGAGTTTCAGTGGAGACTTGAGACTGAGTTAGAGGCTTGGGGCACAAGATGGGGAGTCAATGGGACATGCCTGCAGTCATTCACACAGGATAAGTGCTATTCTCTCATAAACCTCTCTGGCAATATATGATTTTTATTTCTTGGAAATACAAATCTCACAGCTCATCTTAACTAGCAAATCTTGCAATTTAGCTATTATGTTAGCATAACCAGAATCATAATGCCTCTTGATGTGTGTATGGGAGAATGCGGGCATTTATGCAAGAAGTTTGGGATGATACCTTATTCGTGAAAAGAACATAAAAACACCTTTATACTTGAAAAATTATAGAATACTTGGAAATTTTGGTTTTTTCCTCCATGCTGTCATCAAGTCTGCAGGTGCCAACAAATTGGTAGACTCAGTGGGGCTGCTATTCAGAGAGAACAACAAGTTGGAGAAATGCAGGTGCTTCAGCAGACAAAGACCCTTTTGCCAGGGACCTAAAAAGAAAAACAGACCCAAGTAGAAGATGGAAAATACAGTGTAGAAGAGCACGTAGCAAGCCAAGTTGAGTCCTTGTTGGAATGCCACAGCGGTCTTTGTAGTTCAGAACATTCATATGTGGTTTGGGAAAGTGATACATATATAGCTGATAAAATTTACAGTGACATTAAATTACTCACTTCACTGATGATAGTAAATATGAACTTGACAGCTAACAGTTGTCTTGATCAGTGACCTTGAGGAAGCAAGGATACATTTTCTTCTGGTCTGCAGAGAAAAGCAAAGTCAAGGACAGATTGATAGACTTAGCACAGGGCTGCCATTCAGAGATACCTAGACAAGTTGCAGAACTGTGCTGGAAGGACTTCGTGAAATTCAACAAGGACAAATGCTGAGACCTGCATCTGGGAAGGAAGAGCCCCTGGCAATGAGACAGGTTGGGCACTTACAGCCTGGGGACAGATCTCTGTAAAGAGCCTGGGCATCCTGATGGAGAGCAAGTGTGAGCTGGAAGTGTGCCCTGGCAGTGAAGATGGCCAACATATCCTGGGCTTTGTGACCAGGAGTATGATGTATGAAAACCTGGACATGGAGCTTTTATCCCCTACTACTCAGCACACCACATCTAAAATCCTGCCGTTTTGTCTTCCTCCCCTGTATGGGGAAGATGGCAGTAGACTAGAGCGCTCAGAGGCCTGAAGAACCTGACGAGAAAGCAGAGGCTGAGAGAACTGGCTTCTTCAATCTGAGGAAGGGTAGGCTTTGGGGAGGATCTCTAGTCAACCTTATCATCCTTATCAATAAGGAGACCACCAAGAGGAAAGACCAGCTGTTCACAGTGATGCATGGCAAGAGGATGAGCATTAGGAGATACGAAAAGTTCAGATTTGCAAGTAAGGAAAACACTTCCACTGTGAGGACAGTCAGATGGTGGAGCACATGGCCACAAAGGCTATCCATCTCCGTAATGCATAATATGCACTGTGATGAGCTGTAAATTAGCTATTGCCATTTAAAAAAAGACATTTGGATAATACTGGGATTAATTTTCTGAAAACATTTCATGCATAGGCACAGTCAAAAGGTAAGCAGGAATTATTAAAATCATACCAAAATGGAAAATATTATGTCGTTGTCTAGATTTGCGGTGATCCCGCATCTCAAGTTTTGCATATAATTTTAGATTACATCATCTCAGAGAAAGATAAAGCAGGGGGAAGCATATTGTGGAAAGGATAATTTGAAGTATTGAAGCTTTTCCATACAAAGGAAATTCAAAAGTTCTTTTGTTTGGAAAGCGTATTAGAGAAGACAGATACAAGAGGTCTGTAAAATTATGAATGGCATAAAGATGTTTTAGGGAAGATTATTCATGGTCTCTCAGAGGCATTCTTGCATT
The DNA here is from genome assembly GCF_000738735.6 of Corvus cornix cornix. Classification (NCBI taxonomy): domain Eukaryota; kingdom Metazoa; phylum Chordata; class Aves; order Passeriformes; family Corvidae; genus Corvus; species Corvus cornix. Next base: position 3,527,274 of record NC_046357.1, on the reverse strand, counting down.
AGCAATTATATGAGCCATAATAGAGCACAAAAATTGGTGCTGTGGGGTCAGATGTCCACATTTGCATGTGAGGCAACTTACTTGCAATCCCGAGGGCTAAATGCCCATTAGTGGTTAAAGCGTATTACTGGAACACTTCTGAGCTCTTAGAGCTCATCTTATGTCTCTAGTTTTACCTGAAAGGAAAACAATTTGTTTGCTCCAAAACTCTTGCACCAAGGGACATAAAGTGCAGTAAATGGAGTCAGTGTGAGATCTGGTTCAAAAGCATGCAGAGACACATGTAATGCTGTTTTAACACATTGTTCTGAAAACAGCTTCCGAAGATCTAGCACACTAAGCTGCCAGTTGCTGCAAGGGCACATATGGGAAGGTCTCCGTCTGTACATGCATTTTTTCTCACAATCTTTCAATAGATCTATCTTATCTTCTGCAGAAAGAAGAGACTGTGCCAAAGTTATGTACTTTGGTATATCTGATTACCTCAGAACACTTGTTCGTACATAATTTAATTTTGCATGAGCACTTATAATGGAAATGGTTATTGTAGCTTGCATTATTATTCATTTGGGGACATTTTTAGAGTAAAATTTTCTATCTGATACCTTCTATTCTCAAGTTTTTAAAAAGTAGGTCAATTTATAAAATTGGGAGACTATTTTAGTTTTTTTGTAGTTTTATTTTGTGTTTTGCTAGTACTTCAGCAGAAGGTTGCAAAACACAACAGATGTGCCTGCTGATGCTGTAGTGACAATCGTTTTTGGTTTGCACACTTTGGTGCATATAAAAGTGTGATTTGCACACAACATTGTTTTTGTTATCTAGTAACAGGTTCCCACTAGTAGTCTGCCAGACTCTGCCGGCACTGTGCATGCATATTCATGTAATTTGAGTAGAAGTTCTTGTTCAGAGTATAGCAACACAGGTATGTGCAAGGAAGTTAAATAAAATACACATTCTCACAAATACATGCCCATGCATAAATTATTTGGGGACTGAAATCCTGTATGATAAGATTTATTTTTTAAGAAGGAGAAAATACATTAGAAGGGGTTTGATGCTCCCTCAGGTCTTCTGTTTCATAATTCAAACCCCTACTCCCTGTTGCTGTTTAGTTTTTGAGGAGCTCTACAGCTCTCAGTTTTTATCTGCAGATGGCTAAGAGACATGGCTTATTTCCACTCTGGCTGGAGATACAGACATCTGAAGGTATTTTTCTTATCAGAATTTATTAAAGAATCACAGAATGATTCATAAAAATTGCACATTACATGAAAACAGATGAAAATCCAGAGTACAACTGTCCTTTGTCAGAATGGGACAGATTTTCTGCCTTTACACCACAGCTCCCAGGCTTTTTTTGTACCACAACCTACTGTCTGACACAGCTGCACAGACTCTTCTCTAACCTCATGTCTCGACATAGGGAAGATCTGTGCTTCCACAGTACCTCTCTTGCTACATGGAGAAGTCTGGGGAACAATGAAGAAGACAGGACCCCACATTCAGGCCATCTTGTAGTCACAGGATTTTTACTTCCACTTGACTTGTTTGCATCTGCCTATATATTTTTAAGGTGTTATCAGCATACAAACAGTGATTTAAAAATTGAATTTTAACCTGGTACGCTTTATATTAAACATAATGCACATAATATTAAAGCAAGCAGAATTTATTTTGAAGACTGTTTTGAAAAAGAAACTCAGACTCTAGAAATAGGAATTCAAATGTGTTTCAGCCACTGAACTATGTATATACAAATCTGGATATGTTTTGATTACTGAAGAATTCAGATCAGTAGACTTAGGGAATCCAGATTAATTAACTACTGAAGAGATTGATTACAGTGTATGGAGCCTTTCACTTCTAGATCACTGAGTCAAAGTCAGTGAAAGAAGGCACCAAAAGAGAGGTGTTCATAGATCTCGATAAAATAAGCAGATAGCATTACTTAACTATAGTAGAGAATTCCAAATACAAACAAACAAACATATTATTTTCTAGACATGGAACACAGAGTTACTTTTTAAGTCTTACAAAATCAATTCCACAGATAGCTTCTTGTCCGACAAAGTGATGAAACTTAGCTGTGAGGTGTGAGATTTCCTGCTTCTATTTGTCTTTTTGATAACTGGGGGAAGGAGTGTTAACTTTTTTTTGCTAGTCAATCTGGTTTCTTTTAAAAAGATTTTTATCTCCTAGTCTGTTTTTCAGCAGGTTTTCAAAGGCACTCAAATACTGTAACAAGGAGGCATTTCCCACATGCTGCTCACAGGATGGACTATATGGACTTCGAGGATGATAGCTGTGGATGGTGGTTTGATATGGACATGGTGATAATCTACATTTATTCAGTCAACTGGATTATAGGATTTATTGTTTTCTGTTTTCTTTGTTATTTCTTTTTCCCTCTTTAGGCTGTAGAAATAACAGTTAAGGAAAATGACAGCCATGTGAACCACAGAAATGTGAATAGAAAAATATTTAAAAAGGTAAAATGTTTGACACTGCATTTTTGTCATTCAGAATTGTAATAGACTGCATCAAGCATGCTGTGAAGCTATTTGATTCTTCTGCTATATGTGACAAAGTACTTGAGTTTGGTTACAAATATACTGTGAAATCTGTATCATACTTCATTCAGTGGAGTTATGCCTTTGGGAGATTTTGATGGGAAAATAATTTACCTCTAATTTATAAAGTGATTACTCTGTAGAAGTACTCTCAGTTTTTAGGGGAGGTCTGTGTACCACAACAGAATGTCATCCATAGAATCATTTTGGGGTTTGACTCCTGTTGACACACTTTGCTCACTCACTGGTGCTTCAATTCATCATACATAAAAGCAATAAAGAGGCTTCCCATTTTTACTCAGATCTTTTGGGAGCAGGAGCAGTGCTGCACCATGCATTATATAGACATTCATCAGAGCTATTTCAGTGGCTTGATCCAAATCCTGAAAAATTTTGACAACTGATAGACCTGTCAGCATTCCACTGTGGACATTTTGAACCTATTGACCAAAAAGAAAAATTATACTGCAGTGTGCTGCCAGTTCATCTTTTCAGCAAATAGCCATCAAAAGGAATCAACTAACAACCATAAGTCCTGCACAAGAAGAGGACCATTTTTGTGCAGATTTCCAGTGTAGCACTGTGCCTTTTTTACCCATCCAGGTGAGTGTGTTTGGATTCAGCAAGACAGCTAATAATGGAGGGCAAGCAGTAGGCCTGCTGGCTGTGATGCTGTGAGACACTGACCCAAATAAATACTGGCAATAGAAGTATTCTCCAATGTAAATCAGTATCATTATTAAATTGCTGTAATAATTGAGGATACTCTTTAAGTGTGGGCTCTCCAGGACTTCATGTCTCATGGGAGAGTACATAAGAGGGCACAGTATTTATTTGCACCTTTCTTGTGAAACAATTCTAAAGCACTTTATAGTTATTCTGTATATAGATTGATGACTTACAGTACCAAACTGCAGCCAGTTCAACAATCATTCCAGACTTGCTGCTTTACATGGTATTTTCAAGTGAAAGTGAAAGAGCATCTATTAAATTATAGAAAAAGATACTAGAAACTAATGTGGGAATCAGGTACTGAAGAATGGCACAAGATACTTTAGGGCCTTACTTGTCAGGAAGGTACAAAGAAGTTTTTATTTCTAATGGCATGACTCTTCAAAGTACACTGTACTTTCATCTAGAAAGGCATGGGAGTGTAGGTATATTGTCCCTCTAGTATCAGAATTTGTGTGGGAGACCTGTGGTTTTTCAGTAGGTGGTGTACTCCCCTGTTCTAGCAGAGAACAAGGAGAAATGTGTTGTGGAAGGTGCCATCTGCCAAATGTGATGGAATGAAATCAGAGTTTTATTAAGCATGAGCTTACATTCCTTTACTGAAGCAGCTCCAGCATGGTCAACCTCTTACAGGCTGTGAAGGGATCAGGACCAGAAACTTTCACTTAATCTGAAAACCAGCAGTAAATCAACTACTAATACTTAGTTTTCTTACAGGCTGCATAAAACAATCTTTTCAAGAATATAAGAGTAGAATTTAAAATTACAAGTGTAACTACACTGGTTAGACTAAATAAACTTTGCCACCTTTTTTAATAGATGCAAATTTAAAGAGATGTGAAAACTGAAATTCACCATCACCACATAGTTGTGTTTGTGACAAAAATGCATTTTTGTAATAATAATCCACTTAGTTACTTTGTCTCTACCTAAAAGTGACTGGCTCTATTATTAGTGGCAGTAGGCATAATGTTTTAAAAGGTTTAAAGCTGTAATAAATCATTTGGTGAAAGTCTTTTAAAAGCTAGTCTTTTAGAATCTGGGGGCTCCTCATATGTCATAGGCTCCTGTTTGGTACATGCAGATGTGTGGGTGTGTATGCTAAAATATTATCAGTAACTTTAAGCATTTCTCTCATATATGCCAAGACTGGCATTCTAACTGCAATTTTTGTTTGCCACTCTAAACTTATGAAATTACTGTTCATATCTCAGCAAAGGGAGGGACCAATTCACCTGTTAAGACAAAACTGCTTCTACCTTTTGATCTCATAAAAAAACAAAAATAAAAAAATGTCATGAAAAATTACTTTAACTCAAGTGACATAGTCTAAAATTCCAGTAATGTTATTTAAATTTTTTTAACTGAGATGTCTGATAAAGCAATATCCTTCAGTAAATATTCAAAAATATATTGAGACATAGGAAATGTAATATAGGTGCTAACTAGTTATATAAGAAAAAGTTTCATCATTTTTAATAACATGTTGTGGATACAAAAATGCTGTCAGCAAGAAATTCTCCTGCTTCTTTCTAGTCCCGTGGGATACTTTTCTCTCTCACAAAGATATTTGCAGAGTTCTATAAACTATGAACACCTGCGACCTTGCAGAGCTTTGTTTATGGTACAGTAGGAAAATATTTTGACAATGGATGTTTTAGGATTTTAGCCAGTCAACCCAGGGGGTGGCTGATCCTTTGTCCAATTAGACTATGAAGAAAAAAGTCTATAAAAGAGTTTGTAAAATAATTAAATAAATCAATCTTGCTGCACAATTCCTGCCTGCTGGATCTTCTCTCCTCCTCCCTACGGCTGCAGGATACAGTAGTAACATGTTACTATGGTTTTATTTGAAAAAGGGCAACAAAGAAGAGGAAAAATCCAATCTAAATTGGCCCCTTCTGTACATTTTTGATAAGAATTGATGGCTGAGAGTGCAACATTTTTCTAAAGTTAGTAGGTCTCACAATTTTGTAGGACATTTCTAATTGTTTAATTCTACCTTTCTTCAAGGCCTAAACAATAAACTGTTTCTTGAGCAATATTGTTTTACTGGTTGTTATTAATTCCAGAGGAAAATTATTTTAAAATTATTAAAAATGTACATGATGAAGATCTGCGAGACATCTGCTACTGGCAAACACCTAAAAGGTATAGAGTGGAGATGCACTTTTTTTGTCATGTATTGGGTTTTTTTGAGATACATAGCTTTGTAAAAATGCAGTTACAATTCAAAGGCTCCAATTTGAAGTTTGCTGTAATGCTGTTGATATCTCTTGGAGCCAGAGGAGGTCCTTTGTAGGCTATTTTCTGGTTAAATTTGTACTGATCAGCAAGCTTGTATTTCTTAACTACCTTAGTATTAAAATGTTTACAATAAAATTTAGTTGTTTTGATTATTTTGCAGCCATTTCACAATTTTGCTTGGTGGAATTAAAATTTTTTTTCAATCATTGTCTTCTTTGATATCTCTTTTATGGGTGCAGCTAAGGTTTGCTGAATTTTTCACTACGGGGATTACCTCTTTTCATACTTAGCAGCCTTTTTTTTTGTTTCAGTACTTTCCAGGCAGCAGTCAGCTCTTGTCAGAAATCATCTGGAGGTATGGTCTGGATCTTAACACATTCTGATGATGGAGAATAGTCAGTACTGGTGCTGTTAGTCAAGACCATTTAGCTGTTGAAGACAGCAGAAATCCAGAACAAGACTAACTTTTACAGGCAAAGGAACTTCATGCATACTCAGAAGTGTGTGAGGTTTTTTGCCTAGCAGTGGGTATGTTTGTAGCTCCCCTACCTGCCAAAGGTTCAGTCATTTTACTTCTCCCATGAGACAGTTCTAAAAAAAATCCCAAACAATAGCTGCTCCGGGAGTAGCTGCTCTGAAGCACAGCAGAGTCTTTCATGGCTGTTTGCCCTGCCTACAGAAGCTCAGATCCAAGTTAAGCTTTTTCCAGTATTCTACATACACACCTCGTGGTTTTATCACATCAACAACAGCCTCAATTACTGATACTGAGTTGGAAAAGAAGGAAGAACCAGAGTTTAGGTATGTTTTGTCATTTTTAGAGAAAATTATTGCTGATAATGTGAAAGTCTGGGAGTAAGAGTAACTACTTTAGCTATCATCTGACAAGTAACTGTCTTGACAGTGTGTAGTGTTGCTTTTGTGGATGTGTTTTCAGCGTCTTTTGTTCTTTGCAATCCTGACAACATCATGAGATGCACACTTTCCTCTAGGGAATTCCAGGTCACAGATGAACAGAAAAGAAAGGTAGGACATCAAGAGCATGTGCTGATGTTCAGCCCCACACCCAGGCAGATGCTGTGAGGAAGGAGGAAAAATACGATGTGGATTGCTCTGGATCTGGAGCAAGACATGAAGCTCTCCTTAGAGATGCCTTTTATTTAGCAGAAAGTTCTAAGACAGTTATAGTGTAAGGACTTAAAGATAACAGTTTTCTGTTGCAAATGCAGTTACTACAGGAAGACTTTGTCATGAGATAAGCACAGAATGGAGTGACAGGATGGCGTAACTCCAAGCCTGCAAGGTCTGGCTAGCACATCCCGGGTAATCCAGACAAAAATTCACACTGTGACAAAGTGTGTAAAGAAGCAGCTGCTCATATGCATATCACTGGTCAAACAAAGATCACCCCAAGTTATAGGACAGCTGGCATCTTCAGCCACCAGAGGCCCCTTCCCCCAAATATGCCTCTGTGGATACCTGAAACTTGGACTGTGAACTGAGCCACCATGAGGAATACTTGAGACAAGATAAAGGTGGTACTATTGTCTGTTATCTCAGGCCTAGGGGGAGGTAAACAAAGCTGGGGAAGAAGAATGAATGAGTGATAATGGCTGAATTTATGGGCCACAAGGAAAGCCAACTCACCAGCTGTGCTGAAGTCAGCTCAGACTGGGTAAAAGGTAATTCTTGCAGGGGAGATTGCAGCCACTGACTCACAACCCAGAAGAAGACTGAGCATGGCACTAATTATCATTAGAAGTGAGGGAATCATTTAGCCAATAGAATAAGAGAACTGTGTAGCCAATGACCATTAATTCCTTTGCTTACAAAAATGTATAAATAGTGAAAAGCTTTGAATGACCTCAAAACCCATACCACCAAGAACCCCCAGGTAAAGAAGGACCAGAAGGACCATGGGTGGTGACTATCTTCTGCTCTCTATTTCTTTCACTCCTTCTCTCTCTCTCTCTCTCCCTCTTTCTCTTTCACACTCATTTTATTGTTAAATAAAATCCATACTATTGACTTTGGCATATGGTCTCATTTGCACCTTAGTTCAGACCAAGGCTTCTCTCAGTAATAGGATCTTTAACAAACAGTGAGGTGGGTTTAAAACTGGCTGAACAGCCAAGCTCGGAGTGCTTTGATTAGGGGCACAAAGTCTGCCTGGAGGCAAGTAGCTAGGGGTGTATCCCAGAGAAAAAACCTGGGTCCTATCCTGTTAATCATCTTCATTAATGACCTGGATTTTGGAGCAGAGCATACCCTCAGCAAGCTGCAGAGGACAAAACAGGAAGAAGTGGGTAATACACCAGAGGGTTGTGCTGCTGTCCAGTGGAACTCTGACTGGCTGGAGAAATGGACTGAAAGGAACATCGTGCTGTTCAACAAGGAGAAGTGCAAAGTCTTGCACCTGGGAACAGCCCCCCCATGCCTCAATACATGCAGGAGGTCACCCAGCTGGAAAGCAGCTCTACAGAAAAGAACCTGGGGGTCCTGGTAGACTTCAAATTGAGTATGAGCCAGCAGTGCATCCTTATGTCAAGAAGGCTAATGGTGTCCTCAGCTGCATTAGGCAGTGTGGCCAGCAGGTCACAGGAGATGATCCTGCCACTCTGCTCAGCACTGATGAGGCCATCTCTGGGGTGCTGTGTCCAGTTCTGGTCTGCCCTGTGCAGAAGAGATACAGAGCTATTAGTGAGATGTCAGCAAAGGACTACTAAGATGATTAAGGAAATGAAGTTTCTCTCATATGAGTAATTCTGTGAGTCGACACACAATTGACTGGTTGAGGACTAGAATAAGTGATTCCTCAGTAATGGGTAAATAAAACAGAAATATCTGAGGAGAACATCATGTTTTCCCTTAATAACAAAAGGCAGTACAATGCTGGAAGAACTTGGCCTACATTTTTGTTCATTTCTGTTCTTTTCTGTACATATCTGTAATTCTCTGTCTAGAATAATTAATTTTCTTTTCTTTCAATGTTATCTTGAGTCAATACAACCAGTCTCTCTTTGGTAACAGTTCAATCTTTAAGGGGTTATTTTTCTTCCTACTTCTTGAAATCTGGTTGTTGCAGTTGTCTGCAGTACTCAGAAAAGTACTAAGGAAAGAATCACAGAAAGTTTAGTTGTATTATTTCAGTATGAGTCATCTTACTGTCAGAAATCGATATGCTGACTTTATAGCTAAACTTTTTATTATTATTTAAATTTTAAAGCTTAAAATCTAATTTTTTACAGGTAAGGGTTTGAATTCAAATTTCAAACATTACCTCCTAATTTTGGCTGCCTCAGTTTGTCATTCTCAATGTGAGACCTTCCTTCTAAAGTGACTTGATGCAGAACTGAAGATCACATTTCTCCAAAATGGGTTTTTTAGGATTTCTTATACTGGGATCCAAGGCCTTAAATATATTTAAGATGGACTTCAGCAGTGATCTGGATCCCAGCAGAATCAATAAGAGTCATCACTGTAAAATCTAGTTTCTCATATACACCTGCAACTGAATTTGTGTCTTACAAACTTTTTCTATTACTGTAAAACATGTTCTGATGGCATTTCTGTAGTTTTGAGAATTTCTTGTGAAAGGAAGTTCACATTTTATATTTACTTATATTTGATTCCTCTATGACTGAAAGTAAACTAAACCTCCAGAATAAGGTTAATTATTATTAAATGTATTATTATTATTAAATGTATTAGGATTTCTTTGTTGCTGTGATGTAATCCTGGAAAATAAATACTGTCAATATTAGCTTAATAAAATTACTGAGTTAAAAATAATAATCATCTATTTAATTTTCCAGCAAATATCTTCTTTGGTTGAAATATTTCTACGTTTCTGGTAAGGCACTAAAATGTGTCTTTATTTGAAAGTACTTTCCACTGTTACACTGTGGAAGGTTAACCATGAAATGTAATAGTGTATAATTGAGGACATTTAACTTTTCACTTAATCATATTTTTACAGTTTTTTTATTACTTTAAAAAGTTCCTAAAAGAAGACTGAGGGTATGTATAGTCCCATAGTTTGGTTTCACTAAAATTACTTTATTACAGGCAAATCCTACAGGACAAACTTCATCTCTGATGAACACTGCAGAAAATGTACCAAATGAACCGACAAATTTGATCAGAGGAATGCTTCTGGACAAGTCATCAGATTGACACTGGAAAAAAAAAAGCTCTGGGCTTGCTTTTTGTCTTGGTTTGAAAGACAGGTGTCTGCTAAGGAAGGCAGAGGCCCCCCCTTGAAGTGGCAGATATAACCCCTTTTCCCTCCAAGTTATTATATTTTGAAATCAAGGGCCTTTAGGCAAAGATGTGGGAAATAGGAATAACAGTTCTTTACTCTCTCTCTCTATATATATGTATATAACCAGCCAAACAAAACAACAACAACTATGGCAGTAACAGCAAACAATCACAAACCCAGTGCCAGCCTTCTCGGCTGTCGGGCCCTTTCCCCTCGGGTGCAGTTCCGCTCGCAGCCGGCAGGGGCGCTGGCGGCTCCCGGTGAGCAGGGCAGGTGCGATGGTTCCCCCGCGGCTGCAGGGGGCGCTCCGGAGCGAGCTCGGGGAGCACGCGGCACTGGTGCCCTGGGATCCCGGGAAGGGATGGGACAAAGGCTTCACAAACCCCTGGGCAGCTGATCCCGGTGTCCGGCCGGACCCTCGGGAACAGCAGGCTGGAACAGCAGGGACGAGCACAAATCCCAGGTGGCAGACGAGGTGTATCCAAGCGGGGAACCCCCCGGAGGTCTGGGCAGGCAGGGTGAGCAGGGCTACAACGCAGCAAAGGCTCGAAGCAACGGCGGGGCAGAGTGGCCACGGCCCGGCTCCCAGCAGGGCAGGGAAGGCGGGCTGGGGATCCTGGGGTTTTTCTCCGCAGAAGGAAAAGCAACTGACGAAAACCAGCCTCCCTCTCCAGCATTCAGGGACCGACTAATCGCACACCCAGGTGAAACAAAAGAGTAGCCAGATGCACCCCACTACTAGTAGGTAGTTCTTTGTTTTTCTTAAATACCCAGCAATTTGTCCCCTTAGCAACACGTATGGGGAAAATTCCTTTAACAGAAAAAAACCTAGGAGAACTCCTAAAACCCCAACACTTCTCAAGGAAAGACTCTCATCAGGGCAGAGTTATGTAGGAGACCAAATGGATTTCCCTGCCCTTTGAGTGCTGTGCAAGGCACTCTCTACAGTCTCCCCTGGCACTCTGGTGTCCTCTGTTGCAGAGGTGTCCCATAACAAGTCCTCGGGAATTATGTAGGTCATCTGATGGCACACATTGATTTTCCTTTTCTGCTTTATTAAAGGATTCCCAAGTACTCCCAGTTTTCTTAAGATATTTTGGTTCACCTATGACTACTGGAGTCTGTCCAAAGAAGGCAAGATGATGTGCTGTTATTTTTCATTGCTTTTTTGCCCTCTGGGGCTGCTCTTCTATTTCAATCAGTTGGTTTTAAGGCATGACATACCCCCCTCCCAAAATTCTGAACTTATACACAGGTGAGGAACTGTAACCTGACTTATTCTACAGCCTTTAATGTAAGTTGTGGCATATATAAATGGAAGGAAAATATATATGCATGACAAAGAGGAACAAAACACCTTGTTGTATTAGATGTAAATAAAACCCCAAGATCTTTTCAAAGGAACTTCTGTGTCCCTGTAAAAAAGATGCCAGGAGCCAGAGTATGGTTGGTTCTTGCAGGAAAGCAACCGTGAAGGTGTAAAATAGCAGATAAGCAAAGGACAGCAAAGCAGCTGCTTCCAGGGAGGTACTGGATAGCAGTACTGGGTAGCAGTGCCAGGTAGCAGTGCCAGGTACTGGATGAATGCCCTTCAGCCTGGCTCAGTAAAAGCACAATCAGTGTTAACAGCACAAGATTATTTTACAGACCACTGCCTAGAAAACAACTGACTGTTCCCTCAGAACAGAAGAGTGGCTTATGGGCGTGTTTGCTCATTGTTTCTGTGAAGATGAGAGCCCTCAAGGTCTTGGCTCAGCCTGCCTGGACCTGATCTTCTTAAGGGCTCTTTAATCCTTGGTCCTTGATCAGGAAAGTATACTGCTTCATTCAGGATTATTCATGATACATGGAAATGTTACTGAAAAAGCCCCACAGGATTGTTTGAAATTTAAAATATATTCCTGTAATATTGTAGCAGCTGTCACTGTCCTGTGTGCACTTATCTAAGTAGTTTTTGAGTTTAAACAATATTCTGGAACTCAATACTACAGATACCTCTCTGGTACTCAACAGCAATGCTGCCTTCCCTCAGCCACATTTTTTATTGTCCACTCTACAAAATACACTTTCATGCCCTTGACATCTCAATACTAATTTACAAATGAAATAAAATTGCTCCCAGGATTCCTAGATTGATGTTATGCAAGTGATACAAATCATTATGCTACTATATTAATGATGGCTTATTTAAATTTGCACTTTGGTTTTAGGATGAGAAAACTGCAGTAATTATATTCTGACTTTTCAGTAGATACCATTTTAACTTATTAATAATCTATTTCACTTTCCATCAAACATTTTAAACATTTAGTTGAAGTGTTTCTACATTTCCATTAAATCATTAAAATATAATCAGGCAATTACTTAAAAATACTCCATATGTAATCTTTTATCCTCAAACAAGACAGTGAAGCAGAGAATGTAAATGCCACCAATAAAAGGATCATAGTAAGTCATCTGATACAGATGCAAACATTAAAAATTAATTATTTCAAATCCTTTTTACTCTGTCGTCAAATAAATGAGTATTAAAATGCTAATCATGTGATATACTCCACTGTTTCTGAGCTGGATAATGAAATTCAGACTGGAGATGGGAAATCTCATGTAGCTTCAATGTATTACCTCTATAAAATGGAGGATATTTGATACTGACAGAAAAAATTTAGCTGACCATCCTGGTAAATTAAAATGGAAATGTAATATTTTTTTAAATCCTATGTAATACCAACCTACCTAAAATAATCCTTGGCTTGGAGTAGTAACTCTTCATATAATCAGGCTGCTACCCAAGAAATATTGTTTAGACTTACAATCAAAGTGTGAAAATAACTGCAATTCACAAAACCCTGTCCTTAATCCATGCACTATAAATCCTTAGGGAGATGCATGATTCCAAAATTCATTACCAGTCAGAGCATGGCATCTGATGGTGCCTGAAAGACAACATGTTTCAGTTATATGAAACATATGAGGTAAGAATGTGTTTGCCTTGCAGATGGCTCTAGATAGCTAATGTATGCATTTCAGCTGTCAGAAGTTAAACTAGTTCTAAAATAATTTGAATTAGACTTCAGGGGAGGAAGAATATGCTAATTTTCTTTTACATCTTATCACACAGAGAATGTTTGCAGGAAGTTAATGTTACAGTCAAATTATAGCTCTCATCTGGTTCCATCTTATAGAATTGGACTCCACTTTTTATCTTTTTAAAACTTGGGAATTAAATGAACATAGAAGTTAATAAGTCACTCTACGGTCACAGATTTTTCCAATGCATATACTGCAATTTTACATGAACAGCAATTGCAAGACCTACAAAGTTGTCTGTTCGTTTTCTGTTACACTCACCTAGGAATAAAGGCTCACAACTAATTTTTATTTGTCATGTAGATTATGATTTAAATTCTAAACTACAAAAATGATATAATGGTATTAAACTATCAGGCTGTACTACTATTTTATCTCTAATTCTGCTTAAGACAGGAATATAATATAATGATAACAATAGCATAAATCAAGATACCCTTCTCTTTCCCTAACTATTATTCTGAAGTGTTTTATTTTCAGAGTGATTTGCAGGTGAAATTCTCGTAAGTCTTAATCTCTAAAAACAAGTTGTTCAGAACTTCCATTTTTCTGAGTCTAGTAGCAGAGTCTAGTAGCAGTAATGCTCAATGTGCAAATCACTTGGGACTTCTCAAGTGAAAGGCACTTTTACAAGCACTGGGGATATACAAACGCAAGTATTAGAGTGTTAATCTAACAGGTTAACATGTTTTTTGGCAGCAATAACTAAATTACCATATTACCATAATTTAAATCAAAGGAAAGCCTAATTATATATGCATAACTTGTATAGATACTAACTAAATTCATTTACTTTAAAAAGCCCCACAACTCCCCTGCCCTGGTTCAGCATTTACTGCTTTACAGGAGGGTTAATGTTAAAAGGCTTTCAGGAATGACTATGACCCACTGGCTGGAAGGACATTTCTGGAAGATTTCTACTAGCCTCCACATACTGCTTAGCTAAGTACCCTCAGTGGGAAAAGGAGAAACTGTCTAAACCCTTAAATAGAACAGATAGCAAATTGCTTCAGGCAGCAAATATAAATCACAATGTTATTTAGTAAACAGTGTTTCTGGCTTTTGCTCAAAAGAAAGTTGAGTTTGTTTCACATCTCAGCTTTTTAACAAATACAAGTAAAGCAATCCAAGAGTTACTGCACAAATCCAAGTCAAGAAATATTTCCATTGTTAGCATCATCAGTGATCAGCAATGAGATCATAGCAGTCATACTTTTTTAATTCAAAGGGATGTTAGTGAAGACTGTGGACTGTCTCTTTGAAGAACACTATCATTCAGCCTGGTGTTAGAAAAACATTACAATTGTTACATAGGATGAATGCAAAAATAATATTTTTGATTTTACTGAAATTATTTTCATTTTAAACATTAATGATGTGTAGGTTTCATTATCAGGTAACATCAGGTAACATTAATTAATATGTAATGAATTGTGTTAAATTTTTTTAAATCTTCAAAATGCAACAACAACTGTGGTTAATTTTCTTCCTGAAAGGTAAAGCAGTGGCTTGAACCACTGCACAGTAACCAAGTCACAGTAAAACTACAAAATCAAGGATTTGAAAGAGAGAATATCAAGTCCTAGAAAAGAGACTTTTCCAAACAGATAATGATGAAGTCCTCATTCAGCAATGAACATTGTCCACCAGCCCCTTCTTTCTAACCTACTGTTACGGACAAATGCATTCTCTCACGAGGCCATTTTATGTACTGCTGCAACAGTCATACTGCACCTGAAATTGCTCTGCTTTTCCCACCTTTTGGTGCAGGAATCCTCATGTGGACTAGAGCCAGCATAGCTGGCTGTGTGCAGTACCACTTGGCATTAGGAAATCATACAGATGGCAGGCAGCATGGTCAGGTGACAATGCAAACTGCCCGTAGTCTGCCAGAATAAGCTCTGGGTGACTGTTTTAAAAGTGGATATTGAGTGTCTGCACTTATCCAAGTATTTTTTGTTTACTCCCAGGGACAAACAGTAACATGAAATGAATTAGGTCTGTACTTTCCAAAGATCCTTGACACCTAATTGCCCTTAGAATAGCAGTATCTGTGATGAGTAATAATGCATGTGTTAATCACTGATAACAGTAATCTTCTTCTGCAGCTTAGTGGCCAGCACACTTCAGGAAAAGGGTTTAAACATATCCTCCTACAATCAAAACTTTCCCTGTCCGCAGCAAATGCTCTAAGCACTGGATGAACAAATAGGCATATCAGGGAGCAACAACACTTTCTTTAAGTGTCAAGTGAAAGAAAGGTTCTGTATTGCTTGGACTCAATGATCTTAAGGGTTGTTTCCAATCTCAATAATACTATCTGAATTTAAATATTTTATTAAGTGCAGAAGATGGATTTTCTAAGTTTCAGTTTCACAGAAATTTATTCTGTTAGTTACATGCTTTAGTCAGGAGTATATGAGAGAAGGGGAAGGGAGACAAATGCTGTTCTTGGATACACCTTTCACATTCTGGGGGCTGTTTCCCCAAGTCATCACATGACTATTGTGAATTCCATTCTCTGGACTTTCATTTCTTTCTTCTAGATAAAGTGAATTCTAGGTAAACCCTATTTTGAATTTCAGTTCCCTTGAAAAACTAGAAGATCTGAGTATGTTGATCTCTTAAGCTTTTTTTTAATCATGATCCTTTATTAATTCAGCTCCTAGACAACAATTTTTGTTTGTACTTCTTAGGAAAAGTTTCCAGTGTTCTAAAAGCAGCCACAGTTTGATGAGACTACTTTCAGTACGTTCTGTGAAGTCCTTTAAAAAATAAGTAAGTGCAGCTAAAACCACTGTCTACTTAAAACCTCTTAATATTTAATTAATGCAATAGTATATATGAATGTGCTTGTAGGTCTTGTTATGGTTGTTGTATGTTGGAAGAAGGTATAACTATAGTACTACGAATATCAAAACCAGAGTATATAAAATTAAAGCCCTGGAAATACTTCTCTTTTAAATCATCATAAGGAAAACTATTGGTGAGATGAGTGGATTGAGAGCAGACCTGCAGAGAATGATTTAGAGATACTGGTGGATGAGAGGCTGGACATGACCCAGCCATGGGCACTCACAGCCCAGAGAGCCAAACGTGTCCTGGGCTGCATCCAAAGCAGCGCAGCCAGCAGGGCCAGGGAGGGGATTCTGCCCCTCTGCTCTGCTCTGCTGAGACCCCACCTGCAGTGCTGCATCCAGCTCTGGGGTCCCAGCACAGGAAGGACATGGAACTGCTGGAGCAAGTCCAGAGGAGGCCCCCAAGATGATCAGAGGGCTGAAGCACCTCTCCTACAAAGAAAGGCTGAGATAGCTATTCAGCCTGGAGCAGAGAAAGCTCCAGGGAGATCTTACTGTGGCCTTTCAGTAGGACCACCTAAAAAAGACAGTGACAATCTCTTTAGCAGGGACTGTTGTGACAAGACAAGGGGAATGGTTTTAAATGAGGAAAAAAAGTACTCTGCAGGTGGTGAGGCACAGGAGTACATTGCCCAGAGAAGTTGTGGATGCCCCATCCCTGGAAGTGTTCACAGCCAGGTTGGATGGAGCTCTGAGCAGCTTGGTCTAATGGAAGGTGTCACTGCCCATGGCAGGGGGTTGGAACTAGATGATCTTTAGGGTCCCTTCCAGTCCAAACCATTGTATGATTCTATCATTCTATGAGTTTGAGGCAAAAGTTGATCTTCAATTTAACTACTACTGCTTTTTTTTAAGGCATTTCTTACATGCCAGTTATACACAGCACTATTTTAAGATTTTGGACCTCAAATGCACGGCTTGGAAGAAGATACCCTGCAGTGAGTGCACTAGAGATCTATGTACATGCTGAGTCTAATGCATAGAGTGGACATGAGCATGTAGTGCCCAGGAGCTTTCCAAGTTAAAAAACTGCTGATCCACAGACTCAAAACAGCACATGTATTGTACAAAGTGAGTGGATGATCAGTTAATTCATAGAAGAAAGTCATTAGTGAGTTTAAAAAGTATGACAACAAGAGAAAAGACAGAGAATTATGAAAAAGAGTAATTTAATTTTCACTGTCAGGAGAAGGAGTTTAAATATGATGTGGTGATAAGGAGGGAGCCAGTATGGAATTCAGAGAGGGAGAATAAGGTGGCTTGTCCTGTAGTCATGTATCAGGAAGCCCATTAGAGAGCTCCAGCCCACTGTTCTCATGAGCCATTTAAGGTAATGTGTGGACTATATTAGCTTGGGCCAGGCTGTGAACAGAATTACTTGCTGCAACAGGATCAATATGGAAAAGAAGGCCAGTTTTATTATTCATCAAAAGATGCTTGTGCTAGGAGCAGGTACAGCAGGAAAAAAAAAGAAAAAAAATCAGATTACTCTTTTTTCATTAGCTTTTCAAAGAGAAAAAAAATGAGGCATTCACACAGCAGTACAGAGATAAAGAAGCAAAGGCAGTGAACCTAAAGGTTTAGAGGGAAAATAAGGCTCTTCTGTTTCCCACTGAACCTTGAGACATCTACTTGAATCAGAGTTTAATTCATTATTACATTATCTAGAGCTCTCAATTGCAAAATACTAATAGTGTTTCTGGATTTGTTTTGTGGCTTTGACCTGATTTCCTTCATACCTTCTCAAAATAAAGCCATCTACTGCCAAAAGAAGTTTTGAAAAATTTACAGAAAAGGATTAAAAATTACTTGAGCAGAATTACAAATAGAAAATTTTGTCTAATATGAATGCTTTGAGACAGACATTTTGGTGTTTTTGAGCACCATTCATAGGAGCATATGACCTTTCACCCAGCTTACACAATTTAGATCAGTGAAAATGGTTTCAGCTGTCTTCGCTTTTCACACCCTTCTTTGGCTCAAAATATGTATGTAACAGGTACTTAACAACAGAATGTCAGGTAGACTGTATAGACTTCCCCATCCTCTTCTGGAAGAGATTAAAACATACTTGTCATTGCTTCTAATACTAAGTGATTTCTCTGTCTCTCTGTACAGTGTATAGTACGTTTTAAAACCATGCACCATATTCTGCATTTCCTTTCTATGAAGCAAAAAAATATCCTAAATAAGAGGCATCATTGCAAATTTGCAAGGTGAGACACAGCACTTTATACACAGTCTTTTGGGTACAGGGAAAATTGATCATGACACAAGGTAGCCAATACTACAACATGCCATAAATTGTTCATTTAAGCTAAAAAATACAGATGACAAGGAATAATGCCTCACTTCTTGAAAAGTTTGTCTGTTGGTACCAAAATCAGCTGGGTAGAAACTTTCTAACATGGATTTGAGTATTAGAAAGCAGGGATTCTTTACTGCAGCGCACTGGTCACTCAGAAGATATTTCCTCTAACTGAGAGTGCCGAGCGTCAGGTGAAGAGAGTGTTTACCATACACATTGATTACATATCCATCAGCTATCCCTGCTTACTTGATGTGTCTGTATCATTTCATTTTACACAGTCACACCCCTTATCAGAAGTCTTTCTATGGTTCTTTGTTGTCTGTCTTCAACATCTGGTCTCCTTCTCAGATGGCTGTTCCTCAACCCCCACTTTGGAGTAAGCACAATATCACTGTTTTGCAAACCTTGTGCTTTGTCAGCCTTGCAGAGCTGAGCTGGCATACTGCTTGTGTTTTGCATGGCTTCTCTTTGCCTAAGTTACATTCTTTATCTATTTCTCCAAGGCTGTGCTATCCTGTTCTACTGTTCTTATCAGAGTAAAATGCTGTTCTGTTCTACTGTCCTTATCACTGCTTTATGGACAATTGAAAGGATTTCATTTATTGCCTTAAAGTGCCTGTATGTAAATTCCAATTTTTAGCTTTTTCTTTTGCATGTCAAACTTGGGACAAAGGCATAGTTTATTGGTATGAAAAAAAGAAGAATGGATTTAAGTCTGTAAGATTTATGAATAGGTGGCAAAAGTCTCTTGCAGAGAAGACGTCTAAGTATTGCAGTCATCTAAAGAATTTCTTAAATCAACATTAATTCCGTCTTGTAAGTAAAGAGTGCTTGGAAAGAAACAACTTCATTCAACCATTAATAAGAACCTAAAAAAAAACCTTTAGAGCTGTATTTATGGCTGTAAAGAATAAAATCTTAGGAGGGATTTTATTAGACCTGGCTGAGTGAGCTGGGCCTTAAAATCTACATATCCCACCTTAATCTCATGTATATCAAAGCTGAAGGAGTTCTTCGAAAAGCAGTAAGATCATAGCTCCCTTTAAAACCTTTTTTGGCATTGAAGTTATTTTAAATTAATTCCAACTTTTGTAACCATGGAAAATGTGGTTCAATAAAACTTCTGCCAGTGGTGTCTGGAGGAGATAGAGCAATAAATCTTTGCTCTCTGCAGATATTTATAGATGTTTATTAAATGTTTTTGAGAGGCTAAGAAAGAAAAAGAGATAGATGGTGACAGTGCTAGGATGTATCATCAGACCTATATCCTGCATAAAAATTTTTGCCACAGATTCTTTGTGAGGGTAAAGAAGCAACTTAGTCAGAAAGATTTTGTTCCTTGAAAGCCTTATGTGCTGAACCCAAAGCCTCTGTATGTCTAATTCACCTCCCTACAAGTGGACTAGGATTTAAAACAGGGTTTGACATCCTTAAGAGTCTTTTCTACCTCCTCCATTTCCATATCTTCTTCAGAAACACATCTCTATACATTCCTGCAGGAGTGGTTGCCCCAAAATGATCAACTGTGAAAAGCCTGTGAAGCAGATTTTATCTGAGGAATTATTACCATATTCATAAAGTAGCAGCTCTGTGGACTTAGAAAGTTGAGTACTCAAAAGCTGTCACAGATCTTTTCTGTCTTTTCTCAGCTACACTCTGAAAATGTGTGTAAAGTTCCCATAGATTGGTGCCCAAATATTTTCTATTGTCTGTATTACACAGCTTTATTTGCTTTATTAAAACTCCCAGTATGATTAAAAAAATCCCAGTATGATTAAAATATGACCATAAAACCCAAGTCTCCAAGAGAAATAAATAGTCCAGTCCCATATATGACAGTTCTGTACATGTACACATTTAAATGCCTATTTCAAAATTACTTTAAATTGTATGGTTCTAAAAGCTTTAGTAATAAAACTATTCAATTTTTTGGTTTAGTATGATTTTTTTTTTTTTATTCATTTGAAAAGTGAGTTGAAATTGCTTGGAGCTACCTTCTTAAATAACTTCCAGATTGAACATGTAAATTTTGCCAGCAAATAAGATAGAGAGACTGTAACTACAAATAACTATACTTGATTTGAATATGCAAAAATAGTATTTGCATGTGTGAACTTTACTAGAAGGCAAGTAGGAGAGTTCTAAAAACAACATTATGTTTTCTAGTCTTCTGCGGGATGACAGGAATATTTATCAAACTAAGGGCACACATAGGAGTATCATGAAATCAACAAATTTTAAAATTGATGGAGAAAAAAAAGGAAAATACTCAGATTATAACCCAATATATTGTCATAATTTAGCATTCAATCATATTTTACTTGCTTCACAAGCACAAATAATAATAATAAGCATATCACAACTTACACTAGCCAAATATTTCTTAATGACAAGGTGGTAGACCTTGCTGTCCTTCAGATACAGTCCCTGATCTTTTATTGAGTCTCCTACAGTTCTGTGTCCTGGTTCTGCATCTGGATGGAATTCAAATTCTATTCCTGCTACCTGAGGAAATCTGGAAGTTAAGAAGACAAATACTGGATAGGAAAAAGGAATAAATCAAATTAATGAACCATTCAGAACAATGCAGTAAGAGCCAGACTCAGAGCAACAAAGACATTGCTCTTAAAATAAGATTAATGATTATACTTGCACCAAATATTCAATATTATAAGGGTATTTGAAGCAGCAGCTGTTACTTTTTTTGCCAGCAGTCTGTAACTGATCATCTATGTTAAGACACTACCAAATGGAAGGTGTCTACATTTTTATATTTCCATTATTCAGTAATAATGCTAGAAGTGTTTATTATAGAGAAGTAATCATCATACTTTGCAAATTGTAAATCAAGTTTTGTGATACCATTATCAGCATTAAGTAAAATATGAAATATTTTAAGTATCTAAGAAAACAAATATTTTTATACACCGGTAGAACAGACTAGATGATCACTGTACAGACTTTCCATCAATACCTGTAAACCTCCTTTAAAAAACGCTTCCAGTAGTTTTCTCCACTGGATTTCCAACTGCTAGCAGGGGATCTAAAACAGTGAAGATAGCAAAAAGAACATACATAGTAAAATCTTTTGCCGCTTATACTCAGTTTAAACAAAGGATATATACAAAATCAAAACAGAAAACTATGAAATTTCTAGTAAGATTTTTCTTCCATAAATATTTGACTAAATAATACATTATCATCAAAAGATAATAAGTTTGTGGCTTGAGGTTATCCTAAATGAGAGGCAATGTGTATTAAAAAGCTGTTCAAGTAACAGTGATGCAGGAGTCAATACTACAAAGATATATACACATATTTATGTGCAGTAAAAGTCTTATGAAACTAGGCAAGCATCTTGTGTTAATGACTTCTATGTTTTAAATTATATTGTTTGGTTTTGTGAAATGTTGCACACACTGGAAGATGGAGAAGCCAAATCCCAATCATAATTCCACAATAAGGATGGTATAAAGAGAGTAATTAGCTAAGAAGAAGAGGTAAGTAGAGATAGCAATACCATTAAAAATTATTGTATATGAAGACTTGTCAATAATTTCACTTTTTAAATAGTTTGGTAGCATTTTGGTTTCAAGCATATTTGGCAACTACAGTTGTTCTGCATATTCAGTTCAAGCTTTTATATGTGGGAGATTTGTTCTCAAACTGCTTTTTATTTGATTGAGGAATAGAACTAATTGTGAAAATCTGTCTTTCAAGACTAGACCTAGGATTCTACCAAGCTTTTTTGTCTCATTACATTACTGCCATCCTTTAACCTAGCATAATTCTTCACTCTGACCATATTTGTTGTGCAGAGACCATGTGCTTGATTTCTGTCTTGTATACCGTACAATTTAAAAGTGGGGGAGTGTAGTGGGTTGAACCTGAGTTGATGGACAGTCTTTTAGGCTAATGACGCTTCTCACAATTTACATATTTAAACCCCACAGAAAGGCGGGAATTGCCTTTGGTCTGAGCTCGCCTGCCGGAAGGTGAGGGGGGAGCCTCCAAGTCTCCAGGCCCCACTGGGCTGGGCCGGGGCCCCTGCTCCCCCCACCCCCCCCTTTTCCCAACGCCACAGCACAGACCCTGGGTCACTGGGGCAGGGGGAACTGTCCCAGAGCCGCAGGCAGCTAAAACCAGCCATGGACTGCCACACAGCTAAACCCATCCGGCGCGGTTTCCTGGGACCCCCGGGTCCTTATCCTCTCCTCTCCACGCGGAGCCAACGGGAGCCGGCAGAGCCTCCTGTCTGCTGCCAGCACACTTCATGCTGAACTGAAGAAGACACCATGCAGCCAGCAGCACAAAGGGAGCGAGGCTTTCTCCACCATAAAGCCTGAACAAGAACACTCTTCAACATGGCGGCTTCAGAGCCAGAGAGAAAGAGAAGTGAGTCCCGTGAGACGGAGCTGAGCATGGCGACGGGAGAAAAGAGGGCGGTGCCGCGATTCTCGAGCGTAGCTTAAAAAACCTTCTTGCATGCCATGGTAAGAAACTGTAATATCACAAATTGTTTGTCTCTTTAATCCATTTGAAGAACATGGGGGGATGGAGAATTCATGTGTGGCCCGTGAAGATTGTGAAGAATGCCTATGCCAGGCTATATAGAAGTATTGGGAGGCTTTTTAGAGATTTGTGGGGGAAAAAAGCCTTTGTGTTCAGGCAAAAATAACTCATCCTTAAAAAGATTAATAACCCCATGTGATAGCCTGTGTTTGGCAATGTGAAGGAACTGTGAGATTTTTCATGGAAGAGATGTTTTACACCACAGCAGATTGTTTCTTTCCGGGTAGGTCTGCTGTTGGTGGCAGTTTGGGTACCATGTGCAGCTGAAGAAAACCTTTTCTTTTCCTTAAGGATATGAAAGAGACTTTGCAAGAACTGTAACACTGACTAAAATCCCATGTTCTGTCACCCGTTGTGTGAGTTGGGTAAAAGGAGGAAAGTGCTGGGAAGGGGGAGGGGGTTTGCTTTAATTTCTTGTTATTTCTCTTTACTTTGAATTCTATTAGTAATAAAACTCTTTCTTTGTACTCCAACTATTTAAGCTTTGTGCCTGCTTTGCTTTCTCCTAATTCTTATCTCACAGAAGGAAAATAAGTAAGTAACGGATATTTTGAACCAAACCACTACTGGGAGAAAAAAAAACCCAAACATAACAAACAAAAAAGCCCCACCAAACAAAAAAAACCCCAGCAAGATAGAAACGGGACATGTACAGAAAAGTAGATCTTTAAGTTAGGGGACTCACCAATACACTATATTGTAAAATTATTTATTGTGAAACTATGTGTTCATTTATGCACCAGTGTATTATTGTACTTCAATAATAACCTGAAGCAGTCAGCCTATGTGATTAGTTCATATGTTAGCATGATGATATTTTCAGAACGTATACTGATAAATAAAACATTAAGATTTACTTAAAAAAAATTTTTGCTAATTTTAAGTTCCTAATTTCTTCAGAGATTTCTTTTCTTTTAATATAACTGTATTTTAATGCTTCCTTTTGTGTTACAAATCCCTGACTTCTAGATTTGCTCTTACTCAGATATTTTGGAAGAACTACGCCAAACTAAACATTTCTAAGGTTAAATACTAATATATTCAGAAGATTTTGGATTTCCAAAAATGTTTTAAATGATGACTTTAAGCAGTTACTGCTACATCAGCATAAGCAGCTTCTAGTATGGTGTTGGTATAGAATTTCCTAGACTGCTTTCTATTCCCGCAGTATTTATACAATCATCTAGTTCTCTATCAGCTGAGCAAAGGACTGCTTCTAAAAGATGATGAATAATAAGATGTTCGATATGCTTATTTACAACAGACATTCCTTAATTTTAGAAATCTGTTTAAAAAGATTAATTTTATAAGTTTCAGCAGAAAAACAAAACCATTAAAAATGTGTATTATCTCTTCAGTCCCATAAATCTGAATAAACATATAAAGCATCATTAGTTTTGTCCCTAATTAGTGCCAACACTTCTGAAGCCACCTAACTTATGCTCATGCTTATGAGAAGTTTAGCAACACCAGCAAAGCCACAAAATAGTTTATCTAAGCAGTGGGAATTCCAATCCAGCATTTCTTTTAGTGTACCCAATATAAATGATTTGCAGATAATAATAGTGGACCGTAGAAGTGATGAAGACCTGCTGTAAGGTGATAAACCCAAGGCATTTCCACAAGAGTAAAAAATAAAATTTTACCCATCATACTTCGGAAGAAAGATTGCTTGGATGGCAAGAGAAAATTCTGCAGATGAATGAATTAGGGGAGTTTGTTCTCATGCAGGGAATCAGTTCTGACATGCAAAGGATATCTGGGATTTTACTTGTGAGCTTTGAAAAGTCAAAATTACCTTTTTTTGTTGTTGTTGTTTCATGCTTCCTCTTCAACAGGAAGGTAAAAGGATTCTGATTACACTAATAACTCCTGTAGAGAAGACAGAAGAATTTAGAAAGAACATGAGAATATATGAAAACAGCTCATAGCCACGTACATCAAATTAACAGACTAGCCTGGTGCTTAAATCCATTCTTGGAACCATCCTCACCCACAAGCATTTCCTGAGCAATTTTCTTAACTATTCTCCCTGTAAAAGGTTCAAAACAAATTCACCTGTGGTAAACAACGGAAACATTTCTGTGGGTTTGAGATCAGGGACTGCAGACAATTTCACAGTCAATCTAACAGTCTCAACGTTTGACTTCAATGCCTGCTGGTTTTTAGCATCCCTTGTGAGGACCAATGATCTAATTTAAATTGTCTTGTGTTCTCCAGAGTCCCCTCAGGAGCAAAGATATATTCTCTGTATAGAGAATTTGACACACTACTTACTACAGCATGTCTAATACATAAGCCTTGTAGGAATGTACCTGTGGTTGACTGTGAATTAGGTATGAGTGCTGCATGTCAGAGAAATTAGATTATTTTAAAGTAATATTTTGTAAAAAATATTTTATTCACAGTAAGAATGCACAGTGCAACTCAAGAGCAATAACCACATGGGTAATTTAAGTATAAAGGTCTAGGGACTGGAGTATGTATTACTAACACATAATTATAAAAAAAAGAAATACTTATGAATGTTAATCTTTCAATTAGAAAGTCCAAACATCCATAAAATGGAATGTTATTGGATGCTTTCATTCTTTCACTCTGCCATTTGTTCTAACTGTTTAATGAGTAGCTGTCAAGAATAAGTTACTTCTTATTAATTCATATACCATTTATATAACTCCTATGTCACATAACTGATATACTCTGATCAAAAAATTCTCTCAAGAAGTCAGCAAGTAACAGATAGAATGATCTCAAGGGGTTTTTACTATCTGCTTTCATATATTATGTAGATAAAGTAATATTTTAGAATCAAACTGCATAAATCACGAGATTTCTAAATCCCGTTTTCATAGTTGAGCTTAAAAATAAGTTCGATGATGTGTTGTTGGCTGGGCAATCACAAACCATATGAACTTTACCAAGGACAAGGACCAGGTTCTGCGCCTGGGATGGAGCAACCCTGCATGTACAGACAGACTGGGGAATGAGAGACTGGAGAGCAGTGCCATGGAAAGGGAGCTGGGGGTCCTGGTGGATGGCAAGTTGAATGCAAGTCAGCAGTGCCCTGGCAGGCAGGAGGGCCTGGGGGGCATCAGGCACAGCATCGCCAGCCGGGCAAGGGAGGGGATTGTCCTGCTCTGCTCTGCACTGGGGCAGCCTCACCTCCAGTGCTGGGGGCAGCCTTGGGTGCCACAGGATAAGAAGGACAGTACTAGAGAGTGTCCAAGGGGGGGGCATGAAGATGGTGAAGGGCCTTGAGGGGAAGCCTTATGAGGAGCAGCTGAGGTCACTTGGTCTGTTCAGCCTGGAGGAGACTGAGAGGAGACCTCACTGCAGTTACAACTGCTTCGTGAGGGGAAGAGGAGGGACAGGCACTGATACCTGCTCTGTGGTGAGCAGGGAATGGCCTGAAGTTTTGTCAGGGAGGTTTAGGTTGGATATCAGGAAAAGTTTCTTCACCCAAGGGTGGCTGGGCACTGGAAGAGGCTCCCCAGGTAAGTGGTCACAGCACCAAACCTGCCAGAGCTTAAGAAGCATTTGGGCAAGGCTCTCAGACATGATCACACATTATTGATTTTTGGTGTGATTTTTAAGGTTGTTTTGTGCAGGGTCAGGAATTGGACTCAGTCGTTGTGAGTCCAAGATCATTGTGAGATCTTGTGGGTCCCTTCCAGCTCAGGATATTCTATGACTCTGTGTTTTTTTAAGGGTAATCAATTCACAGATCCACTACAGTAATGTTCCATTAAGAATTAAACTGACACAAACACATAAAAAACAGACCACATTCCTCTGTGGTCTAAGTTTACTGAAGTCAGTCAAGTTCTATTAGGAAAAAGTATAAATCTCATTCCAAGATAGAAAGGTAAACTAATTCAAAAAATCCTGCTAAAAATAAATGTTAACTGCATTTTAAAAAGCAGGAGAATCCCATAACTGCAATGTTAACACAATATAGTTAATTGCAACTAGAATAATACAGCATCTAGGACAGAGTACTCAGAGCTTCCCACTACCTAAATTCATGCTCAGATGTGAAGTCAAGATGCAGACCTTGTAAAACTCTACATCCAAAAATATGGAGATGCTTCCTGGCCTGGTATTCATAGAATCATAGCACGTGCTGAGTTGGAAGGGACCCATCAGGATAACTAAGTCCAGCTGCTGGCCCTGCACAGGACACCCCAAGACTCACACCTGTGCCTGACAGCATTGTCGAAATGCTTCTTGAACTGTGTCAGGCTTGATGCTGTGACCGCTTCCCTGGGGAGCCTATCCCAGTATTATTGATATGGACATTGAAAACAGCTGATTAAAAAAAACCTCCAAACCTAATTCTTATTAGCTCTTCATTCTTTTTTAAAACAAATCATTAAGAAAAGCATACCCACCTGAAGGTTCAGAGTACACTCAGTGATCACTGATTCTATATAAAAATCTTTTTCTGCATTTCCCAGAATGCTAGTTCTTTGAAAATCGCACTTAAAGAATGAACAAAAGTTGGGGGGTTTTGGGGAGTTCGTTTTTTTTCTAGAAATTTCTAAACCCAGATTTTTTCCATAATGCCTCCTCCATTAATCTTTTTTACACTTACTTGTGTCATAAATTGTGATAAGCTCTGCCCCTTCAGCTTTAAGTTTTGAAAATATCTTTGTTATCTCCTGTATAGTTTAGGTTAATTTGCTTATGGTAGCAACCATATCTAGCCTGTTAACCTGGTTTTTATACTATTCCATATAAATTTGGGCTTTGCAGAATTTTTTTGACTGCTCTGTGACCTAATGGTTCCAAAGTAAATCTGGGACATACATTGCAGAGGAAGCCTGGAAAACTGCACATGTTGTACATATTCTTCCAGAATACCCAATGCTAAAATCAAGTTAATGATTTCCTAAACTTAAGTTCAGAAATTAACTTTTTCTAAGTTAATAAAAGTAACTGTACATTTCAGCCAATGCTTCTTTTATGTATAATTTACCATGAGCTAGAAATTGAGAAAGCATACACTTCACCATGTCCTTAATATAAACTCAATAGGGAGGTTTAGTGAATCTGTCTGTTACAAGA
Source organism: Corvus cornix cornix (assembly GCF_000738735.6). Taxonomy (NCBI): domain Eukaryota; kingdom Metazoa; phylum Chordata; class Aves; order Passeriformes; family Corvidae; genus Corvus; species Corvus cornix. Next base: position 3,499,557 of record NC_046357.1, on the reverse strand, counting down.
TAGAAAAGCTGAACCAATTTAATTTATTTTTGAAGCTATTCTAGATACACAACTGTAAAGGACACTTGTACATCTATTTCAATTCACAAGGTATCTAAGTTAAAATAATTACAAATCATTCTTACAGGAGCAATTTTTTATTTAGAAGAAAAAAAGCATATATGTATTGTTCAGATGGAAGACCAATGTAAAAAAAAATTCAGCTTAGTAAGATATTACTTTCTGCACCAAACATTAAATAATATGGAGGGAAAAAATAATTCTTAGTAGTGAAACACAGATTTTAAAAGAAACATTAAGATTTTAGTTAAAGGTTAGCTTTGTTGAAATTAGTTAAAATAGGTAGATAAGTAAGCCCAGTTGGAAT